>NC_080043.1:38542012-38851143 GCF_012489685.1 Lotus japonicus
CATTTTTGAAAGCGGTTGAAGGTTTGAGGTAGAAGATGAAGGTTGAAAGATGAAGAGAGATCGAGAGAGAAATCGAGAAAAGCGGTTTTTGAAAAAGCAGAGAGAGCGAGAGTAAAAACCGGAAGTGAAAGAGATCGTGTGTGTATAGTGGGTTTAGGCAAATAACCGTTGTTGATTCAAAAAGCACTTTAAGATCAACGGTTGAAAATTAAAGATAGATAGTAACAGTAAAATACACAAATCACACACAGGAGAGAAGCATATCTACACGCAATCATAACAGATTGTCACACGGGCACAAGGAACTATGCATCAGAAATACTGACACACGTGTTGTTGTCTCAGCTTCAGAGTCAGTACCAGTGGGTACACACACTCTGATTGAGTTACCTTCTGGACTAGACATCTTCTGATCAAGAAGTATCATAGTCAGAGGTTCTGATCCATCTTCACTCTGGACAAAAGTCCATGTTTAGATTTTTCAGAATAAAATTAAATCTATCCTCTGCTAAGGGCTTTGTAAAGATATCTGCCCATTGATGGTCAGTATCAACAAACTTCAGAAGAAGTACGCCCTTCTGTACATAATCTCTAATAAAGTGATACTTTACCTCAATGTGCTTTGCCCTTGAATGCAAGATAGGATTCTTACTCAATGAGATTGCAGCAGTGTTATCACAATAGATTGAGATATTGCTCTCAAGGATCTGATAATCCTCCAGCTGATGTTTCATCCAAAGCATCTGAGTGCTGCATATTGCTGCTGAGATATATTCTGCCTCTGCAGTTGATAGTGCAATGGTTGATTGCCTCTTGCTTGCCCATGAGACTAGATTGCTTCCCAGAAATTGACAATTTCCAGAAGTACTTTTTCTCTCTGTTCTATCTCCAGCATAATCAGCATCACAGTAACCTGAAAGCTTATACTCTGATGTTTTCTTATACATCAAGCCAAGGTTAGTGGTGCCTTTCAGATACCTTAGGATCCTCTTAACAGCAGTTAAGTGGGTTTCCCTTGGATCTGATTGGAAACGAGCACATAAGTGAACACTAAATAATATGTCTGGCCTAGATGCAGTTAAGTATAGAAGTGAACCTATCATGCCACGATAGAGCTTCTGACATACTTTACCACTTTTATCTTCTTTCTCCAGAATGCATGTAGGATGCATTGGAGTCTTGGCCACTGTAGATTCCAGCATATTGAACTTCTTCAGAAGTTCTTTAGTGTACTTGCTCTGATGGATATATGTTCCTTCTGGTGTTTGATCAACTTGTATTCCCAGAAAGTACTTTAATTCTCCCATCATACTCATCTCAAATTCAGCCTGCATCATCTCAGAAAATTCTTTGCATAGAGATTGATTAGCAGAACCAAATATAATATCATCAACATAAATTTGCACAATTAAGATATCATCTTTATAAGTCTTGCAAAAAAGAGTTGTATCTACTTTACCCCTTACAAACTCATTCTCCAGAAGGAATGAGCTAAGTCTCTCATACCATGCTCTGGGAGCTTGCTTCAGACCGTAGAGTGATTTCTTCAATTTGAACACATGGTCTGGTTTCTTCTCATCTTCAAAACCTGGGGGTTGATGAACATAAACTTCCTCTGAGATATAACCATTTAGGAAGGCACTCTTTACGTCCATCTGATGTAGAACTATGTTGTGATTTACTGAGAAGGAGATCAACAGTCTGATTGCCTCCAGTCTTGCTACTGGAGCAAATGTTTCAGTGTAGTCTATTCCTTCCTGCTGGCTGTAGCCTTGAGCAACTAGCCTTGCCTTGTTTATGACTACATCTCCTTTCTCATTCAGCTTGTTTCTGAATACCCATTTCGTTCCAATAACATGGACATTCTCAGGTTTCTTCACTAAGCTCCAAACATCATTCTTGGAGAATTGATTCAGTTCTTCTTCCATGGCCAGAATCCAATCCTTGTCCTGAAGACCTTCATCTATGGACTTGGGTTCAATTAAGGACACCAATCCTTTCAGACTGAGCAAGGTCTCTTCAGAGGGTCTGAAGGCAGATCTGGTTCTGACTGGTTCGTCTTTGTTGCCCAGAATCAATTCCTTAGGGTGAGCTGCAGTGATTCTGCTCTTCTTCTGAGTTTGTGAGTTAGAGGGACCAGCTTCTTCCTCTGGTTCATCTTCCTCTGGCTCATCTTCCTCTGGAGCTTTGCCTTTGTCAGAAACATTAATGCTTAAATCTGCAAACTTCTCAACTAGCTTTGACTGGTCAGAGTCAAGCTTATCGTCAAATCTAACATGAATAGATTCTTCAATAGTCTTAGCATCAGTATTATAAAATCTAAAACCTTTAGATCTCTCAGAGTAACCGAGTAATAGACACTTAGAAGACTTAGCATCAAATTTATGCAATCTATCCTTAGTATTGAGAACATAACAAACACAGCCAAAAGGATGAAAATAAGAAATGTTGGGTTTTATGTTCTTCCACAATTCATAAGGAGTCTTATTCAGAATTGGTCTCACAGAGATTCTGTTCTGAATGTAACATGCTGTATTTACTGCCTCTGCCCAAAAGTGCTTAGCCATGCCAGTTTCTTGGAGCTTGGTTCTAGCCATCTCCTGAAGAGTTCTGTTCTTCCTCTCAACAACACCATTTTGTTGAGGAGTTCTGGGACAAGAGAAATCATGTGCAATTCCATAGGAATCAAACAGACTCTCAAACTTGTCATTCTCAAACTCTCCACCATGGTCACTTCTGACACGCACAATCCTACAAGCCTTCTCGTTTTGCACTTGAGCAATGAAGGTAGAGAACACAGCATGAGACTCATCCTTGCGGGTTAGAAACTTTACCCATGTCCAGCGGCTATAATCATCAACGATAACCATCCCATATCTCTTGCCACCTATAGACTCAGTTTTCACTGGTCCAAAAAGGTCGATATGCAGAAGTTCCAACGGCCTTGAGGTTGAGACAACATTCTTTGCCTTGAAAGGGACTTTTGTGAATTTGCCTTTCTGACATGCTTCACAAAGAGCGTCTGAAGCGAACTTCAGATTGGGTAAGCCCCTGACAAGGTTTAGCTTGCTCAGCTGAGAAATCTTTCTCATACTGGCATGCCCTAACCGTCTATGCCATACCCACTGCTCTTCATTAACAGACAGAAGGCACTTCACATTCTGAGCCTCCAACTCAGATAATCTGATCTTATAGATGTTGTTCTTCCTCTTGCTGTTAAACAGAACAGAGCCATCGATCTGACTTACAGCCCGGCAGGACTTTTGATTGAATATAACATCATAACCCTTGTCAGCTAATTGACTTATAGACAATAAGTTATGTGTTAAGCCGTCTACCAATAACACATTATCAATGCATGGACTATTATCTACACAAATAGTACCAGTACCAACAATTTTACCCTTTTCATTTCCTCCAAAGCCAACTTCACCTCCAGGCTTAAGTTTCAGCTCTCGGAACATACGCCTTTCTCCCGTCATGTGACGCGAGCATCCACTGTCCAGATACCATGATTGGTGTTTCAGTGGAGCTATCAAGGATATCTGCAACATAGATAATCTTGTCCTTAGGTACCCACTTTCTGGGTCCTTTCTTGTTAGTTACCCCAGAGGTTCTGATCACCTTGGGTGTCTCAACATGATATTTTAAAGGAATATTTGCATGATATTTAGTCATAGAGAAAGATCCCTTTTTAAGAGGGTTTTTAGCAACTTTAGCAGGTACAGGATCAGGCAATATGGTACCAGAGGGAACAAAGCATTCATATAAGGATTTAGCTTTAGACACAGAGGGCTCATTTCTAATTGGTTTAGAATAGCCAATGCCATGCATTCCATTTCTGCTTACGCCATAGATCATTGAAGCCATTAAGCTTCTATCCACGCTTTTAGCTAGGAATCTTTGAAAAGACTTTTCATACTTAGATTCATTTCTACAATCAGAGGCATCACAGGCAACAATTTCTTCTAACTTAGCAATCTGGTTCTTAAGCACAGAGTTAGAGTTGATCAAAGCATGATTATCATTTTTCAAATCAGAAATAATTTTCTCATGTTCAGAAGGAGTCTTGGAAACAGCAGATAAGTTCTTTTTCAGCTTCTTATGCTTAGACAATAAGGAGTTATACTTATCCATAATATCAGACAATGCATGTTTCAGTTCAGAGGTAGAGAAAGAAGCGAATACCTCATTTTCATCGTCTGAGTTAGGATCTCCTTCTGATTCTGAGTCAGAGTCAACAGCTTCCTTTGACTCTACTCCTTTGTCTTTGACAATAGCCATGAGTCCTTGGACTTCACCATCAGAGTCAACATCCTCTGACTCTGATTCATCAAATGTCACCATCAGACTCTTCTTTGTCTTGAAGTGCTTCTTTGGCTTCTTGTCCTTCTTCAACTTTGGACAGTCACTTTTGTAGTGCCCTGATTCTTTGCACTCAAAACATGTGACTTCCTTGATTGAAGACTTCTTCTGGCCTGAGGACTCATACTTTCCTTTTGCCTTTCCAGAGCCTTTGAACTTGCTCTGCCTGTGCTTCCAGATGCGGTTGAGTCTCTTGGAGATCAGAGTCAGCTCATCTTCATCAGAATCTTCTGATGCTTCTTCAGATTCCTCTTCTTCAGCTTGAAGAGCTTTTGACTTCTCAACCTTAGCCTTTTCAGATTTGGATTTCAAGGCTATGGACTTTTTCCTCAGATCTTGCATCTCTGAGCGCTTCAGCTCATGACATTTCAAAATGCTGATGAGTTCTTCTAAACTCATATTCTCAACGTCTCTCGTGAGCTCTATTGAAGTCACCAAAGGCATCCAACTTTCAGGAAGACACCTGATGACCCTTATGACATGATCTTTTGTTGTGTAGCTCTTGTTGAGAGGTCGTATGCCAGCTACAAGCAACTGAAATCTGGAGAACATTTCTTCAATGGACTCATTTGGCTCCATGATGAAGGATTCATACTTTTGGATCAAAGACAATGCCTTTGATTCTTTGACTTTCTTGTTTCCTTCATGAGACATCTTCAGAGATTCGAAAATGCCTTTTGCAAACTCACGATCTGTAATCTTCTGGTACTCTTCATAGGAGATAGCACTTAGAAGAATTGCTCTTGCTTTGTGATGTTGTGAGTACAGCTTCTTTTGATCTGCAGTCATCTCTGACCTTGGGATCTTCTTGCCATCTGCATCAACTGGACGCTCGTAGCCATCCACAATAATATCCCAAAGATCTGCATCGAAACCCATAAAGAAACTTTCCAGTCTATCTTTCCAATATTCGAACCTTTGACCGTCGAACATAGGAGGCTTTGCATTGTAACCATCTCTTTGAGTTTCACTGGTGGTGGCAGCCATTGTTTTTCACACCGGCCCGGATCACTGAACACTGTTAGGTGTGGTAATCAGAACTTGCGCTCTGATACCAATTGAAGGTATGAAAAACGGTAGAAAAGGGGGGGGTTTGAATAACGTTTTCAGTATAAAACTTCCACCTTAAAGATTTTGACAAATCTTTCGAGAACTTTAGTGCCAAAGATAAGAGATAGAAAAGCACACAAGGATTTTATCCTGGTTCACTTGATAAATCACTCAAGCTACTCCAGTCCACCCGTTAAGGTGATTTCTTCCTTCTTAGAATGAAGGCAATCCACTAATCAGGTAAAAGTTACAACTGCACTTGAAACCTACAAGTGACTAACAATTACACTGACTTAGCTCACACTAAGATTCACTCTCTTAGTCTTCTCTAGGATCCGATCAACCTTGATCTCCTAAAGGAACTAAACAAACTGTTTATCAAAGGATTGTTTACAAGAGATTTGCTTCTAAAAAGCTAATAGTAAACTCAATGAATTTCAGATGAAAGAAAACTTAGAAGAGTTTAAGATTGTCTTGCGTATGTGAATGCTTCTAGCCGTTTCTTTCAGTCTTCAGCCTCTTTATATACTCCAAGGATTAGGGTTGAGCGATGCATGGGAAATGCTACCGTTGGAGGGCAGTTCTGGAAAATCCAGCTTCTGCTGTGGCTGAGAACGTTAGGTAGGTCGTCAGGAAGGTACAGTAGCTTTTGTACTTGGATAGCGACGCGACCTTTAAACCTAGGAGACTTCTGATCAGGGGAATGCTTCATATTGGAACTTGTGAAGCCGGTTGATCAGAGTCAGAGGGAAAGCACAGATCCTCTGACCATTGTATCTTCTGATTCTGAACTCAGAGGGAAGAACATGGCCTTCAGAGTTTCTTGCTTCTGGACTTCAGAGTTTCCACTATTCAGCTTCTGGATCTTCAGAGTCTTCTACACCATCAGAACATCTGAACCTTCAGTGTTTCTTGGTTATCAGAACTTCTGGATCTTCAGAGCTTCTAGTGACTGAGTCCACATCAGAGTTTGTATAACTTCAGAACTTCTGAAGCTTTTCCACTGTTCATACTGAACATGGTGAATGCGAAAGCGTTGCTTGGGTAGCTCTTTATACACAGTGCTTCTGATTTGTGTGAGATTGAGTTGAGGTCAGAGCCTGCAAATAGCACACTCAGAAAAACACGTTAGAGTACCACAATTGTTCATATCAAAAGGTTAACTTGTAATCATCAAAACATAGAGTTGTACTACTAGATCAAAACTTGATCTTACAAAATCTTCCAGTCTATCTCTGTCCAGAACGGATCAGACCTCCGCCGTCAGACTTGCCCCTCTGGCGATTCTTCATTGACTCCACCTCATGGGCTTTCTCTACCAGTTGTTGGAAGACTCTGATTCCCAATGGCCTCATTGATTCCTCAATGTCATTCCTCAAACCCCTCATGAATCGGTTGCATAAGTATGCCTCATCCACTTGCACTTGGAAAAAACGAAAGTGTTTGGACAGGGTCTCCAGTCTTGCAGCATATTCCCCTACAGTCATCAACCCCTGCCTCAGGTTGAGGAATTGATTCTCCATGTCTTGCTTGGTAGTCTCTGGGAAGTACTTCTCCATGAAAGCCCTTTTGAAAGACTCCCAAGTGATGGCCACATGGTTATCAGTCATCAACTGTCTGGCACTCCTCCACCAGTACTCAGCGTCGCCCTTCAGCATGAAGGTCGCCAAGTTCTCCTTCTCAGCATCAGGAGTGTGGAGAGCCTCAAAGATTTTCTCCATCTCCTGAATCCACAGATCAGCTTTCTCGGGTTCAACTTCACCTTGGAACTTGGGTGGTCCATGGCGGTTGAAGTCAGTCCTCATACGGATTTGGTCCTGTGCCAGCTCCCTCTCAGCCCTCTGTGCCCTTCTGGCATCCTCTTCAGCCCTCCTGGTGTTCTCTTCAGCTTCCCGCTGAAGCTGTTCTGCGGCTTGGGCAGCAGCAGTGGCAGCCTGCTGGGTCATCACCTGAGCCAGCTGTGCCATTGCTTGAGCAAGCTGAACATTGGTTGGGTCCTGTCTCGGAGGCATGATGAAAATCCTGCTTAGAAATAGAACCACAACCCAATGTCAGTGCCCTCAATTAAAAGAAATATCTAAGTATACAATAAATAATCTATCTCAAGTATCATGGCAATGATACTATTCAGACAATCACAGCCAAGCAAACATCTTAGCACACAAGTCTACCCAATCTGACCGTGAAGCTTTGAAAACATCTCTATCAAAAACAAAAACACCAACGAGTTCGGAAACTCGTAAACCCAAAACTTTTAGTGCTCTGGTTTCTCAACCGGAGCTCTGATACCACAAGGTAATGCCCCGATTTCTCGAGTGTCACACAGTAACCAATCACGTGTATTTTCACAAAGAATTTTCGTCGTTCATTTAATTAATCTTCAAATAATGATAAAAACTCAATTATTGCGAAACTCTTGAAACTTTACGAACGAATTTGCGGAATAAATAAATCTTGCATTTCTGATTAAAAATAACCTTTACTTAAAATGAGGAAAATAATCCAAAACATAACTCCGAATCCGAGGGCGAAGCCCTATACCAAAATACATAAATGATCTCCAAACGGAAATAAATAAGGTTCCAATAATAGAGAAAAATAAAAGTAAAATCCGATGTAGCTCTCATAGGACACTCCCACATGTGAAAATCTCGACTCTACTCCTCATCATCGCTAGAAATGTAGATGACCTCCGAAGTCTCGGTAACTCGACTCTTCCATGGATGTCCCTTCCTATGAGCTCCGCATCGCCGGCGTAGACTCTCCGGACTCCGGAACCGTCGGTCTCCCAGAGCCGGTCGGTCATCCTCAGGCTCACTCAGCACCATCTCCCAGATCACGATAGCTTCCACTGTCGTGGTGGTCACCATCTACCCTCCCCCCCCCCCCAAATAAACAAGTAACAAACAAGCAAGGTCAGGTCAAATAGCAAAAGCATATAATCATAGTAAATAATCAACATTCATAAGGATTATTGTCTCTTATAGGATTTCATCATTGGTTAGTCAGTTAGGCTAACGGATTCCACACTTCGCACAACCCACCAAAACACCTTGGCCAATCTCGATCATCCGCAGATGAACAATCACAAGGGGACCCACACAGTCAACCCAAGTCACGTGGAGACCTACCCGGTCCATCCACAAATCACTCAGGGTAACCCACACAGTCAATCCCTATCTCATGACTAAATCATGGTTATCACGTGGAGACCTAACCGGTGTAAGATCAAGTTTTGATCGAGTAGTACAACTCTATGTTTTGATGATTACAAGTTAACATTTTAGTATGAACAATTATGGTACTCTAACGTGTTTTTCTGAGTGTGCTATTTATAGGCTCTGGCCTTAATATTACCTCACACAAATCAGAAGCACTGTGCTTAAAGAGTGACCCAAGCAACGCTTTCGCAATCTCTATGTTCAATCTGAACAGTAGAAAAGCTTCAGAAGTTCTGAAGTTAATCAAGCTCTGATGCGGACTCAACTCACTTGCAGTTCTGAAGATCCAGACGTTCTGAAAATCCAGACACCCTGAAGGTTTAGATGTTCTGATGGTGTAGAAGACTCTGAAGATCCAGAAGCTGAAAAGTGGAGACTCTGAAGTCCAGAAGCAAAATGGCTCTGAAGACCGAGTAATTCCCTCTGAGTTCAGAATCAGAAGGTACAACGGTCAGAGGATCCATGCTTCCCTCTGACTCTGATCAACGAGCTTCACAAGTTCCAACACGAAGCTTTCCTCTAATCAGAAGTCTACTAGGTTAAAGTTCAAGTCACTATCCAAAGTACAAAAGCAAATGTACTATCCTGACGACCTAACCTAACATTCTCAGCCACAACAGAAGTTGGAAATTCCAGATCTGCCCCCCAACGATAGCATTCCCATGCAGCGTTCAAACCCTAATCGTTGGAGTATAAATAGAGGCTGAAGATTGAAAGATGCGGTTGGAAGAATCTCACACGCGCAATCTATATTCAAACTTTCTAAGCATTCTCTCATATTTGAATTCATTGTGTTTACTACAAGCTTTTTAGAAGCAATCTCTTTGTAAACAATCTTTCTTAAACAGTTGTTTAGTTTACCTTTAGGAGATCAAGGTTGATCGGATCCTAGAGAAGACTAAGAGAGTGAATCTTAGTGTGAGCTAAGTCAGTGTATTGTTAGTCACTTGTAGGTTTCAAGTGCAGTTGTAACAATTACCTGATTAGTGGATTGCCTTCATTCTAAGAAGGAAGAAATCACCTTAACGGGTGGACTGAACTAGCTTGAGTGATTCATCAAGTGAACCAGGATAAAATCCTTGTGTGCTTTTCTATCTCTTATCTTAAGCACTTTATTTGTTCTCGAAAGATTTGCTAAAATCTTTAAGGTGGAAGTTTTATTCTGAAAACGTTATTCAAACCCCCCCTTTCTACCGTTTTTCATACCTTCAATTGGTATCAGAGCACAAGTTCTGATTACCACACCTAACAATGTTCAGTGATCCGGGCCGGTGTGAAAAACAAATGGCTACCACCAGTGAGATGCAAAAAGATGGTTACAATGCAAAGCCTCCCATGTTCGATGGTCAAAGATTCGAATATTTGAAAGACAGAATAGAAAGTTTCTTTCTGGGCTTCGATGCAGATCTCTGGGATATCATTGTGGATGGCTATGAGCGTCCAGTTGATGCAGATGGCAAGAAGATTTTCAGATCAGAGATGACTGCTGAGCAAAAGAAGCTCTACTCACAGCACCACAAAGCTAGAGCTATTCTTCTTAGTGCTATTTCCTATGAAGAGTACCAGAATATTACAGATCGTGAGTTTGCCAAGGGCATCTTTGAATCTTTGAAGATGTCTCATGAAGGAAACAAGAAAGTGAAAGAATCAAAGGCGCTATCTTTGATCCAGAAGTATGAATCCTTCATCATGGAGCCAAATGAGTCCATTGAGGATATGTTTTCCAGATTTCAGTTGCTGGTAGCTGGAATAAGACCTCTCAACAAAAGCTACACTACAAAAGATCTTGTCATAAGGGTCATCAGAAGTCTTCCTGAAAGTTGGATGCCTTTAGTGACCTCAATAGAGCTTACAAGAGATGTTGAGCGTATGAGTTTAGAAGAACTCATCAGCATACTGAAATGTCATGAGCTGAAGCGCTCAGAGATGCAAGATCTGAGGAAGAAATCTATATCCTTGAAATCCAAATCTGAGAAGGCTAAATCTGAAAAGTCAAAAGCTCTTCAAGCTGAAGCAGAAGAATCTGAAGAAGCATTAGAAGATTCTGATGAAGATGAGCTGACTCTGATCTCAAAAAGGCTCAACCGTATCTGGAAGCACAGGCAGAGCAAGTACAGAGGCTTTGGAAAGGCCAAAGGAAAGTCTGAATATTCATCAGGCAGAAGAATTCCTCAATCAAGGAAGTCACATGTTTCGAGTGCAAAGAATCAGGGCACTACAAGAGTGACTGTCCAAAACTGAAAAAGGACAAGAAGCCAAAGAAGCACTTCAAAACAAAGAAAAGTCTGATGGTGACTTTTGACGAATCAGAGTCAGAGGACGTTGACTCTGATGGTGAAGTTCAAGGGCTCATGGCTATTGTCAAAAACAAAGAAGCAGAGTCAAAGGATGCAACTGACTCTGACTCAGCATCAGAAGAAGATCCTAGCTCAGACGATGAAAATGAGGTATTCGCTTCTTTCTCAACCTCTGAACTAAAACATGCTTTGTCTGATATTATGGATAAGTATAACTCCTTACTGACTAAGCATAAAAAGTTGAAAAAGGATTTATCTGCTGCTTCAAAGACTCCTTCTGAACATGAGAAAATTATTTCCGAGTTGAAAAATGATAATCATGCTTTAGTGAATTCTAACTCTGTGCTTAAGAACCAAATTGCTAAGTTAGAAGAAGTAATTGCTTGTGATGCCTCTGATAGTAAGCATGAATCTAAATATGAAAAATCCTTTCAAAGATTCTTGGCTAAAAGCGTAGACAGAAGCTTAATGGCTTCAATGATCTATGGCGTAAGCAGAAATGGAATGCATGGCATTGGCTATTCTAAACCTAATAGAAATGAGCCTCCTATGCCTAAGGCTAAATCCTTATATGAATGCTTTCTTCCCTCTGGTACTATATTGCCTGAACCTTTACCTGTTAAAGTTGCTAACCTCCCTCTCAAAAAGGGAACTTTCTCCATGTCTAAATATCATGCTAAAATTCCTTTACATTATCATGTTGAGAAGCCCAAGGTGATCAGAACCTTTGGGGTAACTAACAAGAGAGGACCCAGAAAGTGGGTACCTAAGGATAAGATTATCTATGTTGCAGATATCCTTGATAGCTCCACTGAAACACCAATCATGGTATTTGGACAGTGGATGCTCGCGTCACTTGACGGGAGAAAGGCGTATGTTTCAAGAGCTAAAACTTAAGCCTGGAGGCGAAGTTGGCTTTGGTGGCAACAAGAAGGGTAAAATTGTTGGTACTGGTACTATTTGTGTAGATAGTAGTCCATGCATTGACAATGTTTTATTGGTAGACGGCTTAACTCATAACTTATTGTCTATAAGTCAATTAGCTGACAAGGGTTATGATGTTATTTTCAATCAAAAGTCCTGCCGGGCTGTAAGTCAGATCGATGACTCTGTTCTGTTTAACAGCAAGAGGCAGAACAACATTTATAAGATTAGATTATCTGAGTTGGAAGCTCAGAATATGAAGTGCCTTCTTTCTGTTAATGAGGAGCAATGGGTATGGCATAGACGATTAGGGCATGCCAGTATGAGAAAGATTTCTCAGCTAAGTAAGCTCAACCTTGTCAGGGGCTTACCCACTCTAAAGTTCTCTTCAGACGCTCTTTGTGAAGCATGTCAGAAAGGCAAATTTACAAAAGTCCCTTTCAAGACAAAGAATGTTGTCTCAACCTCAAGGCCGTTGGAACTTCTGCATATCGACCTGTTTGGACTAGTGAAAACTGATTCTATAGGTGGCAAGAGATATGGGATGGTCATTGTTGATGACTATAACCGCTGGACATGGGTAAAATTTCTAACCCGCAAGGATGAGTCTCATGTTGTGTTCTCTACCTTCATAGCCCATGTAACGCCCCGATTTCTCGAGTGTTACACAGTAACTAATTAACCAATTTTCATAAAGAGTTTTCGTCGATTCACTTATTAATCTTGAATTAATGATAAAAGTTCAATTTTACAAAATTCTCGAAACTTAACCATTTCAAACTTGCGGAAATAAACATCAACCTAAACCTCAAACTTTATTAATCATTGAAAAGAGTATGAAATAAATATCCGGAAGAAAACTTCAAAGTAAATTACATCAAGTTAAACTATCTCAACTAAAATAAAGTAATGGTTCAATACTTCCAAAACTCGGTACTCTCAACCCAAAAGAAAAATGGATGTCTCACAACCCAACCATATCCTTGGCCCCTTCCTCTTTATCTTCTTCCTCTTCATCAGAAGTGTAGTCGTCATCAGAAGTGTAGTCGTCATCTGTAGTGGCTCGTCATGTAGCATCAACTCCCAAGAATGAGTCGTCGCCATTTTCTTCACGACCATCTACCCCCCCCCAAATAAACACATAGCAAACAAGCAGGGTCAGGTCCAACAAAAAGAATGATAATGACAAAATCAACAACAACATATATAATATAAGTACATTATATGTCTTTTATGGGAAAGAGTCAGTTACTAACGGAATCTCACTTCACACAACCCACCAAAACTTCCATGGCCATCTTCATGCTTCCGCAGAGGCACGGTTATCACGGTGACCGCAGTCAACCAAATCACGTGGAGCCGCAATGATCCACAAAAGTTCACGGTGACCGCAGTCAACCAAATCACGTGAAGCCACACCGGACCACAAGGTTCACGGGAGACCGCAGTCAACCCAAATAACTCCCTCGCGTGCAAGGTACCATTGTTCTCATGGACCATAGTCTACCTGACCTATGTCCAAATTATTCACATTTACTTGCAAGCGAATTTATTACACTTTTCTCTTTGTTAAGTCTCTAAAGTCAATCCTAGAGTCTTATCATACTCTTTATACAACAACCTTCACAACACAACATTCACGGGTTACAAGGGAATTACGGCTAGGTGAGCGACCCTTGAACCATTAACTGAGAAAATAAATATAATTCACGTAAAGGAACGCAAGAACATTCACTCATGCATAATATATCATCGCAACTTCAACATATTGACAGCAGAAGCAACTTTCACAAAAATAGAGCCACAGAATGCATCTTTCAACCAAAAATCACGTATGATACCTTTCTAGAAAGCTATTTTAAATATCTACAACTCTCTAGTTACACACTTGTTCATTTGATTCCCAGAATTAGGTGATATTAGGCCTTAAAGCTAACTGTCCGGAACAGGAAAAACAGCAGGTGTGACAGTTACTAAACACGACCCCCAGATCACATTACTAAACCAAAAATTATGACTTTTATATGTCTGGAAAGATATTTCGAAAATCTACAACTTTCATTTTAATCACTTTTTCATTTGATAACCATAAACAGGTAAAAAGGGGCTCTGAAGTCCGCTGTCCAGTACAGGAAACTGGCAGCGAAACTCCCATGGCTCTATGGTTTTCAAAAATAATTTTCCTTCCTTCCCCTTTGATCATGGCAATCTTGGTACAGCCCCAACAACCCAAATATCCACTCAAAATTTCAGAACCAAACATTTAGCAAGGATCATGCTATAACAAGTGCAAAATAGCACAAAACTTAACAAATACCATGGCAACTCACATAAAATCATAGATTCAGATCATAAACAACGTTTGAGGATCATATTCATGGCTATTCAAGAGAAAAATTCCAGCAAGCAAGCATGTACAGGAAATCATGCAAAAACAGTCCAAAACTCAAGTTGTTTCTCATGGCAATTCATGGCATATTCCCTAAAGAACCTACCCATTCCTAGAACCAGCCCTTACCTTGGGTTAATGGCCTGAAAAGAAAGAAAAGATGAAGATTCAAGATCAAAAGGCTTGCTGTCCACGTCCTTCTTCTCCCCCTCTTCGTGGTTCCCTTTCCTCTCGCAGCTCCTCCTTCACGCGCAAGGTGTTATGGGTGGTGATGGTGGCCGGCGGTGGCTTGGATGGTGGTGGTTCTTGGAGCAAGATGAAGGAGATGAGGGTGTGTTTACGTGATTAGCTTCTGTTTTTCTGAAGTATGAAAGAAAGAAAGAGAAATTGATTTTTCTCTCCCCTTTTACTTACAAAACTGGCGGTCAAGGGAAAATAGTGGGCTAGGGTTGTGGTTTTTGGGTTTAATGCTGATTTAAGTCAGAGGGGACAGGGTTTAATTGGTACTAATCACTCTTTACTTCAGAAAAAAAGTCAGAATCTTCCTCCCTTTTCCCTTTGCAAGGCTGCGGCATCACCACTAATGGGCTAGGATTTTCATAGCCCTAGCTCCTTCCTTCTCATCCAAGTCACTTGGCCCACTTAGCCTCTTCTTAATCTCCTGATCATGATCTCATAAGTTCACTAACCAACCCAAATAACGCATTAACCAAGGCTTAAGCCCAAAGTTTTAAGTTGGAGCTCGTAAGGTCTGGGCAGCTGGACCTTTGCTCACTAAAACGGGGATATCTGAAGCTACAGATATCGGATCGACGCGAAACCACTTGGAGAATTTTCTAGACTTGAAGGGCTACAACTCTCATGAAGGAAGTTTTCCCAAATGAAGTCTTTAAGACTCTCTAAAAATTCACACAAGTTGACAGTTCTAATCTGCCAGTTATCAAACATAGCCAAAAACTTCAATTTTATTCAAACTTCCATAAAATTTGTTCCAAGTTGAACTTAGGGCCTTACAGCCCAAGTGCAAAACGAGAAGGCTTGTAGGATTGTGCGTGTTGTAACACCCCACTTTTCGTTATTTTGTTATTTATTATTTTATCTTAATTATTATTATGCTATATGGTATTTTGATAATTTATGCGATTTAATTAGATGATTATGTGATTATGTGATTTAATTAGATGATAAGGTCATTAAGTGATTTTATTAGATAATTAAATTATTATGTGATATAGATAAATAAGGGTTTTAGGTTTTATAGTGAGTAGTTGGAAGTGGGGCCCATTGTAAGATTATTTAAGGGTTATGAGAGAATTAAAAAGAGATAAATCAGAAAATTAGGATTAGAGAAGCAGCAGAACAGAGAAACACGTGAGAGGTGAAGGAGAGGAGAAAAGGTGGAGAAAACCTAGAATTTGATCGTCAAAAAGAAAAGGGTCTAGGAGGCTTTGTACCGGTGTCATAGAAGGTAAGGGTTTGAATTTACCTTGTATAATTGTAGAATAACAGAGGTTGAGTTTAACATGAAGGAACCCCCATCTTCTTTGAAAATTCAGAACTAAGAGACTGTGTTGAGTGTTAACATGTGGTGAGCAAAATTGATTTTGAGCGAAATTGAGGTTCCGGGGAAAATTGGGTTCTGTTCTGTTTTGCCCGCAGATACCCTAACAGTCTGTGTTGTAGAGAGCATAACTCTCTCTACAGAATTTCAAATTGAGTGAAACCAATTTTGTATGAAAGCTAACTCATAGGGATATGTTGGGTAATATTTTCATAATTTTTCGATTTCTGGTTCAATACCAGAATCATCTGCAAGTTCATTCTGTTTCTGCCCGCAGACAACCTAGCATCTTGTGTTGTAGAGAGCATAACTCTCTCTAAAGAATTCCGAATTGAGTGAAACTAATTTTGTATGAAAGCTAACTCATAGGGTTATATTGGGTAATATTTTCATAATTTTTGGATTTCTGGTTCAATACCAGAATTATCTGCAAGTTCACTCTGTTTTGCTCGCAGACACCCTAACAACCTGTGCTGTAGAGTGCATAACTCTCTCTACAGAATTCCAAATTGGGTGAAACCAATTTTATATGAAAGCTAACGTATAAGGCCATGTTTTTTCATAATTTTTGGAGTGCTCGTTTAGTACCAGAATTATCTGCAAGTTTGCTATGTTTCTGCTTATTCCTGTGATTGATTCTGGAACTGGTTCTAGTAATTGATATGAGACATTTGATGATTTTGTGTTGCTATTTTGTCAGTGGAATAGTGAATGAGTTGATAATTATATTGAAGTGTTATTTTGTGCAATTTTGGTGTGATTTCCGTTATGGAATTTGGTGAGAAAATATGTTATATATTTGGGGCTGGAGTGGTCTCAAATTGCATGTTTTAATTTATGAGTTTTTGCACGAAATACACTTCATTTAGTCAAGAGGCAACGTGTCGGTTTTCATCGGAAAACTGAGGTTTGTCCCAGAACTGGCGTGGTTCTGGAAGTCTGGAGTGGACTTCATTGGTGGTTAACTGTCTGGAGTGGACGCGGTGATACCGCTAAGGTTAACAATTGGTACCACATGCATACATTAGAGTCTCACACACTAAGTTTCACGTTTTCAGTGGTTTTATGTGTTTGGTGAATTGTTGGTGAATTGTTTTGCTGTTGTGGTAAAGTCGAATTATTATTTTTCTTAAAGCTTATAATTTTCCGAAACATTAATAAGAACTGTGAAACTGTCTTGAGAGAAAATATTATAATCACTCAGATTTTAAAGAAAAGGTAAAGAGTTTATAGAGTAGAATCTGAATTGTTTACTTGCTCTTTGTTATGCTATATTTTATACAATGTAAGTTCTTACCCTTCTGTTGGAATGATGTTCTATGCGACATCGCTCAGGTACTGGAGATAGAGATGTGGCTCATGAGGAGTAGCTTCGGAGAGTCTTAGTTTATGTTATTATTATTATCATTATTATAATAAAATAAGTGTCTTGCTCTGTAATGTAACACTGGGTAGATATTTTACGTTACTTTTACATTTTTGTTGAGAGGATTTTATAACCTCTCCTTATGGAAGTTTTTGAATGATTTTCTAAATTATGGCGATGTCGTACTGTTGATGGCCGAAGTGCTTATGAAATTCAGTTCTGAGTATGATGAATTTTATTTGAATATCATGGAAGATAAACCTATGTAAATAAGTGATCTCAAGCATCTTGGGATTATCTGGCTGGTTTAGAAATTTTATTGGCATAAATAATTCTTTCTTTGAAAAGCATATGGACTTATAAATTTTCAAACACAATCAGTGTTAATTTTAATGAGTTTTCATGAAGAAGTGTAATACTCCCTTAGATATGTTTCTAAACTCTGATAAACGTTTTTAAATAAAACAATGGGAAAAAAGGGGGTGTTACACGTGTCAGAAGTGACCATGGTGGAGAGTTTGAGAATGACAAGTTTGAGAGTCTGTTTAAATCCTATGGAATTGCACATGATTTCTCTTGTCCCAGAACTCCTCAACAAAATGGGGTTGTTGAGAGGAAGAACAGAACACTTCAGGAGATGGCTAGAACCATGCTCCAAGAAACTGGCATGGCTAAGCACTTTTGGGCAGAGGCAGTAAACACAGCGTGTTACATTCAGAACAGAATCTCTGTGAGACCAATTCTGAATAAGACTCCTTATGAATTGTGGAAGAATATAAAACCCAACATTTCTTATTTTCATCCTTTTGGTTGTGTTTGTTATGTTTTCAACACTAAGGATAGATTGCATAAGTTTGATGCTAAGTCTTCTAAATGTCTATTACTTGGTTATTCTGATCGATCTAAAGGTTTCAGATTTTATAATACTGATGCTAAATCAATTGAAGAATCTATTCATGTTAGATTTGATGATAAGCTTGACTCTGATCAGTCAAAGCTAGTTGAGAATTTTGCAGATTTAAGCATAAATGTTTCTGACAAAGATAAAGCTCCAGAGGAAGCTGAGCCAGAAGAAGAAGAACCAGAAGAAGAAGCTGGTCCCTCTGATTCACAATCTCAGAAGAAGAGCAGAATCACTGCGGCTCATCCTAAGGAATTGATTCTGGGCAACAAAGATGAACCAGTCAGAACCAGGTCAGCCTTCAGACCCTCTTAAGAGACCTTGCTCAGTCTGAAAGGATTAGTGTCCTTAATTGAACCCAAGTCAATTGATGAAACTCTTCAGGATAAGGACTGGATTCTGGCTATGGAAGAAGAACTTAATTAATTTTCCAAGAATGATGTTTGAAGCTTAGTGAAGAAACCTCAAAGTGTTCATGTTATTGGAACCAAATGGGTGTTCAGAAACAAGCTAAATGAGAAAGGAGATGTAGTCAGAAACAAGGCAAGACTAGTTGCTCAAGGCTACAATCAGCAGGAAGGAATAGATTATACTGAAACATTTGCTCCAGTAGCAAGACTAGAAGCAATCAGACTGCTGATCTCTTTCTCAGTGAATCACAACATAATTCTTCATCAGATGGATGTTAAGAGTGCCTTCCTAAATGGTTATATTTCAGAGGAAGTCTATGTCCATCAACCCCCAGGTTTTGAAGATGAGAAGAACCCTGACCATGTCTTCAAATTGAAGAAATCTCTCTATGGTCTGAAGCAAGCTCCCAGAGCATGGTATGAGAGACTCAGCTCATTCCTTCAGGAGAATGAGTTTGTAAGGGGTAAAGTAGATACAACTCTCTTTTGCAAAACTTACAAAGATGATATCTTAATTGTGTAAATTTATGTTGATGATATTATATTTGGTTCTGCTAATCAATCTCTATGCAAAAAAATTTCTGAGATGATGTAGGCGGAATTTGAAATGAGTATGATGGGGGAACTCAAGTACTTTCTGGGTATACAAGTTAATCAAACACCAGAAGGAACGTACATCCGTCAGAGCAAGTACACTAAAGAACTTCTTCAGAAGTTCAACATGACAGAATCAACAATCGCTAAGACTCCAATGCATCCTACATGCATTCTGGAGAAAGAAGATGCAAGTGGTAAAGTTTGTCAGAAGCTCTATCGTGGTATGATAGGATCACTTCTATACTTAACTGCATCTAGGCCAGATATTCTGTTTAGTGTTCATTTATGTGCTCGTTTCCAATCAGATCCTAGGGAAACCCACTTAACTGCTGTTAAGAGGATCCTGAGATATCTGAAAGGCACCACTAACCTTGGCTTGATGTATAAGAAAACATCAGAGTATAAACTTTCAAGTTATTGTGATGCTGATTATGCTGGAGATAGAACAGAGAGAAAAAGCACTTCTGGAAATTGTGAATTTCTGGGAAGCAACTTAGTCTCATGGGCAAGCAAGAGGCAATCAACCATTGCACTATCTACTGCAGAGGCAGAATATATCTCAGCAGCAATTAGCAGCACTCAGGTGCTCTGGATGAAACATCAGCTTGAGAATTATCAAATCCTTGAGAGCAATATCCCAATCTATTGTGATAATACTGCTGCAATCTCATTGAGTAAGAATCCTATCTTACACTCAAGGGCGAAACACATTGAGGTAAAGTATCACTTTATTAGAGATTATGTTCAGAAGGGCGTACTTCTTCTGAAGTTTGTTGATACTGACCATCAATGGGCAGATATCTTTACAAAGCCCTTAGTAGAGGATAGATTTAATTTTATTCTGAAAAATATGAATATGGACTTTTGTCCAGCATGAAGATGGATCAGAACCTCTGACTATGATGCTTCTTTATCAGAAGATGTCTAGTTCAGAAGGTAACTCCATCAGAGGATAAGTACCCATTGGTACTGACTCTGAAGCTGAGACAGTAAACGTGTGTCAGTAATTATGATACATCGTTCCTTGTGCCCGTGCTGACAGTCTGTCGTAATGAGTGTTGATGTGCTTCTCTCCATCGTGTGATATGTGTATTAACTGTTGCTATGATGTCTTTAATTTTTAACCGTTGATTTTACTTTGCTTTTTGATCAACAACGGTTATTTTCAAAAACCCACTATACACACACGTTCTCCATCACTTACGGATTTACTCTCTCTCTCTTCGGTTTTCAAAATCCTTATTCCCCACGATCTCTCTCTCTATTCATCCTTTTCCTTTCTACCCAAACCTTCAACCGCTTCAAAGATGGTGAAATCTAACAGAGGTGAAACTGCCGATGGAACCAAATTTCCTGTCATGGTAGTAGGTCAAGTTACTGGTCAATCGGGCACTGAAACTCAAAGAACTCAACCTCAAGCTCAAGCTCAAGCTCAAGGGCAAATGATCCCTCTCGCACAAAGGGGTTGTTCCGTTACTTGTGTCTACCCTCCTAGTGAACTCCAGGTTCTTGCTGAGTGGAGATTCGACCTGGACAACATTGCTGCAAATGGGTATGATCTTCGTCCTGAAGTTCGTGTTCAAGGCTGAGAAGAATACTTCAACAGGCTTCGAGGTCCAGTCTATGTCAAGTTGGTAAAGGAATTCTGGAAACATGCTGACTGTGACGACACTCAAGTGGTTTCTTACATTGCTGGCAGAAGAATCATCATCACAGAGAAGTCGATTGTTGATCTTCTGGGTGAACAGACTGGCACAGGTGAAACCCAGGACAAAGGAAGAAACCAACAAGGCTCTCTACACAAACTATAAGCCTGGCAAGAGTGACTACAAGGTAGTGGAACTTCATCCAAAGCTGAGGATCTGGCACAAGATTCTGCTTCACAGCATAAATCAGAGACCAAAGGGAAGCTCTCCAGACTACATAAATTTTTGCCAGAAAGTGATGCTGTTCTTCATTCAGGATCACCAGAAGATCTGCCTTCCCTTCTTCCTGTTCTCTTACCTCAAATAATGCATCAAGAAGTCAAGAACAACTGCTTCTTTTAAGTCTGCCATCAAGTACATCCCTTTTGGAAGACTGCTCTCAGACCTCTTCATTGAGAGCAAATTGATAGAAGATCTGATTACAGCAGGATGCACAGAGGATCTGTCGACCGTTGCTAGTGATGTCTTCACCTCCACATCTTGGAAGAAGATGGGATTGATCAAGACAAAGGTTGCACCTGTTCATGAAGATACCTCTGATGAAGTCAGACAAAGAAGAGTCCCTCTGATTGATTACCCTCTATGGTCCCAAGCAGATGATCCAACTGCCATCTTGTGCTACATTGATGATTTGAGGCGACAAGGGTATGAGATAGATGTGGACGAGTTCTTCAGAACCCTGCTACCAGCTCCAGAGTTTGATTCTCCTCCCAAGAAGAAGACTAAGAGAAAAATCATCTTGGAGGAATCCTCTGAAGAGTCTGATCCTTCTGATGGTGTTGATCAGAAGAAGAAGAAGAAGGATGGCAAG
Organism: Lotus japonicus; assembly: GCF_012489685.1. Taxonomy (NCBI): domain Eukaryota; kingdom Viridiplantae; phylum Streptophyta; class Magnoliopsida; order Fabales; family Fabaceae; genus Lotus; species Lotus japonicus. The sequence continues at coordinate 38,563,611 of NC_080043.1, forward strand.
CCTAAGAGGAAGCATGAGGAACCCACCAAGCCAGATGCTCCATCTGATGGTGATGATGGTGATGCTCCTCCACCAAAGAAGAAAAAGAAGCAAGTGAGGATTGTGGAGAAGCCAACTCGTGTGGAACCAGCTGCTGAAGTAATCAGAATTGAGGCTCCTGCCAGAGTTACTCGGTCTGCAGTGCGATCATCAAGTAAGTCTGCTATTATAGATACTGATGATGATTTAAATTCACTTGATGCACTCCCAATTTCTGCACTCCTTAACCGCACTACCACCCCACTCGCTCCTATTCCAGAGTCCCAACCAGCTGAACAAACCACTTCTCCACCCACTTCACCTAGGTCTTCATTTTTCCAACCTTCCCAACAAGAAGCACCTCTTTGGAACATGCTTCAGACTCCAAGACCCTCTGAACCTACCTCACCCATAACCATCCAATACAACCCACAAACCTCTGAACCCATTATCCTAGAACAATCTGAACCTAAACCCAGAACTTCTGATCACTCTGTCCCCAGAGCATCAGAACGTCCTGTTCGCAAAACAACTGATACAGATTCCACAACTCCCTGTCCCTCTGTATCTTTTCCCACAAATGTTGCTGACTCCTCACCCTCCAATAACTCTGAATCTCTTCGCAAATTTGACCAAATAAGGAAAGAAAAAGAGTCTGTCATTCCTGAGTACTACCACACTGTACCTAGCCCAAGGAGATACCCTGGACCTAGACCAGAACGTCTAGTTGACCCATATCATCCTATACCAGTTGTCCCTCTGAATGCAGCAGACCCTTCAGCTCAACCCATTCAACCAGAACCAGAAAACTCAGTATCTAACCATTCCTCGGTTAGATCTCCAAACCCTGAGGTTGAAACCTCTGAGCCAAACCTTGAGATCCACACTTCAATTGTCCAAACCTTAGATGTTGGTTCTCCTCAAGATGCTTCTGAGGCCAATAGCAGTAACCACCCCACTTCTCCTGAAACCAATCTCTCCATCGTTCCCTATACTTATCTCAAGCCAAACTCCCTTCTTGAGTGCATCATTGTGTTTAATCATGAAGCATCACTGATGATTAGCAATGTGCAAGATCACACTGACCTTAGTGAGAATTCTGACTCTGTTGCTGAAGAATGGAATCATCTGAGTGATTGGATAATTGCTCAAGTTCCTATTATGATGAGTCATCTCACCGCGGAAAGGGATCAGAGGATTGAGGCTGCTAGGCAACGTTTCAACAGAAGAGTGGCTCTGCATGAACAACAGCTAAGAGTTGAGTTACTTGAAGCTGTTGAGGAAGCAAGAAGGAAGAAAGAACAAGCAGACGAAGCTGCACGCCTAGAAGCTGAACAAAAGCTAGAAGCTTTGAAAGAAGCTGAAAGGCTACAGGCTGAAGCTGAAGCTCTCAGATGTCAAGCTCTTGCACCAGTGCCTTTCATAAGTGCTGCCTCACAATCCACTCAAGCTCCTCACTCTGCTCAGAATGTTCCATCTACTTCAACTCAGCCAAGTTCTTCCAGACTTGACATTTTGGAACAACGTCTCAACACTCACGAGACTCTTCTGATTGACATGAATTAAGCACTTCAAGAGCTTCTGCGTCGCACTACAAAGCCCTAGTTTTAGGACTTCTCTCGTTTTTCTTCTTTTATTTATATCTTTTAGTTCTCACTTTTATAACTTTATGATATTTGCTTCTACGTGTTATATTTACTTATTTTCTTAAGTGCTTGTTTCTTTTCTGCATTAATCATAACACATGTTTGAAAAACCCTTCTTTATTCATATATATCCTTAACCCTAGAATGGAGGATCCTTCCTCATTCTTCTACATTCTTGGCGCTGCTCCACTCTTTCCCTCTCCAGACGATCCAGTGTATATTCTATGTTGCAGAGCTTGATGCTCAGCTCATTCTTCTCCAGACTATCCTCCATCGTCTCGAGTCCTTTCTCCACTGCTTCCTTCTCTTCCAGCAGATTCAGCTCAAGCTGGCACAGCTCATGAATCTCCTCCACGAAGCAGAGGAATTCCTTCAGATCTTTCTCCAACTCTGGACCAAGATCCTCTTCTAGCAGTCTCTTCGTCAGCTCATATATGGTTCTTGAACCATCAGGGTGCCTAATATTAAGGAACATATCTTCCTCGAAGGCTTTCCTTCTGAGCTCTTCTAATGCAATCATGTATGATGCCATTTTCTTATATTTGGAATTGATCGTGTTGTGAAGCTTACTTTGTTCCTAATCGCTTTATATAAGCTTCATCTTCTCTCCGGACGTTATTGCTCCTACAGTTTCTCGAGGATAAGTCCTTGGTAACTGAAGCTTCTCTTTACTCCCGTGGCCGGTGGTAAACGTTCTACATTCGCATTAATTCCTTTCTTTTATTTCTCCATCTTTTTGAAACTTGGACCTTCTCTAAGGGGGAGTACCTTGTACTTCAAACTAAGTTTTTCACAGCTTATGCTTTTTGCTTATGACAAAAAGGGGGAGTATAACCCAGTTTTTGATGTGTAAGCTGTGTTAGTGTGATTTTTTTTTTCTTTTGGAGAATTCAAGAGTTCTACCTTTATGACCATAGATGTGTCACTGGGAAAATACAAGGAATACATTTCACTTCTTCTGAAGTGATTTTAGTTGACTCTGATACCCTACTGTTGACTCTGAATACTTATGCGCTCCGATTATTTCAATTCATCTATGTCATAAGTTTGTCACTCTGAACTCTTATATTATTTAGCTCAGAATCTAGATTTTACTAACGTTTTCATTAAGTCTTAGATTCAGGGGGAGCTAAGCTCAGAATCAAGCTGTGACTTGAATTCAGAATGAGCAGAATAAACCATTCACATCAGGATAAGTCTAATTCTATTTCTCTAAGCTCTGAGTGAATTCAGTTTATTGTTTAAGAATTGTTCATCAAAATACTAGGTTTTGTCATCATCAAAAAGGGGGAGATTGTAAGATCAAGTTTTGATCGAGTAGTACAACTCTATGTTTTGATGATTACAAGTTAACATTTTAGTATGAACAATTATGGTACTCTGACGTGTTTTTCTGAGTGTGCTATTTCCAGGCTTTGACCTTAATATTACCTCACACAAATCAGAAGCACTGTGCTTAAAGAGTGACCCAAGCAACGCTTTCGCAATCTCTATGTTCAATATGAACAGTAGAAAAGCTTCAGAAGTTCTGAAGTTAATCAAGGTCTGATGCAGACTCAACTCACTTGCAGTTCTGAAGATCCAGACGTTCTGACAACCCAGACACCCTGAAGGTTCAGATGTTCTGATGGTGTAGAAGACTCTGAAGATCCAGAAGCTGAAAAGTGGAGACTCTGAAGTCCAGAAGCAAAATGGCTCTGAAGACCAAGTAATTCCCTCTGAGTTCAGAATCAGAAGGTACAACGGTCAGAGGATCCATGCTTCCCTCTGACTCTGATCAACGAGCTTCACAAGTTCCAACACGAAGCTTTCCTCTGATCAGAAGTCTACTAGGTTAAAGGTCAAGTCACTATCCAAAGTACAAAAGCAAATGTACTATCTTGACGACCTAACCTAACATTCTCAGCCACAGCAGAAGTTGGAAATTCCAGATCTGCCCCCGAACGGTAGCATTCCCAGGCAGCGTTCAAACCCTAATCGTTGGATTATAAATAGAGGCTGAAGATTGAAAGATTCGGTTGGAAGAATCTCACACGCGCAAGCTATATTCAAACATTCTAAGCATTCATTCATATTTGAATTCATTGTGTTTACTACAAGCTTTTTCGAAGCAATCTCTTTGTAAACAATATTTCTTAAACAGTTGTTTAGTTTACCTTTAGAAGATCAAGGTTGATCGGATCCTAGAGAAGACTAAGAGAGTGAATCTTAGTGTGAGCTAAGTCAGTGTATTGTTAGTCACTTGTAGGTTTCAAGTGCAGTTGTAACAATTACCTGATTAGTGGATTGCCTTCATTCTAAGAAGGAAGAAATCACCTTAACGGGTGGACTGGACTAGCTTGAGTGATTCATCAAGTGAATCAGGATAAAATCTTTGTGTGCTTTTCTATCTCTTATCTTAAGCACTTTATTTGTTCTCGAAAGATTTGCTAAAATCTTTAAGGTGAAAGTTTTATTCTGAAAACGTTATTCAAACCCCCGCTTTCTACCGTTTTTCATACCTTCAAGTCCATCCACCAAATCACCCTCGCGTGCAAGCCCATCGTTCTCATGGACCATAGTCTACCTGACCTATGTCCTTTTAATTTAAGGTTCACTTGCAAGCGAGTTAATTTTCTTTCCCTTATATTGAGGCTCTAAGTCAAGTCACCATAGAGTCTTTTAATCTCCTCACAAAACTAAAAATATCAACACAACATTCACAGTGCACAAAAGGAAATTACAGCTAGGTGAGCGACCCTTTTTGTACAAATAACCAATTAAACAGTGTGAAGTCATTTAGGGATAGCCATATACATAAAATCATGCATATGATGTCACAACAGCACCACAAGGCAAGTACCAAGGCTCATGAAATCAAGCTTAACAACATATAACTCACAGCATCTCCTAAACACATGTTCCTAAACAAAACTTCAAAACATTTTCGCAACTCAACATATTGACAGCAGAAACAACCTTCACAAAAACAGAGCCACAGAATGCATCTTTCAACCGAAAATCACGTATGATACCTTTCTGGAAATCTATTTTACGTATCTACAACTCTCTAGTTAAGCACTTGTTCATTGGAGTCCCAGAATTAGGTGATATTAGGCCTTAAAGCTTACTGTCCGGAACAGGAAAAACAGCAGGTGTAACAGTTACTAAAAACGACCTCCAGACCATATTACTAAACCAAAAATTATGATGTTTATATTTTTGGAAATATATTTCGAAAATCTACAACTTTCATTTTAATCACTTTTTCCTTTGACGACCAGACATAGGTGAAAATGGGCTCTGAAGTCCGCTGTCCAGTACAGGAGACTGGCAGCGAAACTTCCACCTCTAGTTTAAGTTATAAACCCTTTCAGCCCAAGGCTTTAAGCTATGTTCCAGCAAAAAAAATCAAATCACATAGGTCTCATATCATAAAAGTACAGCAAGCAAACCTTCAACCTAAACCCCCATGCAAACCCTCAAAAATCAAGATTTTTCACAACCAAACATAGCAACAAGTCCCTAACAAACTACCCAAGTCCTAGGACCAGCCCTTACCTTGATTAAGAGTAATGAAATCAGAGGTAGGGTGATGAAGAAAGAATCAAAAGCTGCTGTCCAAGACCCTCTCTTCCTCCTCCTCCTCGCGGTCTCACTCTGTCTCGCGAACTCTCCCTCCTACGCGCAAGCTTCGAGCGGCGGTGATGGCAGCTAGGAGCGGCGGCTGTAACACCCCGATTTCGGTGGCGTCACTTTAGTAACCAAAAGTAAACTTAATGCGGAAAAACGTGAAATATTTTTTTTTTTGATAACTAAGACAAGACTGAATTAAATAAAACCCAACAATAACAATAATCAGAACTAATATACAATATATAAACAACCCCCGCTGTAGTAGTAACCTCGTCACGAGTAAACCTCCAGTGACGGAAAGAAAAGTGTAACGCCCGAAGGCAAAAGGTACAATCCACAAGAAAGGTCAAGTGTCCGCAACACCATCCCTCAAAACTGAGAATAAGCTGGTCCATCGGCCTGAAGCAAGACCTCCTAAGTCCAACCAACTCTCTGTGATTCTCGTAAAGAATCACACAAAAAGCTATAGGTGGGAAACTACCCTGTCCCCAAAGAAAACAAATGATGTTCAGAGCTAAGACTCTACTCCTACATTAATCCCATCTCGAGGAGCTCACACCAGCACTAAAACCTACATGCTAGCATGATCGTCGCCCGAATCTGAATCCAGAACGACCTAGTCTATGTACACCATCCGTCCTCCTCTCGCTACCGCGATACGCTCCACTTCCCGCATCTCAACCCTAGTTCCTCCCGAAGGATGAACCATCATGAATCAGCCCGCCAAAGACATCTGACAAAGGGCGTTTGTTCGCCAAAGCACACACAGAAGACGCGAGGGTCAACTCCAAAGAATTATGTAAATAATAGCACCAATAAATATAAATAAGATAATAGCCACTTAGGCTTATAACTAGGGATGACATCCTAGGGTTGCATATTTCCACAAAGAATATAACGACTGTAAATCACAGTTAACATGCATCAAGTAGAACTAACAAGTATCAAACACACTCATCAACTATGTCAGTATGCATGTTGCATGAAATGATATGCAGGTTAACCCAGTCAACCAATATGCAATCCGGAACGGATGGACATCAACGGATCAGCCCTTCACCAGCCACGGTGGTGCCATTTCGGCCCGCGTGCCTCTTACACCACACAAAGGTAGTCAGATCATCCGTAACCCGTAGGTCTGCCATTTCGGTCTGCTACAAGAGACGTTTACAAACGCTCTTTCACGGAAATCCGGGTCTTATGACCATTTTGGAATCCGACGAGGTCCAGAGTACGTCCTGTGTTAATACCCCATTAATGTTGCATGAATGCAGGATGATTAGTCAACCAACGTCTCCGATCTCACTCGACACGTCGCCACGTGTTCTAGGTAAATTAAAGTTTCTAAAAGCTTACCCTAAGGTAAAGTCGATTCTGCGACAAAATACAATAATCATAAAATGAGTGCAACCACTCACGATGACTCTTCGGGTCATCAATACTCTCACGAAGTCTCACGCTTCAGTGAAGTTTCATGCTCTCACAAGGTCTCACGCCTCAGTGGAGTTCCATGCTTTCCACAAGGTCTCACGCCTCAGTGGAGTATCCCGCATTCACAAGGTCTCACGCCTCAGTGAAGCTTCATGCTGTTCACGAGGTCTCACGCCTCAGTGAAGGTCCATGCTTTCCACAAGGTCTCACGCCTCAGTGGAGTATCACGCATTCACAAGGTCTCACGCCTCAGTGAAGCTTCTCGGCTCATCCCTTGGATGGCTAACAAACTGCTCAACGAGCGAAGGAGTACCAACATACTCAGAACTTACCAAACTCCTCAACACTTGGATCCGACGACACTCCTCGTTTTTCCAAAACTATGACTTGACTTCCAATGCCTTCCTTCGAGGTTGTTATTATTACTTAAAGATTTTGAGGTTATTTAAGGTCTTATGAATTTTCTTTATAAAATAGATTCCATTTCGTCTTATCACAAGTCTTATACATTTGCAGGATCTCCAATTCCCAAGTCGCTTCCAGAGGATGTCTCGATCCACTAAACAAAATTAAGGCCCGAACCTCGTTCGTCCTATCAAACTTTCTCAAAACTCTCAAAATAAAATCGGCATGACCTGCCCGCTATTCTCACCATTCAGAATCTCAGATTCCAGTACAGAGCATATTTAAATCATCACAATCAAAAACATGTCATATATCCATAAATCGCATCATAAACACTTAGCACTTAGCATATAAAGCATGAACCACACATCCTAGATTACCCACATAGCACATAGCATGTAAGACAATCTCAAAAACATTCAGTAGATGAACCATCTACATTGTCAGCCGAAGCCTCAGAAAACATTTTCCAATCACACACAATTCCAGTGCATAAACAGTAAACAATGTCGAAACATCGACCCTAAGCATTAACTAGAGATTCAGTGAGAAGCCCTCACCTGCAGATTCTCCAGGATTATCTTCTAACTCTTCCTCACAAGCAAAGCGTTGCTCCTCAGGAAATTCCTCAAAAGTTCCTTTAAAGCAAAGTCACAGAAATACTATCAGAATCTATCGAGAATTAAGCTATCGATACTTACTAAGGTTACACGAAGTAATCTATACTCTAAGGTACGATAATCTAGCGCGAAAGACAAGTTTTCGGAAAAGGAAATTTTCCTCCTCCCCCTTAATAGGGCTCGGCCACTTTAGGTAATTATGGGGCTCGATTTTTCTTCGATCAAACTTGGTTCCTATGCTATCATTAGCCGTAACTAAGGGTATTCTGAACTCGGAAAAATTATCGGATCAAAAACTGTCGCAGGGGTATTTTGGTCATGATTTTTAACTTAGGATTTTCAAAACTGAAATCCCAAAAATAAAATTTTGCAGGGACGTCACCAACGACGTTTATGACAACTAATCCTACTAACACTAAGCTAAGGCGATAGTTTTTAGCCTAAAGGTTGAAGCTTTACCTCAAAAACTCCAAAAATGGGTATTTTAAGTTCAAATTGATTCCGGCGGAATTCCGGCGACATAACGGAAAATCTAACCCGGCAGAAGTGATCTTGGGCACATATAGAAGAGGTTTAGAATCAGAAATGAAAGATTCAGGATAGTTTTGCAAGAACCCATAAACTATCCACTCAGAAAACTCTATAGAAAAGCTATGGAAAAAGCGATCAGAGGTAAGGATTAGCGACTATACCTCGAAACCTTGAAGCAGCAACTGATTAATCAACGATCAAGCAAGGATTGAACAAAATCTTCTTCTCCTCCTCTCCTCTCAAACTCGCGGCCTCCTTGGATGAAATGGGTAAGATATTTGTTTTTTCTCATTTCTTGGCTATATATAGAAAATGGTAATTCGCGGGAAAATGAAAGTTTCGCGAATCTGATTTTTCCGGCATCATTCTCCATGAATTCTAAGATAGGTTTTGGAAAAGGAATTCCTAAGCTAAGAAGATGTCTCCTTGTATTTTTGGCAACTAATGTAAGGTCGGTGCAAAGTCGGTGTAAAACTATTTTACCCGATAAGTTGCTTTTTGCATCGAATGTCGGAATGGAAAACTTCCTTCTGAAGAAAGATTGAAATCATCAAGAGAAATGGGTGTACGCGTGTAGAATATTCATTTGAAGCTCTGAATAGATAAAGTCTTCATTGTCGAGAAATTCTAGGGTTTTGAAATACCAGGGATTCGGTTTCGGCAAACTTCCGATGATTGGAATCGGACGTTCGTAGATCCTAGGGTTTCGCCTCGAAACGATTGTGATATATGGAAAAAGAGAAGTTCTAACATTTCTCTGAAGATTTTTGGAATTAACTTCCGTCGTGCCTAAAAGTGAAAATTAGCTATATACTAGGGTTTCTGACCTAGGTTTAAGCGTATAACGATCGTGCTATAACTTTTATCGACTTCGATACGATCCTTTGACTTTTCCTGAACTTTCTCCTTCATAAATTTATTTCATTTGGTAAACTCTTGTTCAGGTTTCCTTTCACGATACATCAAGCCTAATCGTAAATGGAAATCTCTTCCACTTATTCTAAGCTTAAAATCTTGGGTCTTACAGCGGCCTCCTCCTTGTCTCTCTCGACTTCTCTCTCTTTTCTCTCTGTGTTCTCACGCGAAAGTTGTATGGGGTTTCTAATTTTGAATGGTGATGAAAAATAGGGTTTTCCCCCTTATTTCCCCATGCAAAAGCAGCGGCCACACACCCTAGTGGGCTAGGGCTTGATTTTCTTCTCTTCACTTAAGCCCATGCCTAATCAACCTTGACTCATTAATCAGCTCTTAATCAGGTCTGAAAGTAATTAAAAACCTAGGCCCATTTACGTAAAAACACATGCTAAATCGGAATTAAAAGAAAAACAACTCAATTAATTCGTTGGTACTGTACAGCCAGAACCATCGTCACTATAACGCGAATATCTCGAGCTACAGAGGTCGGAATGACCTTATTCCACTTCGAGAAATTTCTTAACTTAAAGGGCTACAACTCTCATGATGGAAGTTTTCCCAAATTAGGTCGTTAAGTCCCTCTAAAAATTCACACAAGATGACAGCTAAAATCTGTCAAAACTCAAACTTAACCAAAATCTCATTTTATTCAATCCATCATCAAAGCATTACAAAAATAAGGTCTAGGGCCTTACAGTTCAAATGGCTCCGATTGGTAGATGCATTAAATGCATGCTACTGTTCAAGTGTGTCCTTTTGCCGAAAAGGCGAGACTTGTCAGCTAGTAGGTGGCATTAAGCTTTGCCTACTTTTCAGAAGTGAGACAATTGAGAAATTTGATGTAGACATGTTGTACTTTTCCTCGTTGGTCAGTGTGCTTCAAGGGAAGATAAAATATTAACGTGATCTCGTTTGAATTTCTTAGCAGCTGGTTGCATTCTGACTTTATCGTTGATGCTTTGACATATGTCTTCAACCTTTCTGAATGATGAGCTTACATTAGATGATTAGAAGTGGATGTGGCTAAGCTTGTGTCACTTTTGTGCCACACAGTCTTTCAAATTTGAATCTTTATCTTTAGGATAGATTGACGTTGGAGTCCTTTATTTATAAAGAATAAATCCGGAAATTCAAATTAATTTAGAAGCTTAGATTTCAGCGAAGTGCTTCTATATATACAAAAATTGTTATCGATCAAAATTAGAATTTAAAACGATATGATGCGATTGAACTTAACATACACTAAAAAGAGAAAGAAAGAGAAGAAAACAAAAATTACAGATGTGATATATTATATGATGCAATAAGAAGTAAGAGGTAAATAGAAAAATGAAATATTTAGAACTATCTGTATCGTTAGTGGTTCACATATAAGAGTTGGATTTTTTAAAATTTTCAAAAAAGATAATTGAGTGAAAAATAGTGTTTGTGAATTGTTGATGTGATTACCATGATAAATACTTGATTCTTGGGCCCTTTTGTTCTTATCCTCAGACAACTATTCTTCTCCCACCTTCTTATATACATTGATATGATCCAGGCTATTCATTTCCAACAAAGTAATGGATGCAGAACAAGTTCTGAAATTGTTGGATACCTATTGGTTCAAGAGAACAATTTACTCCAACAAAACCTATTCACCTTTTCATTCAGCAGCGGCTCCAACCTCTCCGTCCTTGGTGGTGGAAGTGCTTCCTCTAGATACAAAGCTCTTGAGAGCTCCAACACTTCAAGTGAGGTCTTTCAGTGATCAAAACATGGGTTCAAAAGTCAGTGCTTTATCTGATTATCCATCACCAAATTCTGTCTTCACTCCACAGAAGCTGCATCCTATTCTTTCTGGGAAGGAAATGGGAGATGATCAATTCCCACTTGATCAAAAAGATCCTGAGGAAGAAGCACCCACTAAGAAGAGGCTGAGTCAAAGGACAAGACTCAGAAAAGAGAAAATCACAAGAAGGAGCCTGTCAGAGCTCGAGCTAAAAGGGTTTATGGATTTGAGTTTCGCATTTTCTGAGGAAGACAAAGACTCAGGATTGGTTTCTTTGATACCAGGGTTACATAGGATGGGAACAGATCATGGTGCTGGTGTGGGCAAAGAAGAACAAGAGAACATCATTGCTGAAACTGTGATTGGCAGGCCTTATTTATCAGAGGCTTGGGGTGTTTTAGACCAAAGGAAGGTTAAAAATCCATTGCTGAGTTTCAGGGTACCAGTTGAAGGCAATGAGGTAGTCATGAAGGGCAATCTTAGGTTTTGGGCTCATACAGTTGCATCCATTGTAAGATAATAATGAACAAGTTTTCTTTAATTAGAATGTTCAAAGTAAATTCTTCTTGCTTCTCTTTGGGAAGTTCTAAGCTGTATATATTTTATTCTAGCTATAATCATGGTTTGCATTTTACAAGTGAAATTTTTTACCCAAGAATGTTTTCCCCCTTCCCCCCTATTATTCGCTGGTGAAAGTTTTTAATCCTTTTGCAAAATGCACACAATCAAGTGGTTGACTTAGTAATTCAGCATTTTGTGTCTTAAGTAAGTGGTTAGGTTCGATTTTCAAATGTTATGAATGAATAAAACTTTAGTCAATCTCTAATTATTCATTGCACTGACCTTGACGTGAGGAATTAATCTGTGAGACCCAAGTTTTTAAGTTTGGAATAAACTGAATAAAATTCCTTTTTCACGATTAATTCGAGGTAATGTGGAGGAAAACCTGAACAAGTGTTTATTGAATGGGATAGATTTGTGAAGGAGAAAGTTCAGGAAAAAAGCTAAGGATTGTATCAAAGTCGATAGAAGTTATAACACGATTAGTATTCGCTTAAACCTAGGTCAAGAACGCTAGTAAATAGCTAATTTACTCTTTAAGGTACGATGGAAACTAATTCCAAAAATCTTCAGAGAAATGTTAGAATTTCTCTTATTCGTCTATAAACGAGCGTTTCGATACGAAACTCTGGAATGTACGAACGACAAATTCCAATACTCGGAAGTTTGCCGAAACCGAAACCCTGATAGTTCAGAAACCCTAAAATCAACGGACGATGAAGACTTTTTCTATTCGGAGCTTCAAATAAAGATTTCATGCGCGTGTGCCCACTCTAATCGACGTTCCGAATCTTTCTTCAGAAGGAAGTTTCTGCATCCGAGGTCAAAATCATAAAGTGCATTTTAAGCCGGTACACATTAAAAACAAGCCTCGAAAACCAAAAATCATACTGATATTTCTTTGAAGAATTAGAAGATTCAGCGGAAATATTAACGTGTCTAAAATACGTTGGAATCAGTAGGAAAAATCGAAATCGCGAAATTCTCATTTTTCCGCATTTTCCATTTCCTATATATAGTATGAAAAATGAAAAAAAAAAACAAAAAAAAAAATCACAAACCCACACACACGGCCGAGAGCTTCTTGGAGGAAAGGAGGAGAAAAGTGATTTTTCCAATTCTTGACCGATCGTCGTTCCGTTCGTTGCTACGCGTAGACCTCGAGGTACTGATGCTTTTCCCTACCTCTGATCGTAAATTCTGTCGCTTTTCTCTATGTCTTTCTGTGCTCAAAGTTTTGAGCTTTTTGTAAAACTGTCCAAATAACCTGATTTTAGTGTCTAAACTTATTGCCTACGTGCTCTAGAGCATGAATATCCGGTTGTTTTCTGTTGAATCTCACCGAATTGCCGCCGAGTTTCAATTCTGCTCAAAAACCCATTTTTATGCTGAGGTTCCGCTTTTTGGATAAAAAACTCTCGACTGAGTTTAGCTTTAGTAGAATTAGTTGTCATAAATGTCGTTAGGATCGACCCCATCTAATTTGTTTTTCGAAATTCTGATTTTGAGTTTCCGAGCTAAAAATATTGACCAAAATACCCCTGCGACAGTTTTCGACCCGATAATTTTTCTGAGAGTTTCCCTGGCCTATATATCGCCTAAGAATGCCTAGGAATTGATTTAGATCGAAGAAAAAGTTCGAAAACCCTATTTTCCATAGTGGCCGAAACCTATTTGATTGGGTACCGTGTCCAAAAATAATTTTTGGGTCTCTATGACCTGAGCCATTGCGTAGCTCTTTCAATTTTCGAAATTTTGGCGCCGGTTTCGTGTCATTCCGAGTTCTGTAGCTCGAGTTATGCACGTTTTAGCGAATAAAGTGTTTTTGTACAAAACTTGAATCGAGTCAAAACTCATCCATTCGGGGAAAGCCCTTCCATTCGTGCCGAAATGTTGTACTCTGAAGCTTCTTGAGCTTTGTCGAACGTTAGTTAGGATTGTTTCGACTGTATCGACTTAATTTGATTGATTTTTGCTTTGTTTGCTCTAAGGTTCGTTTGTGGAAACCTTGAGCTTGACTGAACAAGCTTGTGAGCGAGACCAACACCGCGAGACTGGAACAACTCGAGGTTAGGGCAACTTACTTACTAGCTATTGATTTATAGGCATCGATAAATTCGACTTGAATATTGCTTGATATTGAATATTGCTTGTTATTGAATATTGCTTGGGTATTGTTTATCGTTTGAAATCGGAAAATGTTTTCTGGAGGCTACGGCCGAGTGAACTTATATGAGACGTGTGTCTCCGTTTTCTGAGAGGCTTCGGCCGTTTACTGGTTTCTGTCTTAAGATTCCCGCACCGTATTATTGTTGCATCGCTCTTTAGAGCTGATATTGTTGAATTGATATCGAATTGTGCGTGTTGACGCGATTGCGGAGCGTAGGACATTTGAGTTGATGTTGTTGATCTTTCGGGTTGAGAGGAAACTCTAGGCAAGTCCTGACCTGAGGTCTGAGATCTAGCCCTCTTTGAACACTTAGACTTTTCCCGGGGATTATATTTGGGGGATTTGGGAAACTTTGAATAGTTGGAATTTGGAACTTGAGAATTTATGGAACTTGGATTTCGATAATAAACCTCATAACTTGATTAACTCAACTTGAAATGCTTTGATTAATTAACGAGATCTTTAGGAAAATTTAAGACTTGGAAATGATTGTGAAAAACGGGAAATAGTCGAAAAGCCTTGAACTTGAGATGATTTGATGGTCGTCACGAGGATGAACCATAGTGACCATGGAAATGTCACTGAGTGCAATATGTACTCCGGCTTTTCACAGCCTAGTCGCAAGACGACTTTGATCTTCGGGTCCTTTAAAATTGAGACTTGTGGTTAAACTCGTACGTGTGAGGACGATTCGATGTTTTGTTAACCATATTGCATTATGCATATGTTTGGGGTTTGGGACGGTCAAAAGACTGGGCCTTCACGAAGAACACCAAGAGTGTATCTTCGACATTGCGGCGCGAATCCGTATGTCCAAACCCGACGGGTTGGGCCGATTCGGCAATAATTATTGACACGCGCGGATCCGTATATTCAATCCGATGGATTGGATCGATTCGGCGGTAGTCACTCAGGCACGCGTGAGTCCGTATGTTCAATCCGATGGATTGGATCGATTCAGCGATTGCCATTTTAACTCGCGTGAATCCGTATGTTCAATCCGAGGGATTGGATCGATTCAGCGATAATCTTTCGACTCGCGTGAATCCGTATGTTCAATCCGAGGGATTGGATCGATTCAGCGATAATCTTTCAACTCGCGCGGTGTAACACCCCGATTTCGGTGGCGTCACTTTAGTAACCAAAAGTAAACTTAATGCGGAAAAACGTGAATATTTTTTTTTCTTTCATAACTAAGACAAGACTGAATTAAATAAAACCCAAAAGCGAAATCAACAGAACTAATATATAATATATATAACAGCCCCCGCTGTAAGTAACCACCTCGTCACGAGTAACCTCCAGTGACGGAAAGAAAAGTGAAGCGCCCGAAGGCAATATGCACAGACTGAAAGTAAAGGTGAAGTGTCCGCAACACCATCCCTCAAAACTGAGAATCAGCTGGCCCATCGGCCTGAAACAAGACCTCCTAAGTCCAACCAACTCTCTGTGATTCCTGTAAAAAAACCACACAAAAAGCTATAGGTGGGAAACTACCCTGTCCCAAAAGAAACAAATGATGTTCAGAGCTAAGACTCTACTCCTACACTAATCCCATCTTGAGGAGCTCACACCAGCACTAAAACCTACATGCTAGCATGATCGTCGTCCGAACTCGAAATCCAGAACGACCTAGTCTATGTACACCATCCGTCATCCTCTCGCTACCGCGATGCAATCCTGTTCCAGCATCTCAACCCCTGGTTTCCCCCGAAGGGTGAACCATCGTGAACCAGCCCGCCAAAGACATCTGACAAAGGGCGTTTGTCCGCCAAAGCACACACAGAAGACGCGAGGGTCAACTCCAAAGAATTATATAAATAATACCACCAATAGATACCGATAAAAGATTAGCCACTTAGGCTTATAACTAGGGATAACATCCTAGGGTTGCATATTCCACAATGAATATAAACGACAGTAAATCACAGTTAACATGCCTCAAATAGAATTAACAAGTATCAAACACACTCATCAACTAAGTCAGTATGCATGTTGCATGAAATGATATGCAGGTTAACCCAGTCAACCAATATGCAATCCGGAACGGATGGGCATCAAACGGGTCAATCCTAGCACCAGCAACGGTGGGACCATTTCTGCCCGCGTGCCTCTTACACCACACAAAGGTAGCCAGATCAGCATAAAACCCGAAGGCCTGCCATTCGGTCTGCTACTAAGAGTCACCTAGCAGCGCTCTTACGCGGAAATCCCGGTCTTATAACCATTTTGGAATCCGCCGTGGTCCGGCATCTCACCGTGTTTAAACCACTTAATGAGTGCATGCAATGCAGTGATTAGCCAAACAACGTCTCCGAATCTCACTCGACACGTCGCCACGTGTTCTAGCTAAATTAATGTCTCTAAAAGCTTACCCTAAGGTAAAGTCAATTCTGCGACAAAAGACACTTCATCACAACAACACATAACCCACGATGATCTCCAAATCATCCGACTCATCTCAATCCGATGGTCACAACTACTCAACGAGCACAGAGTATCACACTCTCGGAAACTAACGGTTTCCCGGACTTATCCCCAGGATAGCCCAACAACACATAGCTGCTCCAACAGCACAAGAGTATCCCGCATTCACAAGGTCTCACGCCTCAGTGAAGCTTCATGCTGTTCACGAGGTCTCACGCCTCAATGAAGATCCATGCTTTCCACAAGGTCTCACGCCTCAGTGAAGCTTCTCGGCTCATCCCTTGGATGGCTAAACAAACTGCTCAACGAGCGAAGGAGTATCAACATACTCAGAACTTACCAATCTCCTCAACACTTGGATCCGACGACACTTCTCGTTTTCCAAAACTAAGATTTGCATCCAAAGCTTCCTTTCGAGTTTATTATCCTTATTTGAAGATTTAGAGGTTGTTTAATGTCTTATGAGTTTTCTTTTCAAAATAATATCCTTTTAGTCTTATCGCAAATCCTATCAGTCCTCGGGATCTCCTAATCCCCAAATGACTCCAGAGAATGTCTCGATCCATAAACATCATAACAAGGCCCGAATCTCATTCGTCCTATCAAACTTTCTCAAAACTCTCAAAATAAAATCGGCATGACCTGCCCGCTATTCTCACTATTCAGAATCTCAGATCTCATTGCATAAGTATAAATAACTCAGCACAATCAATCAACATGTCATATATCAACATATTAAGCAATAACCACATAGCACTTAGCATATAAGTTATGCATCACACATCCTAAATTACCCAATTAGCACTTAGCATGTAATTCACTCATCAAAACATTCAGTAGATGCATCATCTACATTGTCAGCCGAAGCCTCAGAAAACATTTTCCAATCGCACACAATCCAGTGCATAAACAGTAAACAATATCGAAAACATCGACCCTAAGCATTAACTAGAGATTCAGTGAGAAGCCCTCACCTGTAGGTTCTCCAGAATGATCGTCTAACGCTTCCTCGCAAGCAAAGTCTTGTTCCTCGGGAAACTCTTCAAAAGCACCTTTAGAACAAAACCACAAAAATCAATCAAAATCTATCGGAAACTAAGCTATCAATACTTACTAAGGTTACACGAAGTAATCTATACTCTAAGGTACGATAATCTAGCGCGAAAGACAAGTTTTCGGAAAAAGGAAATTTCCTCCTCCCCCCTTAATAGGTTCGGCCACTTTTCACAATTAGGAGACTCGATTTTTCTTCGATCAAACTTGGTTCCTATGCTATCATTGGCCGTAACTAAGGGTATTCTGAACTCGGAAAAATTATCGGATCAAAA
Organism: Lotus japonicus; assembly: GCF_012489685.1. Taxonomy (NCBI): domain Eukaryota; kingdom Viridiplantae; phylum Streptophyta; class Magnoliopsida; order Fabales; family Fabaceae; genus Lotus; species Lotus japonicus. The sequence goes on from NC_080043.1 coordinate 38,581,049, forward strand.
ACTGTCGCAGGGGTATTTTGGTCATGATTTTTAACTTAGAAATTTCAAAACTGAAATCCCAAAAACCAAATTTTGCAGGGACGTCACCAACGACGTTTATGACAACTAATCCTACTAGCACTAAGCTAAGGCGATAGTTTTTAGCCTAAAGGTTGAAGCTTTACTCCAAAAACTCCAAAAATAGGTATTTTAGGCTAAAATTGATTCCGGCGACATAACGGAAAATCTAATCCGGCAGAAGTGATCTTGGGCATATAAGGAAGAGGTTTAGAATCAGAAATGAAAGATTCAGGATAGTTTTGCAAAAACCCATAAACTATCAGCTCATAAAAGCCTACAGAAAAGCTATGGAAAAAGCGATCAGAGGTAAGGATTAGCGACTATACCTCGAAACCTTGAAGTAACAACTAACGGATCAACGATCAAGCAAGAGATGAACAAAATTATTCTTCCTTCTTCCTTGTTCTTGGCCGCGGGTTTGAGGAGAGAAAATGGAGGAAAATTTGTGTTTTTCTTCCTTTCTTGGCTATATATAGAAGATGGAAATTCGCGGGAAAATGAAAGTTTCGCGAATCTGATTTTTCCGCCGTCATTCTCCGTGAATTAATAGATATGTTTTGGCAAAAGAATTCCAAAGCTATAAAGAGGTCTCCTTGTATTTTTGGCAACTAATGCATAGTCGGTGTAAAACTATTTTACCCGATAAGTTGCTTTTTGCATCGAATGTCGGAATAGAAAACTTCCTTCTGAAGAAAGATTGAAATCATCAAGAGAAATGGGTGTACGCGTGTAGAATATTCATTTGAAGCTCTAAATAGAAAAAGTCTTCATTGTCGAGAAATTCTAGGGTTTTGAAATACCAGGGTTTCAGTTTCGGCAAACTTCCGATGATTGGAATCGGACGTTCGTAGATCCTAGAGTTTCGCCTCGAAACGATTGTAATATATGGAAAAAGAGAAGTTCTAACATTTCTCTGAAGATTTTTGGAATTAACTTCCGTCGTGCCTAAAAGTGAAAATTAGCTATATACTAGGGTTTCTGACCTAGGTTAAGCGTATAACGATCGTGCTATAACTTAAATCGATCATAATGCAATCCTTGAACTTTTCCTGAAGTTTCTCCTTCATAAATATATTCCTTCCGATAAACTCTCGTTCAGGTTTTCCTTCACGATACGTCAAGCCTAATCGTAAATGGAAATCTCTTCCACTTATTCTAAGCTTAAAAACTTGGGTCTCACACGCGGATCCGTATGTTCAATCCGATGGATTGGATCGATTCGGCGATAGTCTTTGGACGCGCGCAATGTCCGTATGTTCGACTCTTTTGAGCGAACCGACTTGGCGTTGTCATTTTTTGCGTGTGCGAGTCCGTATGTTCAACCCGATGGGTTGGATCGACTCGACATGTCTAATTGTGGGAATTGCGTGTGCGAGTCCGTATGTTCAACCCAAGGGGTTGGATCGACTTGACATGCCTAATTGTTGGGATAATCTTCTGAGTTGACATTGCATGCATACATGCACCCCTACTGATTTATTGAGCCATTGTTTATTGAACTGTTGAGATAGCAGATATCGAATTGTTTATTAGAGCCTTGATAACATGTTATGTATATACCTTAGGGTAGGCAATACATAAATTACATGTATATATACAACATATATATATATACCCCCTTATTCTTCACATGTTGTTTGTATTATCTATTTTATTCCATGAGTTGACCCTAGCGCCTTGGCTTTGTTTGTATGTTTGTGTTTGGGCGGTCGGCCTGCTGCCAGGCGTCCGTCAGCCGATTCGTGATGATTCGTCACTCGAGGAGGACCAGGAGCGTAATGACTATTACTGAAGCTTCCGACGAGGACCCGGACTGAATGCATGACCAGATGAGGGTCGATGATGGAAGTATAGGGTATGGGTGTTTTAGAGCCTACTAAGGTTGGGTGTTAATGTCATAGCTCTGATTTTCATTTGTACTTTTGGGACAGGGTAGTTTCCGACAGGTTGCTTTCGGTGTGGTTCTCCGTAGATGGGAATCGCATGGAGTAGTCGGACGTAAGAAGTCTTTTTGGAAGCCGTTTTGGGCTGACTTACTTTTCGGAGGACTGTATTTATAAGACTTATGACTACATTTATGAGTCACACTTGTTTGCCGCTGGGCAACACCTTAGTTACTTGATGTTACTTTCCGTCACTTGAGGACACTCGTGACGATGTTTTTAGTTGCAGCGAGGGCTGTGCTTGTATTGTATATTAATCGATGTTAATCGCGATTGGGGTTGAGTCTTTATTTCGACAAGTCTTTTTATTTGTACAAAACGAAAAAAAAAATACCTTCTTTTCCGCTTTATGTTATTCTTGAGTTACTAAAGTGACGCCACCGAAATCGGGGTGTTACATAATCTTAGGTTTAATAGCTCTATAGGCCCCTAAAATTGTATTCCGTATGAAAATAAGTCCCTGAAATTTTTTTTTCCGATTCCGGGTCCTTAGAAATTTTTTTTGATCAAAATAAGTCCCTGGGCGTGTTTTAGGCTGAGGTGGCTATATTTAATCCTACTCACTTTTTCCACGTCAGAATCATGGTGGTCCAGCTACTATTATACATGTAAATTACAAAAATATCCCTTTATTAAATTTTTTTCCATCTTTCTCCTTCTCCTTCCATCATCACCCACTCCTTCCATCATCACCATGGTATAACAGCACCACCACTGCCACCTGCTCAGGCCGCCGTTAGTTGGTTATTCTTCTTCTTCAGTTTCATCTTCGTTATTACTCCCGCTTTTCACAAATTCAACATTGGAACAAAATGGAAAAAGGTTCAATTTTTATTCATGACCAATGCTTTATTTGGAACAAAAAAGCTTGAATCCCTCAAATCTGGTTCATAGTTTGTGGAATTAGCTTAGACAAGAAAAGAAGAAGAAAGGGAAAAGTAAGCATTAAAAATTGCCAATTTTTTGAAGAAAAAGGAAAACGTCAATGTCTTTTAATAGCATTTTCTAAGAATCAACAAGATCTGGAACCTTGAGTTGAAGTTTCTGGTTCTTCTTCTTCTTCTTCTTCTTCTTCATTTGGCAACTGAGATTGAACCAGAACCAGAACCAGAACAAGAAGCAGAAGAAGAAGATGGATTTTTCATGGAGCAACAACATCAACAACAGAAGAAGAAACAGTTACCCTCACTCACCTCCACATCTCCCTCCTCCTTACTACTACTCACACCACCATCATTCATCATCCGCAGCCGGCAATCCCCCTTTATTCTCCATCTCCTTTTACCTCTGGTTCTCCATCTCCTTCCCTTTCTTCCACAATCCCCCTTTATTCTATCTTAGGTTTAGTTTTGATTTTGATTTAGGATTAGGGTTAAAGGGGAATAAGGACTAGGGATTAATTTTAGTGTTTTTTAATTTTAATTTTTCATTAACTAATTAAAAAAATTATTAATGCAGACGTGGAAAAAGTGAGTAGGATTAAATATAGCCACCTCAGCTTAAAACACGCTCAGGGACTTATTTTGATCAAAAAAAATTTTTAGGGACCTGGAATCGGAAAAAAGAATTCCGGGACTTATTTTCATACGGGGTACAATTTCAGGGGCCTACAGAACTATTAAGCCTTAATCTTACAACTATTACCTATTGCATGTGAGAATTCTTTACTTAAGAAAAAAATAGAAAATGCAACATATGATATATGAAGTGGAAGGTGTTTCTGGAGAGAGGTAAAGTCTTCATAGTTATTGTGGTATAGTTCCATCTTAACAAGTTGATTGGATAGGAATCTTTCCTTTTGATTTGTTTATTCCAATTGCACTAAGACCCTCTTTCATGCTTCTTCAATTATTTGTTTCTATAATGGAACAAGCTGTTACAGATGTTGTTCACACAGGGTTTAATTTCTTCCTACCCAAATTGGCCTAAATAATGTTGTTTAGTGAGTAACAAGAATGTCTTGGCCTAACCGCCGAAGTGATAGAGACAAAAAGATAAACTGGGTAATTATTTGCACTTGAGTGGAGGCTGCCACTTGTTTTATTAGCAAAAGTTGGGACCAAGTTTTATGGAATCGCACTTTAATTCAAAAAGGAAGGAAAGGAAGTTGTTTTAACATCACTTTTCAATTTTCATCCATTCATGCAACTCAACTGCTAAATTGGGTCTCATGATTACATCAAAGTAATAATCAAAAAACATTTTAAAAGAAGCTAAATTCAAACTTCATGATGATTATGTTTTTGAATTTACAGTCCTAACCGTCTTTTTAGGGCTTTTGCAAATTTTCTACAAGTATAAAATATATAAGCCTATAAACTTACCAATTTAAACGAATATATATATATATATATATATATATATGGCTAAAAAGCATTTTTGGTCCCTGATGTTTCAAGTTTGTGCAAATTCTGCCCCTACTCTATTTTTGTCGACGTTTCTACCCTTCATGTTTTCAAACAGTGCACCGTCTACCCCTCCGTCAGTCATGCTTTCTCAGGAGAGGTTCCTGAGTGGATTGGAGAGATGAAGAGGAGTATATGAAGTTGATGATGATCAAGGAAATGATATGAATTAAATTTGTTTGATGTATATATCAATTATGTATGTAACTGAACTGGTTAAATGCATGTTTTTCTACTTACAGGTCTTGAGTTTGAATCTCTCATGCCCATTTTTTCCAATTTCACTTGTAATTTTCACGTGATAGGTCCAAAAAATATTTAAAAAAAGCCAAATCAGCTCATTTCATTAGTTTTTTAACGTCTGACTGACGGAGAGGTAGACAATGCACTGTTTGAAAACATGAGGGGTAGAAACATCGACAAAAATAGAGTAAGGGCAAAATTTGCACAAACTTGAAACATCAGGGACCAAAAGTGCTTTTTAGCCTATATATATATATATATATTAGGTTTAAATACTCTAGAGGTCTCTAATATTGAATGACGTATGAATATAAGTCCCTGAAAAATATTTTTTCGATTTGGGACCCCTGGAATTTCTTTTAATCAAATTGAGTCCCTACCCGTGTTTCAGGCTTACATGACTCAAATTTTTACACAATCAACATTTTCACGTGGATTTCTTTTTTATTTTTAATGCTTAGGTGAAATTTTTAATTAATATTTTTATTACATGTGTGTAATTAATAAATAATAATAAATTATTAATTAAAAAATTTCCTTATTATATCTTTAAATTATTAATTAAATCTCATAAATCCTAATTAAACTACTTTAAAACAAATTAGACTTTTCATCTTCATCTTCATCAAATTTCTTTATCATCTTCGCATTCATACTCTTTCACCATCATCACTTGTTAACATACCCAGAACCTCAACTCCAACCTCTTTCTTCACTTATCTGTGCTAGCTCTGTCCATCAAAACTGGAGGAACAAATTCGAGCAACACAATTTGTAACAGAATTCTAAATAATGCACATGTGAGTAACAGGTGAAGCTTCAAACTTTGAGAAACACTTCAAATTGATCACCCAAAAAATGAAAATGAATACAGCTTCATCCCTTAACCCCAAATCTATAAACTCCAAAGCAATTACAGTGGGGAAACGACATAGAAGGAAAACGGTGGTGGAATTGTTGATGGATGAATGTTCTAGAACCCTCCTCCTCTGTATTAATTAAATCTCAGATGCATGCACTTGGGTAACACCCAATTACTCAAAACTCATATTTTCTTTCTCAGAGCTGAAAACTCAGAAACTAAATTCACCTCAAAGAGATCGGTGGTGCTGGGTTTGAAGAGAAAAAGGAGGATTTGGAGTAGCAGGTTGATTTAGGGCCCCTTGGGTTTGCTGGGGATGGGAAAGAAGAAGAAGCTTCTAGAGAATGAGAAGAAAAAACCCAAAATCCAGAAGAAGAAGAAGAAGAAAAAGATGAGGAGGAAGCTCTGCCGCTTCTCCTCAAGTGCGGCAGATCTCCTTTATGTGAAGGTTTGTGGCTAGGGTTTTATGTAGAGGGAAAAGAAGAGGTAGAAGGTGGCGGTTGGTGGCTAGGGTTCTGGAGGAAAAAGATGATGGTTTTCTCACTCCCTGCTGAGAAAGAAGAACCAGAAGGAAATTGGATTGGGTAATTAATTCCCTGAGTTGTAATTAAAAAAAATATTTTGTTATTATCTGACCTGGAAAATAGAAAACCACGTGGAAATGCTGATTGTGTAAAAATTGAGCCACAAAAGCCTGAAACAAGGGCAGAGACCCTTTTAGATTAGTTTTTTTTTTTCCGTGGATCCCAAATCGGAAAAAAAATTTCAGGGACTTATTTTCATATTCCATACTATTTCAGGGACCTCCAGAGTATTTAAGGCTCTAATTTGCATCTTCATGACATTGAACTCCTTGCCTTTGTTGTTGTTGAAGGTATGAAAAACGATAGAAAGGGGGGGGGTTTGAATAGCGTCTTCAGAATAAAACTTCTCACTTAAGATTTTAACAAATCTTTTGAGACACAAGTAAAGTGCTTAAGATAAGAGATGAGAAAAGCACACAAGGATTTTATCCTGGTTCACTTGATGAATCACTCAAGCTAGTCCAGTCCACCCGTGAAGGTGATTTCTTCCTTCTTAGAATGAAGGCAATTCACTAATCAGAGATTTGTTACAACTGCACTTGAAACCTACAAGTGACTAACAATACACTGACTTAACTCACACTAAGATTCACTCTCTTAGTCTTCTTTAGGATCCGATCAACCTTGATCTCCTAAAGGTAAACTAAACAACTGTTTAAAAGATATTGTTTACAAAGAGATTGCTTCTGAAAAGCTTATAGTATACACAATGAATTCGATGAAGAAAGATTGCTAAGAAGATTTGAATATTGCTTGCGCGTGTAAGTTTCTTCTGACCGCATCTTTCAGTCTTCAGCCTCTATATATACTCCAAGGATTAGGGTTTGAACATTGCATGGGAATGCTACCGTTGGAGGGCAGATATGGGATTTCCAGCTTCTGCTGTGGCTGAGAATGTTAGGTTAGGTCGACAGGATAGTACACTTACTTTTGTACTTTGGATAGTGACGTGACCTTTAACCTAGTTGACTTCTGATCAGAGGAATGCTTCGTGTTGGAACTTGTGAAGCTTGTTGATCAGAGTCAGAGGGAAGCATGGATCCTCTGACCGTTGTATCTTCTGATTCTGAACTCAGAGGAGAAGTACTTGGTTTTCAGAGCCAGTTTGCTTCTGGACTTCAGAGACTACACTTTTCAGCTTCTGGATCTTCAGAGTCTTCTAAACCATCAGAGCTTCTGACCTTCAGAGTGTCTGGGTTATCTTCTGAAGCTTTTCTACTGTTCTGTTTGAACATAGAGATTGCGAAAGCGTTGCTAGGGTCACTCTTTAAGCAAAGTGCTTCTGATTTGTGTGAGATTACATCAAGGTCAGAGCTTGTCATGAACACACTCAGAAAACACGTTAGAGTACCATAATTGTTCATACTAAAACGTTAACTTGTAATCATCAAAACATAGAGTTGTACTATATGATCAAAACTTGATCTTACAGTTGTTTTCTCATTTTCTTTATTTCTACGAGGGTATCCAGAGTTTTAGGGAATGTCAGGCTTCATGTCTGAGGCATTTGTCCTTGGACTCTTGTCGAATTTTCTTATAACATTGCTGAACTTCCTCCCAAGCTGTGCAATAGCCTCATATATATTCTCATCAGTTTCTGTGTCGCTCTGGTCTTCATCTCAGTATTGGACATGAAAGCTATATTTGTGTTCTTCTTGTTTCATCTATCACCAAGAGACATTTCAAGAGTTTGTAATCAACCAATGTGCTCATCAACTTTAATGCTACTAATGTCTTGATCTTCTTCAATACTAGTGACCTTCATATTAAACTTCTTGGGTAGAGATCTAAGAATTTTCCAGGAAAGTTTCTCCTCAGAGATCTGTTCTCATAAGGCAAAAGATGCATTTTCAAACTGAGTTGTGAGTAATTGAAGTGCAGACATGCGAGCCCTAGAAGTTCCTTCATAAGCCACCTTGAGAATTTCCCAAGCATCCTTAGTAACAGTACAAGTGTTTATCAATTTGAACATATTCTTGTCCACTACATTGAAAATAGAATTCAATGCCTTGGAGTTTCCTAGTGCTTCTTCATCCTCTTCTTTGTTGCATTCCTCCTCAGGTTTCAGTTCAGACACTGACGTTCCTCCCTTAGGTGTGTTCCCAGGATGCTTCCAACCTTTGACAATTGCTTTCTAATTTTTGCTGTCAATGGACTTCAGAAAAACAAGCATGTGTTCCTTTCAGTAGTCATAGTTGGTACCATCCAAAATTGGTGGTCTATTAATAGACCATCCCTCTTTGTCGTTGTTCATAACACTAGAATGTACATTCCCTGGAGTTCCCCCTAACAGAACAGGGTGTCTGCATTGATGCCAATTGAAATTCTGGCAACCGTATGACAGATGCTCCACCCAATGTCTAAGACATCATTGTTCTGTACTAGGGTCTATGAGCAAAAAGGAAGCTCAAGGCAAACCCTAGCAGAGCACTAAACAAGGAAATATGACATAAGAAAAGTATTATTTTATTAAGTGAGTAAAAAGATCCTTAATACAATGGAGGACCCCCCTTTTATAGTGGGTGGATCTCTTTCTAGAAGGCTCAAGGGAATTGGGCCTTACAACCAAGGCCCAATTCCTAATATAAAAGAGTACGCTAGGCCCTAATCCAGCTTCCGGGGCATCTCACCAGGCGCTTGACTTGCTCTCCTAAACATGTGTGGCGGGTCTCATGGCTTGTGAAGGACCCGCCCAGTCCACAAGCCCACAAGACACGCGCTCGAAGTATTAGGGCAAAGTGTCTTAATTGTCTCAAGTCTCAATAACATATGTCGCCCTTGGATTACTTGTTATGGAGATAATCCTTCGATTGGCAGTCACGACCAATACCCCAGGATGTCCCCCCACAACTAGCCAACATGACGTCATAAACGTACAACCCGTCGCAAGGGGCAACTAATAAAAGTAAGTGACGTCGAATCGTCCACGCCTGAAGAGGTTGCCCGCTGAATGATATAATCACGTCTGGGGAGTATCTGACCAGCCCAATCATGTAAAACATATCACAAAAAAAATGTGTAGTTCAGAAAATTAATAAGTAAAACAATAAAGATTAACACAGGAGATTGATAACCTAGTTCGGTGCAATATCACCTATATCTGGAGGATTTTCACCCGAGAAAGAAAATCCAATATTAGTGTATTGGTACAATGGTTTTACAGAAGCAAACCTTGCTTAACACCCATATCCCTTAATACGACCTAGTGTTTTGTACTTAGACCTCCCTCTAAGTATGAGAGCCCCTCTCACTTTCTCTCACAATCACTGCCACAATGATTGATCCTTTACAACAAGAGCAAAGACAGATCTCACGATCAAACACAAAACAACCAAACAACTCTCAGCCAAAGGATAACAAATAGAACGACTAAGAGAGTTACAAAACACAGGGTGAACTCACAAAATTAAAACCTAATCTCTCAACCAAAATCACCCGTAGCAACTAGGTTTAGGTGTTCTAATATAGCAGTTCTTTAGGCCTTGTATACGATGGGCTTGAACGAACACAGAGTCCACAACGTAAACAGGAAGTGAATCTTCTAAAATCAGCAACAAATCTTAACGAGTAAGATTTGAATAAAAGAAAAAACTTTCACACAGTAAAACCAAATCAAATTGAAATTCTGGTTCTCGCACAGGACAGGTGTTCTACGCGATGCTGAGACAACCGGTTCGACAACCGACTAACAGTAACAACATAAACTTTAAAAGCATAAGTAAACCAGACACACGAATTGTTAACGCAGTTCGGTGCAACATCACCTACATCTGGAGGGCTTCAGCCCGAGAAAGATAATCCACTATTATAGAGAATCAAGTGCAAATAGGTCTTAATTGAACTGCCCCTGTTGACTGCCTTTCTACCTAGTCCTACCTGTGGTTTATTACTTAGGTCTCCTCCTAAGTATGAGAACCCTCTCTCACTTTCTCACACACAATCACTGCCACAATGATTGAAACAATAAACAACATGATAACGATGAAGAGATTACAACTTGTAAGACCCGGAATTAAATAGAATATTTATTTATATAATTCCTTAATTCACGACAACTCGTATTAGTTATTAATTATTTGTGATTGAAATATTACTCGCGCCATGACGGTGGGAAATACCTTAAGGAATATTTTCCTTATGTGTACTTATGAAGGGTACGAATAAGGAAGCGCTTGGCGACGAAGCCAAAGGACAAAAGGAAGCGAGCTAACATGGGAAAGCAAAGATGTGATTGGATTTGAGTTGCACCTTAGTAAGGAAATTGTCAAAGGTGAGGGCAACTTACTTTGCTAGATAATTACTTAGGTGTCGATAACTTCGACTTGCTTATTTGATTGTGATGATGTTGATTGAGCTGATTGGGAGAATGTTTTCTGAGGCTTCGGCCGTTGTTAAACCTTGAGACTTTGGCCGACATATGTGTTCATGATTTGATTGTTACTATTTGTGACCCCCGAAATTCGGGGTGTTACATAACTCAACTAAAAAAACCAACTCTATGCCATATGATTATCAATGGAGGCAGTAGAGTGGTGTACAAATAACACAATAAGAAATCACAACCACAAATCCTAAAAACACCACCAAACGGTGCCAAACGCACACATAGAAACTAGGGTTAAGCCTCCTTAAATAGTCGTTCTTCAGGGTTTGATCTTCAATGGGCTTGCACCAAAATAGAGTCCACAAACCAGATCTGGAAGAAATCTGTTAAATTATTAACGCAATCCTCCAAAGATTTTATTGCGTTACAAAACAATCTACCATTAAACAATAGAAACAAATCTTCAATCAGAGATTGTCTCAACAAATAAATCAGCCCACTTTAAATGCAATCACAATATAGCTACTTGAACCGCAAGTAACCACAAAACAAATCTTCACAAGATTTTCCAGGGCACACATGAGCACTCCAAGTAAGGGACTAATGTCCTGTGCTACACGTAGGCAGATGGCACAACATCTTCTTTGACATCAGGTTGCTTTTGGTAAAATGCAGACAACAAAAAGTAACGACACAAATCTTAGCAGCCGATTTGATCACACTTGATATATTCTCCGATTAGCACACAGAAGCTCCTTCAACAACCCTAGCTTGTTGACCACGCAAACACTCTAAAACTTCTAGAAAAATCAATTAAGAAATAGTAGACCCACATCATGACACACAAAACACACCTTAGCTAAAATGTAGACAATCATGATCAAAGGAACAATGCACGATATTCACCCTCCTCAAAGGGGATCCAAAAAGCAAAACCAACCAAAATAAGCACTTTAAGACTTTGCAATCCCAACCAAAAACCAGCCAGACAGTCAAAATAATCTGGAAAAACCCGCTACAACCCACAAAAAACCCACGAAGGGTGTGATGCAATATGACCTTCGGCAATGACGTCTGGATAATAGTACGTCAAACCAAGACGCATCCCCAATAGGATAGCACTCCTTGCACGAGTCATTATGCCATACAAATTTGACATTTCCTTTGAAAGAACCATCACCTCTTTCCCCATTTCCGTTATCTCTCCCTCGATCAACGTCACCGAAGAAAGCTTCTTGATGACCCTATTTTAGTAGTGTTTTTAGGGTCATTTCTTTGGTTGTTTTGAGTCTTTTTGTTGAGCCTCATGTAGTGTTTCATGCATTCTCATGCATTTTTATTCTTTTCTTTAGTTTTTATTTCGTTTTGGTAATTTAGTAGTTTTTTAGGTAGTTTTCTTGCATTTTAAGTAAAGTTTAGGACTTGCATGGTTTTGTTGTGTTTTATGAGGGACTTCTTGTGCTAATGAGCTCTTGGAGCTTCTAGAATCTTCCTTGTCTTGTTGGTTAGGTTTGGAGTGCAGAAACTGAAGGAGAAGGAAGGCCAAGAAGCATGGAATTGATGAAGAACATAAAGAGAATTGAAAAGAGGAGTTTCAGAAGCCAAAAAGTCATTTTCAGGCGAGCTAGAGCGCCTAGGCGCTGGGAGTGGGCGCCTAGGCGCCAATAGGGTCAGAGAGTATGTTTTTCAACATGCAATTGGCGCTCAGGCGCTCTGAATTGGCGCCTGAGCGCCCAGTTTTGTTAGTTTCAGCCTATAAATAAGGCTTAGGCCAATTTCTTTGATACATTTTGTCATTTCACTCATTTTTGGTCAAGTTTGAGAGCTGAGGAGAACTTTGGGGCCAAGGGAGGCTTCCAACTTGTACTTTTTCTCAGGTTTTATTTACATTTTCTTCATGAATTCACTAGCCATGAGTGGCTAGTTTACTTTTTGCTTTGGGTTAAGAGATTCTATGAAACTTTAGTTTATAAATCCTATCTCTATGCATGAGTCTTGATTCAATCTTGTATTTCAATTCCTTATTGCATGTTTAGCTTTGGTGCACCTTTGCTATAGGCTAGATTATAATAGAATGGAAATTTGTTATGATTTAGGGACATGAATTGGAATAGATCCTTCTGTACTTGCTTCTAGGAATAGAGTGAGGGTAGGGTTTTGTTGGCCTGAATAATTAAGCTATCATACCTCTTATGAATGTTTAAGTACACAAGGAATTGGGCTTATCTTTCAATTTGAGAGAATTACTTTTATGAGGAATCAACTAGTAAGTACATAGGCTATAACAACAAGATATAAATCAAGGATTCACATGCATAGGATAGGTGGACTAAAATGGATTAGATGATCAAACACCCAAGGCAATTTCCCATCATTTGTTATTTACATCATTATCAACATTGCTCTTTTGCAAAACTTTACTCACAATCAACCAAAACCAATTTCTGAATTTTACTGTCTTAAGAACTTGCAAACTCTAGGCTTAAATCAGTAATTCTCACTCACAATCCCTGTGGTTCGATAATTTAAAACCCGGAGGTATTCGTGCACTTGCGAATTGACCAACAAGTTTTTGGCGCCGTTGCCGGGGATTGTTTGTGGTTTTCGGTTTAAGTTAAAGAGTTTGTTTGTTTGTTTTACTAAGCATTGCATTGAATAGGTGTTACTAACCTTTTCTCTGTTTTTGTGATTTCAGTTTATGCACAGTAGGCTTGGCACGGATCCATTGCTGTTTGATCCGGAGCCTGAACGTACTCTTCGCCGTCGTCGAGCCCAACAAAGGCTTGAAGCCATGGCTGCTCAAATGACGGAAGAGGAGATGCAAGCCCACATTGAAGAAAGAGTGAATGAGGCTCTTGCTCAAAGACTTCAAGAGCAAGAATTGGAGAATGTCAATCGTTCTCTCAGAGACCTCACCTCAGCTGCCATGAGCTACGATTATCCGGGCAGCATAGTTTCCCCCGATGGCACGGGAAACTTTGAGCTGAGGCCGGCATTCATCAACTTGGTGAGCCAAAATCAGTATGGTGGAGGTGCTCTTGAAGATCCTCATGCACACATGGAGCGGTTTATCCGCAATTGCAACACCTACAGAGTTCAGAATGTTTCAGCGGACACAATCCGCTTGAGTTTGTTCCCTTTTTCATTGAGGGATACTGCTGAAGAGTGGTTGAATTCACAACCCCAAGGTAGCATTACATCTTGGGAAGACTTGGCTGAGAAGTTCACCACAAGGTTTGTTCCAAGAGCCCTCTTGAGAAAACTCAAGAATGACATCATGACTTTTACTCAATCCACCGATGAGAATCTCTATGAAGCTTGGGAGAGGTTCAAGAAGCTCTTGAGGAGGTGTCCTCAACATAACCTTACTCAAGCTGAGCAAGTAGCAAAGTTCTATGATGGTCTCCAATATTCTTCGAGGTTTGGTTTGGATGCGGCTTCAAGTGGAGAGTTCGATGCCTTACTTCCACAAGTGGGGTATGATTTGATTGAAAAAATGGCTATAAGAGCCATGAACTCTAGTAATGATCGCCAAGCCCGAAGAGGAGTCCTTGAGGTTGAAGCTTATGATCAACTTATGGCCTCCAACAAGCAACTCTCCAAGCAAATGAATGAGATTCAAAATCAAATGAAGACTACCAAGATTGGTGGTCGAGTTGCCAAGGTGGAGTGCGTGACTTGTGGAGGGCCACATGACAGCGAAGAATGCATAGAGACTAGACCGGAGGAGGAAGTGAAGGTTATGGGTCAAGCTCGGAATGACCCATTTTCAAACACTTACAATCCAGGATGGAGGAATCACCCTAATTTTTCTTGGAGGCAAGGTAATAATGGGCAAGGAAATGGCTTTCAAAGACAATTTCCTAGCCAAGGATTCCAAGGCCAAAGCTCAAGACAACCTCAAGAGAGAGGAGAAGGTGAAGGTGGTGGTTCCAAGAAGAACTTAGAAGAGTTGGTGGAAACTTTCATCAACCGGACGGAGAACAATTACAAGAATCAAGAGGCGGCTATCAAGAATCTTGAGAATCAATTTGGCCAGCTGGCCAAGCAAATAGCCGAGAGACCTCAAGGTAAATTTCCTTCTGACACTATCCCTAATCCTAAGTAAGAGAATGCCTCTGTTGTAGCCACTAGAAGTGGGAGAGTGATGAGTGAATTGAAGAAAAAAACAAAGGGAGAAAAGAGAGAGGAGATAGTGGGAGGAGAAGTAGTTGTACCTATTAAGGTGAGAGAGGAAGTTGAGCTTACTCCTGAAACTAGCAAGGTTCCGTTCCCTAAAGCATTGGCTAAGAAGAGCTTAGATAAAAAGTTTTCAAAGTTTGTTGATGTTTTCAAAAAGCTCCACATTAGTATTCCTTTTGCCGATGCTTTGGAACAAATGCCTATATATGCTAAGTTTATGAAGGATATTCTGCATAAGAGAAGAAGGTTGAAGGGAGTAGATGAGACGGTGTTGATGACGGAGGAATGTAGTGCCATTTTGCAGCGGAAGATGCCGAAGAAAAGAAGGGACCCCGGAAGTTTCACTATTCCGGTGGAAATTGAAGGCATGGCGGATGTGGAAGCCTTGTGTGATCTTGGAGCGAGTATCAATTTGATGCCGCTCACCATGTTTGAGAGGCTTAACCTAGGAGAGGTTACCCCAACCATGCTCTCCTTGCAAATGGCGGATCGATCCCTTAAGACTCCATATGGGATTGTGGAGGATGTAATGGTGCGGGTGGACAAGTATGTGTTCCCCGTGGATTTTGTTGTGCTTGATATGGAGGAGGATGAGAAGATTCCTCTCATTCTTGGTCGACCTTTCTTAGCTACTGGTAGAGCTAAGATTGACGTTGACAAGGGTCACCTCATTCTCCGTGTTGGTAAGGAAAAGGTACGATTTTTTTGTTTTTAATCCTATGATTGAGACTAACCATGACAATGACTTTGTCTGTGATGTGATTAGAAGAAGGTCGAAGGTTCCGGAAGAGATCCCCAAAGTTAATGCCCAAATTGATGAGTTCCATCCGGCTCTCATCAAGCTTGTTAATGGTAACAAGTATGGGGGGTCCAAGTATGAGAACTTACATGCTCATATGGTGAAGTTTACCCAAGCTAGCACCCTTGCTAAGATTGAGGGCGTTTCAAGTGATGAAGTGAAGATTAAACTCTTCCCTCATTCTTTGACAAGGGAGGCTAGAGCTTGGTTTGATGAGCAAGAGGACATTGCCTCATGGGAGGATTTACTCCAGAGGTTTTGTGCAAGGTTTCTTCCTTGCATTTCTTCCTTGCACTTGTGGTAAGTTAATCAATGGAAAGGAATTTCCTTCCTAACACCATCGGAAGGAGAGTCCACCTAGGACTATAACCTAGGGCTAAATGGGAGACAACCCATTCTTTTAAATTTATTATTTACTATTTTTTAATTTTGTAGTATTTTAGGTGTTTATTTCAAAAAAAAAAGGAAAAAGTAAAAATTTTTGTGAAAAAACTGGGTTGAGCCCCTAGGCGCCAATTCAGGAGCGCCTAGGCGCCAATTAGTGGCAGAGGCACTGCCTCTGGAACTGGCTTTAGCGCCTGAGCGTTCCCCTCGAGCGCTCGAGCGCTCCTGTACGTGTTTTTGCTTACATTTTGGGTTTTAAAACCCCAACCTTTTCATTTTCCCACTCTTTACTCCCATTCCTTCATAAAAAACGCACCCCACTCTCTCCAAACCCCATTTCCACTTCTCATTTCTCACTGGCACACACTTTAGCTCTCCCATTTGCTTCTAAGTTCTGCATTGTTTCAAGTCCCTTTCACTTGCACCCACTCACTCTCAAGTCAAGGTAAGTTCCAACTTTCACTTTCCTTCATTTTTGTTCATGGGATTTGCAATGCATGATTACAAGGGGGTTTGGGTGAGTGATTTGTGTTAATGCAAGTTGGTTTTGGGTTGTATATACTCATTGGTGGTTGATTTTGTGCTTAATTAGAAAGGGGTTGTAGATTTGTGAGGAATGGGTAGTTAGGATTTTGTGGATTAGTTTAGTTTAGCTTTTGCTTACAAGGTGTTTGATAGAATGCCTCAATGGGTTCTCTTAGTCGATTTTTGGCAAGTGCTTGTGGTAGTTTTTCTCTCTTTGCCAAAATCACTAAGAAACTTGTTGGGTGCTCTTAGGTTGTTCTTTATTCTTGCTTTTGTACAAAGTTTTTTTTCTTCTTTCTTTTCTTTTTATTTTTGAACTAACATTTCTAACGTTTGTGGCTTGTGTTTGGGCTAACAACTTTGCAGATGCCTGTGAAAAGAGCAAGAACCAACACAAGAGCTGCAGCTTCTTCCTCCACCTCCCGGAGTTTTGATCGCTCCCGCTTCCTATCAGCGGTTAAGGAGGAGTTTTACCGAGCTCACCTAGCACACAAGGAGTGTGTGAAGGAGCGGGGAGTTTTGTATCGGGAGGGAAGAAGAGACCTCTTGGGCATGCAAGAAGCCATGGAGATTAGGAGGTGGAAGAATTGGGTCAACCCCATTTCGTTTGCTTGTGAAGTCATGGTTAGGGAGTTCTACGCGAACACCTACTGTGACAATCAAGAGGACAGGTCCAGGCCACAGGTGAATTCATCTTGGTTCAGGGGAGATGTGATTGACTACAATCCAGCAGTCATTCGCAGGCATCTTGGTCTCCTCACGGAGGACCAAGAGAAGGAGCTTTTCCCCGAGAAGGACACTTATCATGAGCTCTTAAAGGAGAAGTCACCGGAGATCTTGGAAGACATGAAGGCAGTGATTGTTAGGCCTGGGCGGGACTGGGAAGCAGTTGATGATGAGATTATTTTTGTGAGGAGGAAGGATATGACACCGCTGGCTAGAGTTTGGGCTGAGTTTTTGCAGGATTCCCTCATCCCTAGCTCTAACAAATCTGAAGTTAGAGTGGTTACGTTGGTTGCTATCTATTGCATCGTGGGAGGCCAGTCCATGTTATTGAGAAGAGGTTGCCTGTGGCACCTCTGCTCAGTAAGGAGAGGATCACTCAACTTTATAAGGAATGGACAGCAAGGATGCCTCAAGAGGATGAAGAGGAAGAGGATCCTGAGGAGCCAGCGGGGGAAGATGAAGAAGAAGAGGAAGAAGAAGAGGAGGAAGCAGAGGATGTTGAGGTGGTGAATGAGGTGGTTACTCCACCACGTGCTGACCTTTCTCCTGCTTGGATGGAGGCCGCTTTCGGGCGGATGTTTTTGAGGCAAGATCGCCTACACAGGGATCTTGACCTCCATTGGAGGGGAGGTAGCACATCAGACCCCAGGTACAATGGGCCCTTGGATTTTAATACCTTGGAGCAGGGGATGATAGACTTGAGTTTGATGCATGATGCCGGAGTTCATCCGGATTTTGGCGATGGAAGGGGTGACCATGACCCCATGGAGTGATTGTGCTGAGGTAACTCTACTCTTAGTTTAGGTCATGCATTTTTAGCATATTTTCAATTTATAGATTTTGTTCTCTTTTGATCATGCATTGTTTTAGTTGGTTTTATTTTTGGGTCTTTACTTCCCTATACTCACATGCTTTTAGCTATAGGTTTGCTTCCCTACTAGTGCTGTTTTTGAAAATGCTTTTATGAATACTTGTTGTTGTTTCGGGGATGAGTGATTGCATGTTGGGGAAGAGAGGAGGAGACTTCGGTCTTCCGAGTGTCTCTTGAGAAAGGAGTCGGTGTGAGTCCATTAAGGGTCTATCTTTGACCCTTCACCATAAAATTCTCTGGTGGATCCTGACTCACTTGCAATTCTTGGTTCTGCGTTAATTTCACTCATAGCATGCTTAGTGATTTCTGTTTTATTCTTGAGACTTATAGGATTTCTTGAGATTCTGAGTTCGTGGTTGAACATTGCCCTTAGTTGTCCCATTTGAGCTTAATTGGAGAATCGTTTTGTAGCCAAAAGTTTGGGATGGTTGTTTGGATGGAATATTGGGGGAGTGATGGTTCTTGTTGTGTCATGTGGAGCTGAAAAATGAGAAATAGTCTCTTGCCCCAAAGAAAAAAAAACAGTGGAAAAAAAGAAAGAAAAAGAACTCCTAACCAAAAGTTGGAGTTGAAAAAAAAAGAAAAAAAGGGTTTGAAAAGTTGGGTGCAAGAGACTTGTGCAAAGAAAAGTGTTGTAAGCTCCGGGGTTATTAGAAGAGGACCACACTCAATATGCTTGAAAGCCTAGTTTTCCTTTAGGGACCAACCACCATCATGTTTTACCTAGCCAATGTTTCAACCCTTATGGAAGTCTCTTTGAATATTTGCATGTTTGATCTTTGTTGCTATTGAGTGAATGACATTCAGGACCTATGAACTTGTTTGTGTGCTCAGTGCACTAAATGAACATCTCATCCTAGGGTTTTTTTAGTTCTAAATGCTTCTCATGAATGGACTCTACACTCTTCTCTCTTCAAAGGATGCATGAAGTAGGTTGCTGGGTCTTTCTCTTGAAACTAGCTGTGATTACTTTGTCCCCCTGTTTTTGTGAAGTATTCCTTGTTGTGACCACTTGTGTGGGAGCATTTTTTACGCTTGAGGGCAAGCGAGTGTTTTTTACGCTCGAGGGCGAGCTGTCGTTGAGTATAGTGGTGTGATGACCCTATTTTAGTAGTGTTTTTAGGGTCATTTCTTTGGTTGTTTTGAGTCTTTTTGTTGAGTCTCATGTAGTGTTTCATGCATTCTCATGCATTTTTATTCTTTTCTTTAGTTTTTATTTCGTTTTGGTAATTTAGTAGTTTTTTAGGTAGTTTTCTTGCATTTTAAGTAAAGTTTAGGACTTGCATGGTTTTGTTGTGTTTTATGAGGGACTTCTTGTGCTAATGAGCTCTTGGAGCTTCTAGAATCTTCCTTGTCTTGTTGGTTAGGTTTGGAGTGCAGAAACTGAAGGAGAAGGAAGGCCAAGAAGCATGGAATTGATGAAGAACATAAAGAGAATTGAAAAGAGGAGTTTCAGAAGCCAAAAAGTCATTTTCAGGCGAGCTAGAGCGCCTAGGCGCTGGGAGTGGGCGCCTAGGCGCCAATAGGGTCAGAGAGCATGTTTTTCAACATGCAATTGGCGCTCAGGCGCTCTGAATTGGCGCCTGAGCGCCCAGTTTCGTTAGTTTCAGCCTATAAATAAGGCTTAGGCCAATTTCTTTGATACATTTTGTCATTTCACTCATTTTTTGTCAAGTTTGAGAGCTGAGGAGAACTTTGGGGCCAAGGGAGGCTTCCAACTTGTACTTTTTCTCAGGTTTTATTTACATTTTCTTCATGAATTCACTAGCCATGAGTGGCTAGTTTACTTTTTGCTTTGGGTTAAGAGATTCTATGAAACTTTAGTTTATAAATCCTATCTCTATGCATGAGTCTTGATTCAATCTTGTATTTCAATTCCTTATTGCATGTTTAGCTTTGGTGCACCTTTGCTATAGGCTAGATTATAATAGAATGGAAATTTGTTATGATTTAGGGACATGAATTGGAATAGATCCTTCTATACTTGCTTCTAGGAATAGAGTGAGGGTAGGGTTTTGTTGGCCTGAATAATTAAGCTATCATACCTCTTATGAATGTTTAAGTACACAAGGAATTGGGCTTATCTTTCAATTTGAGAGAATTACTTTTATGAGGAATCAACTAGTAAGTACATAGGCTATAACAACAAGATATAAATCAAGGATTCACATGCATAGGATAGGTGGACTAAAATGGATTAGATGATCAAACACCCAAGGCAATTTCCCATCATTTGTTATTTACATCATTATCAACATTGCTCTTTTGCAAAACTTTACTCACAATCAACCAAAACCAATTTCTGAATTTTACTGTCTTAAGAACTTGCAAACTCTAGGCTTAAATCAGTAATTCTCACTCACAATCCCTGTGGTTCGATAATTTAAAACCCGGAGGTATTCGTGCACTTGCGAATTGACCAACACTTCTCATTTCCCTTAGCCCCATTGTTCTTTGGTTGGCCTCTTGGTCTTGGCAGTTTAGTAGTCACTTTGGGCGAAGTCGGCTTATCCCCTTCCCAAAAAGTAAACTAGAAATCAAAGACGACGCCAATCACCTCCTCCCCAAGGTCGTCCCCCACTCAATTTCCGCTATCCTAGTCGCTCCTTGGAGAAGGCAAAGAGTACACATCCCTAAAGACAGATGTTGTATCTAGAAGAGGTCGTAGAGCTAGCTCGGGGAAAAGAAAGGCAGGTTGAGCTCTATCCCCCGAAAAGCACCCTCTGACAAGTACCGAAACCATCTCAACTTCTCCCTTAACTATCTCTTTTTTCATGAACTGAATTTGAGTTCTTCCTGCACGGGGTTGGAAAACAGAGGGTTGCAGGTCTTCGCGTGGGAATCTTGCTGGAGCCACCGAAAGAGGAGCCCATTCCACCTTAAGGCCATCGAGAGCAGCAATAGCAAAGGAAGCTTGCTTTTGGGTGAGAGATCGAACGAATCCAAATCAAAATCGTATCCTAAATTTGCGATATCGCCGGACAAATACCCATGAAATGTTACCTAGCAAAGAAAACATGCCTCGGATGTGGTGGTAACCTACATCCTCTTCGATATTGTCAACAAAGAGTGTAGGAGCGTTACTTTGCGGCCCTTCGGAGAGCAGAGTCGCACCGCCCCTCTCGTCCCCTATTCTCCCTGCATCCTACTCCTCTCCATCATAGTCTAGAGACAAAATCGGGCTGCTCCAGACCTCCTCTGTGTCTCCTTCTTCAGCCTCGTTGTCTTCAGTCGTCGAGCTGCCTCTAGACGTTGTCGCCTCACCTGCAACTGCCATCGGATCTACTTGGGATAGGGAGACTCGAGCAGAGAAGACCTCCTTTCATATTCATTTGGTGCCGTAGACGAAAGGCTTCCCACTCAAGAGTAGAGGAGATAAAAAAACGTTGAAGCAGGGCTATGAATCTTCCCCCAAGCCGTCGCTGGCCAAAACAACCATGGCCGCCGCTAGAGAGGCTAGGAGAAGGGAACCCTAGAGGTTGACTAAGATATAGGAAAAAAAAATTGGTCTGCGTCACCCACTCAAGAGGTGATAGGAGTTGGAAGGAATCGTCACTCATGGAAGAGTGACGCGAAAACTGGTTTTCGTTTGGAGTCTTCAGGTGATGGTTTTGTGTCTTCAGACAAAGCTTGCAGACTTGTTGCACATGCAGACGATGTCTTCAGACAAAGCTTGCAGACTTGTACCATGGAGGTCTTGGATATTTTCAATGCTTTGTCCGTTGTCATCAAGTCTGTTGATGTTTCATCTGTGACCTTGTCTTGCTGTAGTTTTTCAATGTATTTGCTTAGACTTGTCTTGATCTTCATATTCTTCATGTAGATATTCTCTTTTTCCTTAAGCTGAAGGTTCTTCACTGTCCTTTTTTTGCTTTAATTCAGTCTTCTTGTCTGTATCGGCTTTTCTTGGACTCCACAATATTTCTATGATCTTCATAGTGTCATTGCTTCTATAGTCTTTGTCATCATTAAAACATATAACCTTGTATGTTCTTTTTATAGGGAGAACTCAGGTGAAAAACAAGACATGGTCAATACAAGATGTGAAACAAACAAAATGAAATCCAACTCTCCATAGGGAACTTGCAACCTGATAGAGGGGAAAGAAAAGTTGGAAAAACAACTTTTCAAAGCAACATGTTCCACTATAAAAGAAAGAATAAGATGAAAGGATTTTTAAAAACCTCTAAAACCCAAATCTTCATGAATTCAGAAAGCAAAGGAGGAGAAAAAGCGCATAAAACCCACCCTAGATGCTTTTGAACAAGGAAGAAAAATTGAAGAATTTCTCTAATGAAGGGAAGGGAAAATTTCAGCCAAGAAGGGGAAGTAAAAGAGTGAAATTTCTGAATGAGTAACCCTGCTTAGAGGTCTCTATTTGTAGGAGAAGGAAAGGAAGAGGTTCAACCCCCTAAACCAACAAATCATGCGCACAACACTAGAGAAAATAGAAGACAATTTTGTTTCTTCATTTTATCACTTATCATCAATTAAACCTGATTTCCTTATCTCTTAAATATAAACTTAAACTCACTAATATTCATAATAAAACTGAACATTCATCAAGGGAAAAAAAAATAAAAGTCTATCCATCCCAACTATATGCGAATATTTATGCCCAACTACACAATTACGAGATAATTTTGACTTTTCCTTGACATTTTAATTAGAAGAAAACATTACAAATAATTAATTAATTTTCAAAATAAAAATTATCATCCTCTATATATATATATATATATATATATATATATATATATATATATATATATATACCCTACAAACCACGAAATTCTTCGGCTCATACAATGTGCTAATTATTTAAAATGAATTCTTCTCATAAATTGATTTTAAAGTGATAACTCATAATAAATTTTAAGAATTCTAAAATTATTTTCTAAATTCCAAATTTATATCTGAATCAAAATTTTCAAACCAATTTTGAGATTTTTAATTTATTTATACAAAAATAATTATTTCATTTTAACTCTCTATTTAAATAAAATAAGGAAAAATATTATTTAAAATTAGAAATTAATGTTAGTGAGAAGCCTGGGACCCAACAATAATTACACCAATTCAACCCACTAATTTGTATACATTCGTTGGCTTCGTAAACTAATTCTCGTGCCACTATCATTTTCCTTAAAAAAATTTGAAACTAATTTTCCTTAAAATTAATAAAACCCTAAATAATTCAAATAATCTTTTATCTCTCCATACTCACAAAATAATGACTTGTTTGATTACAGTTTTTAAAATCTACTTTTTGTTTTTAGAAATTGAAAATTTAAAAACTGTATTTGAAAATAGTCCACAATTTCAGTTTATAAAACAAAAATACCATAACAGCTAAATCATTTTTTTATTTTCGTTCTTAGTTTTCAGATTACATATTTTTAATATTGGAAAACATCTAATTCAAACAATTTTTTAAAAAGATGTTTTCAAAAACAGTTTCTTAAAACAGTTTTTAAATACAGTTTTTCAAATATGCAATCAAATAGATCTTACTCGAACAAATATTTAGCCTCAGGAAAATATGCATTCAGAGACATATACTTAAAAATTAGGGAAATTATTTTCCTTTCATCAAAAACCGCAATTAACCAAATATACATATTCTCAATTGCGTAGAAGAAACAAAATATCCACATACATATAGATTTAATAAAAAGAACGGGGAATAAAATCATAGTTCAAAATATAAACTCATATTTAAAACAAATGTAACAAAGCATAGTAATTAAAAAAATCAACTACCGCGTACCACCACGGTGCAAAGAGAAAGTTAACCAAACATGGGTTTAATAGACATGATCAAAGGAAAAAAACATTGAAGAATCCAACTTTGAGAAATCCTTTCTTCCAGCCTCCAAGTATGCCTCCATCAATCTCCACCAATCAGATGAAGAAGAAGCATACGTGAAGCCAAGAAAAGGTTTTAAACATTGTGGTTCTCCCCTTCATCATGTGGCCCATGTGCCACATCACCTGCAACCAAATAAAAATGATAAAAATATAATTCAATAAATAATTCATAAAAATCAGTAACAATCATAAAAAGCCTAAAAGTGAAAATAAGTCAAAAATCAGCAAAACACTCAAATAACTTTGTTTGATAAAATAAAGTAAAGTAAAATTACAAGAAAATAATCTTATATTTTAGGGTCATCCTAGGTCAAATAGTAAATGAGGCTATGTACTTTATACTTTTGGGGAGGTAGAGGGTGCCCAATGGGATTAGGAAACAAGGTTTTAAGAGAACTCAAAGTCACATTCTTATCAAAAAACCATAAGACATTAATTATATGAGTCGTCTCTCTTAATTAAGTACTACGCTCAATATCTATTGAAAAAGTTTGAATCTATTTACACGAAGTATCACTTCCTAGACAAGTGCATCCAATCAACTTCTATGGATCTAAGTTTTAGAAATTCCTATCCATGCATGGAACATCATTTTTTTTGCGGATAGTTTGAGAGTTTTGTGTGTGTCTCGATGATGCTACAATACATAAGAGAAGATTCGATGAAGCGCACGACAATCCATGAACGTTATGATTAACTTTGTGATTTGTAAAAAAATTATCTGTGGTTCACATAATTTCCCTCATATGAAAGTTTTACCGGTTTCACCAACAAGGTCTAGCATAGTTGGTAAATAGTTTAACTCTTTAACCATTTATTTTAGTGTTTGATTTTTGGAGCAGTGCGTTTAAAGAAATATTTATTATGAGAGACCTACCAATTTAATGTGATTACCGAGTCTCGAAGAATTAGTTTTATGAATGACCGCTATGCAGTTTTTTCAATAGTGGGGAAGGTGAAATATTTGTACGTCCAGAATTGGAGAAAGGCGGGGAGGAGTTTCAAGTATGGATTTGTTTTCAATGGCTTCGACGCAGAAGCTTGGTCAGCTATTAAGATATTTAATGGTTGGTGTTTGGATGACGCGTTTTTAGACGTCTCAAAATCTAAATATGACGTTAAGGATAAGAGCAAGAAGAAAGAAAGTTTAGATAAGGAGAAGCAGATGATGTCTTCTTAAGATGGCGAAAGAAATAAGCTGCACAAAGATATCGAGAAAGGAATGGATCTTGATGGAGGTGGCAGGTAGGTAGTTTTGTTGCAGGAGGATTATGTTTTGGTTATGATATCAAGAAAGTAGAGTTGCAAAGGAGACTTTGTTTGATACTCATGATGAACAATGTAGGTTAGAGGGCTTCTATTTTTTCTACATCAAGACGTTCGACGCAAGGGAAGCGATTTTGGAGTTTCAGTCCAATTCAGGTAAGGATTTCTATTTGTTAGAGTCTAGGATCCCTTTGGAGGACATTTTCGAGTCAGTGCGGCCTTGCTTGGATTTCTTGAAGGCCAAGAATTGCTTAATGTGTGTGAGGCTGTGGTAGGTTCCTACGGTGGCTTGGCACAAGCATTTTTTGCAGTGGTAGGTAATCAAATCGTGAGATTTTTTCGGTTTAACAATACAAAGGAGAAGAAGGACAATCTTCATTTTGCTAGAATTTCGATGGAAGTGAGTAACAGTTTATTGAAGCAATGCAAAGTGTGTGCGTTGATTGGGGGGGTAAGAGGTAGGTTATTCACGTGGAAAGGGCGGCATCGTTCTAGTGCGGATATAATGTTGTTGCAGGTCATACTTATGTGTCTTTAGAAGCGACTAACGACAAAATGTAGGAAAACAGCGGTGTTATGGAGGAGGAGATAGAGGGTCCTTAGGGTCAGGAGATTTTTTAGGTCGTAGAGAAACCATGTCATCAACAGGGGTGCGAGAGGATGGGAAGGCCTTGCAGAAAAGGTTCATTTTTTGGCTCCTTGAAGTGCATGATGGGGTGGTGATTGCTTTCTAGTTTTAGTGTGCACCATGGCTGTATCAAGGGGGCCTCAAGTGGGGTATGATGGGGGCTATCATCATTTGTGGAGACATTATCAATGGCTTCCTAATTAATGGGTTAGTCATAGGGATTGTGGCTTGTATTTGAATGGGGTCGATTGGTAGCTTGGAATGGATGGGTGCGTAGAGGTACAATTCTCCCAACGGAGCCAGGGCTTGCATGGTGCAAAGCACGCTTCGTTGGGGCTGTCAGGTTCTTTTTCAACAAAAAAATCAACAGCGACAAGATCTAAAGCCGCTAAGAGCTTGATAGCAGGTGCAAATTTTGTTTCGATTTGGAACTAGGATTCTCGCAACTCAGATGGGCTCCAACCTAACGCTCAACCAAGTTTAACGGCGAGGGAACAATGCATTCAAATGCTTGGGAATTCTATGTTGCGATGTGATGAGGGTGAGGAATGAGGATACAACGTTGGGTGATGGTGTTATAGATAGGGTAGAAGGATAAGATCTATTGGATGGGTTTCTTGATGAGGTCCCTCAAGAGTCTCTTGTAGAGCTGGTAATGTACAGGAGAGGGCGACCCAAAGAGAAGAGGGTTTTGTCGACAAGCGACATAAAGAGAGGTCGTCAAAAGGGAGAAAAAATAAGCCCAAGGAGCAAGCAGCTGCTAGTAAGTGGCAGTTTGAACCAATCGAAAGGGAGTCTAGGGTGATGACTAGGGCTCGCAGAACTTGGCTTTCCGAAAAGCACACGGGGTGGTGGAAACATAGAGGGAGAAAATATCAAATGATTAAGGGTTTAATAACCAAAATCAAGTCTAATCATCCTAGCATGTGGGATAAGGGTAGTGGGGTTTAGTTTTGGTTTTTTTTCGATTGGTTTTTTGTGTGTGGTTGGTTTGGGTTTCTGTTCGTTTTATTTGGGCGGTTTGTCCGAATTGTTGTTCCTAATTTTTCAGCATTAAATTAATTTTGCTTTAGAAAAAAACACTATTGTCCATATAGAAAATTACATTGAATTTGAGTGCTTACTAAATATTATCGGGCCATCACAGTTGTTGAGAGTTGAATCAGCTATGGCTTGCTTCAGCACACGATTTTCTGCCCGGAGCTTCTCATTCTCCAACAATAAATTTTCCTTCTAATTTTAGGAAAGAAATCAATTTAATATATCAACAACCAGGTGGATAAATACTAATGAATATCAATTTACCTTCGATTTGGCTCTTCTATTCTGAAACCAGAACGCAACGCTCTTTTTCTCCAAGCCAAGTCTATTACTAAGATCTGATCTTTCAATCTCATTAGGATAAGAAGTCTTCTTGAACACACTAAAACAATTAAGAGAAATAACCAAAATGAAAAACACGCCTGCTAAACATGTAAATTGCAATTGTAGAAAAAATTGCATAATTTCACAAAGCTATACTCTTCAAGCTCCTTAATTTGTTGAGGAGAGAATCTCTTCCTTTTTCGGAGCTGGCCACCACCTGCATGTAGATTATCATCAAATGCTCCTTTGGAGATATCACGTCCATTCCTATTTTGGTAATCGCTGTTCCTCATTTCACTGTTGCCCTCCATTTTCCCTTGCTACAATGCAGTATAGTTCCGTTAGCGACAACGACATCAACAATAACATACAAAAATCAATTCATAATCAATAACAAGTAAACCTAAAAAAAATCCATTCAACATGACATAAAAACAAAATAGAAGATGAAGTATAAAGTGGATACATGTTAAAATATTAATGGACTAGTTTCTCTTCTCTTCTCCTAGAGATTGTATGTCGTGCTGTATGGTGAATATGTCAAATTATATATATTAGTAGATATAATACTAGGGCGATGCACGTATTTTATTTTTAAAAAATTAATATTATATAAAAAATATTATATTTCAAATAAATCAAAATTAAAATATTTTTAATCATAAAATATAAAAACAATTGTGTTTGAATTTAAATAAATAATATTAGAGTTCCTTTTGTGTAAATATATAGTATTTTATTATAAAATAATTTTATTTCTTAATTACTTATATATATAAATATATTTTTGTTTTTTTTTAATAATTTTAATATTCTAACAATTTTCAGTGAATATTTAATAATTTTATATTTTATAAGAAACTAAAAATTTGATAACTATTAATTAATATATTTAATAACATTGAATGGGTATAAGTAATTATTTATATATTTTCTCAACTTAATATTAATAGTTACTTCTTATATTTGACTTTTTTAATTATAGGTATAATAACTTTTATAATTAATATACAAATAATAATATTTTCAATAAAAAATTATGAAAGTTATAAATAGATAATTAATATTTGTATTAATGTAAAACTAAATTTAATTTTAATTATATATATATATTTATTAGATATACTTAAATGTAATACTTTTTTATCCTAACATTAATACTTAATACATTTACTATATATTAGAATAGCAATTAATTTAATTCATAATCTTAAAAAATTCCTTACTTTGTGATTGATAATTGAAATTGAAATTGTAATAATCTTAATTTTGATATATGAGAAATTTAAAAATTAGTTAAAAATACAAAAAATTATTAACTACTAACTGTTATTGTTTTGAATGTAAATGTCAAGTCAATTTTACTTATTATTATCATTTTTATTACTATTATTATTATTATTTGGAAATATTGCTAAAGTTGTGATTAATAATTAAAATGTAAATAATATTACTCTTTAATTTTAAATATGAGAAATTAATTTTTTTTTAGAAATCAATATAATGAATAATATAAATGGTTATTAATAAATAATTAATATTTTTATTAATGTGAGTCAACTTAACTATTACATTTTTTTTGACAGGAAAAGGATAATATTATATATATATATATATATTTATATATATATATATATATATTTATATATATATATTTCAAAGCCTAACAAGCAAGAGAGGAGCAATGTGGAGATTTGCGCAACAAAAAGCAAACCACCAAGCAATATAGACAACCCAAAAAAAAAGAAACCTAGATAAGAAGCGCAAAAACCGAGCCCCACGACCTAGGAACAAACCAAAAAGGGTCCTAACCAATGAACTATACCTATCCCTCCGAGATCTAATGTTATCAGCAATGCCTTGCAAGGAAACCTCTTCAGATCAATCATAGCACAAACCCATATGTTTCCCTATCGCCAAAGCCTCCCTGGCCTCGTGATAACACCTGGAGGACCCTTCGCAATAGTAAGTTCAAAGGGGACCAATTCAATACACAACTGATACGCCAAAAGACCTGAAAAAGAACATAGCTCAGGCTCCACAACTGATATCTGCTTCTTCCTCGGGCGCCCACGGGGACAAGAAGGCAACGCTGCTTCCCCTGAAACTGGGGCCAAATCGAAATCTTGATAGGGCGGCCTCGCCACTTAGGAAGCTTGGGAGCTTCTACAGACCTAGCAACCATACCCTCAGCAACCGTTCCACAAGACATACCATCAGAAACACACCCACCAAAACCAGAAGAATACACAGAAAAATCAGCAAGGGAAAATGGGAAAGAAAAAGCCCCAATTACCATGGACCTATCAACCTTCCAACCTCTGAACCTCAAGGAAGAAGCCTCCAAAAACCACCCAGAGACAGGATCAAAAGGGAAGCAAGAAACCCTTACCAAAACTCAGACGCGTCGGCGCATGAGCGAAGAAAAAGAAAAGGGTTTTCAACAGGAGGTAAATAAATTACTGGCGGCAGAGTTTATTCGTGAAATCAAGTATCCCACATGGCTGGCGAATGTTGTGATGGGAAAGAAGGCAAATGGGAAGTGGCGCATGTGCGGAGACTACACAGACCTGAATAAGGCATGCCCAAAGGACTCTTACCCATTGCTGTGTATAGGCAAGCTAATGGATGGGGTGTCTGGCAATGAGTTGTTAAGCTTGATGGATGCCTAGTCAGGTTATCATCAAATCAAGATGCACCCGTCAGATGAGGACAAAATGACCTTCATGACCGCTAGGGTAAACTACTGCTAAAAGACGATGTCGTTCGGATTGAAGAATGCTGGGGCGACATATCAACGAGTGATGGACAGGGTCTGCGCCAACCAGGTGGGGAGAAACATGGAGATTTACGTAGATGACATGATCGTAAAGTCTGCTCTGGGAGCGACCCACCATGAAGATTTGTCGGAGGCTTTTGGCGAACTCCGGAAGCACAACATGAGGCTCAATCCAGAGAAGTGTTCCTTCGGGATACAGGGAGGAAAGTTTTTGGGTTTTATGATAACATCAAGAGGGATTGAGATCAACCTAGACATGTGCAAAGCAATACAGGAGATGAAGAGTCCGAGCAATTTGAAAGAGGTACAACGTATGACGGGGCGGATTGCAGCCCTTTCGAGATTCCTCCCTCACTCGGGTGACAAGTCAGCCATGTTCTTCAAATGCTTTAAGAAAAACGCGGCATTCGAGTGGAACTCGGAGTGCGAGGAAGCCTACAGTCTCCTTAAGGAGCTGCTATCCGCACCGCCCGTCCTATCCAAGCCCACCCAAGGTCTTCCTCTGCATTTGTATTTTTCTTTCGGCGACCATGCAATCAACTCGGTGATTCTTCAAGAGGTGGATGGCGAGCATAAAATAGTCTAATTTGTGAACCATACACTTCAGGGGGCGGAGACCAAGTATCAGAAGATATAGAAGGCGGCAGTCGCCGTGCTTGTGACCGCCAGACGCCTAAGGTTTACTTCCAGAGTTTTCAGGTAAAGGTAAGAATTGATTTTCCTTTGAGATAGGTGCTACAGAAGCCAGACTTGTTGGGAAGGCTTGTTGCTTGGTCAGTCGAGCTATCAGAGTATGACTTGCAGTATGACAAAAGGGGGAAGGTTGGAGCGCAAGCTCTAACGGACTTTGTGGTGGAGTTAACGCCGGAAACTGGCGAGAGGGTATGTACACAGTGGACGCTGTTTGTTGATGGGTCTTCGAATGAGAATGGAAGCGGGGCAGGAGTGACGTTGGAAGGACTCAGGGAACTAATACTTGAGCAATCTCTGAGGTTTCAGTTCAAGGTGAGCAATAACCAGGCATCGTAAGAGGCGTTAATTGCAGGTTTAAAGCTAGCTATCGAGGTTCAGATTGATAGTTTGCTGGTTAGAACAGATTCACTGCTAGTTGCGAATCAAGTAAATGAAGTGTTTCAGGTGAAAGAGCATATTCTAGTAAAATATCTGGAGCGCGTGCGACTACTGATAGGACAACTGCGGGAAGTGGTGGTTGAGTTTGTTCTAAGAACGAAAAATCAGAGGGCGGATGCCCTGGAAAAACTGAAAAGTACTCGGAAGCCTGGGAACAATCGGAGTGTGATTCAGGAGACACTAGCCAATCCAAGTATAGGAGTTGAACTTGTGGGCTGCGTTGAACGCCCGAAAACTTGGATGGACACTATCGTGGGCATCTTGCCAAGGGAACCAAGTGAGTTGGTGAAATACACGAGGGAGCAGAGGTGAAAGGCGGAACACTACACGCTGTTGGACGGCACACTATTTCGAAGAGGATTTAGTTCGCCCCTCCTAAGGTGTCTTCCACTTGAAAAGTATGAGGCCTTCATGGCAGAAGTCCATGAGGGTGTTTGCGTCAGTCGCATCGGGGGAAGGTCCTTGGCATGCAAGGTCCTCAGGGCGGGTTTCTATTGGCCCACAATGAGGAATGACTGCTCGGAGTTTGTGAAAAAATGCGAAAAGACCCAAGTGTTTGCGGACTTGCGCAAGGCACCGCCAGAGCAGTTGGCCACAATCAGCGCGTCGTGACCCTTCGCTATGTGGGGAGTCGACCTGTTCGAACCCTTCCCAACCTCCAGGTTACAAATTAAGTTCATTCTTGTGGTGGTGGATTACTTCACAAAGTGGATAGAGGCGGAGCCCCTCGCATGTATCACCGCAGCCAAAATCGTGAACTTCTACTGGAAAAGAATTGTGTGCAGGTTTGGGGTCCCAGGGCGATCGTTTCTGACAACGGAACGCTGTTTACAAGCAATCAGACAAGGAAGTTATGTGAGGAAATGGGCATTCAGATGAGGTTCTCTTCGGTGGAGCACCACCCGACCAATGGCCAAGCGGAGTCGGCAAATAAGGTGATCTTGCGGGGCATAAAACGCCGACTCTCTGAGGCGAAAAGGGCCTTGCTGGACGAACATCCGGTCGTGATTTGGTCTTACAATATGACGCCACATTCAACCACAAGCGAAACACCCTCTAAGATGACTTACGGGGCGGACACCATGCTGCCGGTAGAGATAGACAACAGCTCATGGCGGACAGAGCCACGGCTTGAGGACGAGAACTCCTCCAACATAGCGGTAGAACTTGACCTGCTATCTGAAACCCGAGAGGATGCACGTGTCAGAGAGGGAGCGATGAAGCAGCGGGCTGCGGTAAGGTATGACACCAAGGTTCGCCCGCGGTCGATGCAAGAGGGAGACCTGGTTCTCAAGAGGCGGACTGGAAACGTGGGGAAAAAGTTGAGCCCAAGTTGGGAAGGCCCTTACAGAATCTTGAAGGAATTAGGGAAAGGGGCCTATCACCTCGAGAGCTTGGATGGGAAACGAGTGCCATGATCTTGGAACGTAACAAGCCTACGGTACTACTACAGCTGAGGATTGAAGAAAGGAGCAGCTTTGTGCAGCGGTGGCCGAGAGAGCAAGACTCGTGATAGTTGCAGGATTAAAAACAAAGACACGTTCTTGTTCTCCATCTCGGGAGTTTATTGGCTAAAACGTCTAAACTGTAAAAACAAAGACACGTTCTTGTTCTCCATCTCTGGAGTTTGTTGACTATAATGTCTGATTGAAAATATAAAAATTGTATCAAGCAATTTCAATCACACTGAATTGCGGTGAGTGCAAGGTTGGAAAAATTCCCTGAAGGTGGCGATCCCAACACGACCTTGATGTCTGGGGATCGCTCCGGAAAACCCGACTCTACTCGCCGTCACCCGTTGACGGCGTGTGCGGATAAGCTTCTTATCCAAAAAGCCTCCCCGAAATATGGGCGAGCATTTCTAACTAGGCTAAGCCTCGGGCAACCGACATGGCCATTATGACCCCAGCCACCATAAGTCCTGGCTAGGAAAACTGGCAAGGCCACACCTGATCTTACGGGAAAAGTGTGTGAACAAAGCCTCAGTTCAAAAACTGATAAAAAGTCCTAGTTAAACCGGCACACCACCAATGTCGTCAAACGTAATTCAGATTTAAGAATGAAGCGCGGGGAATAATGCGGAAAGAACATCAAAAATAAGTTTAAAATAAAACCAAACTAATTAATTTGGCGCGGAAAGTACATTAATCATGCCTAGCGGGTGAAGACAGTACTTGCATTACAATTATCAGTTAATTTTTTTTTAAATTAACGTTATATTCTCTTTCTCATTCCAGATCGTCCTCCAGATCAACATTGGCAGCCTCCGGTGGATCCTCTGGTCCTTCCAGCCCGGTTGGGGTAATCTTCTTGAAAATTCCCATAGGACCAAGGTCGGAAGAAGGATGGAGTGTTGGGTCCAGGTGGGCCAGCATCCTGCCTGCTAGGTAGCGTTCGAAACGGGGCGCTGTCTGCTACGCTATAAGGAAATAACGTTGCGCCCTCACTAACAACAATTGGTTTTGGCGTAGTGGTAAGCTCGTGATCCTTCAATTGGTATCAAAGCCAGGTCCCGTGTTCGAATCCCACGGAAGGCATGCTGTGCAGAGAGTTTGGCTGGCAGGTGCTGGGGGGGGGATTGTTGGGTCCAGGTGGGCCAGCATCCTGCCTGCTAGGTAGCGTTCGAAACGGGGCGTTGTCTGCTACGCTATAAGGAAATAACGTTGCGCCCTCACTAACACCAATTGGTTTTGGCGTAGTGGTAAGCGCGTGATCCTTCATGAAGGAGCTTAACTTGAGCTTTGGGAATAAGGAAGCCGCGCACGCGCTCTTTGGCCGCCGCCTGGGTAGCTTCTTCCCTCATTTTCTTCTTGAGCGCCTCGGCCTGGGCATCCACCTCAGCAGCGAGTTTACCTTTGGACACCAGGTCCAATGTGGCCTCCGCAAGAGCCTTACCCTTGCTCGCCAACTCGTCACGCAAGGAAGCAATTTCCTTGTCTTTGGCGGCAAGAGTTTCCTCTAAGGAAGCAGCAATACCTCCTTTGGCGTCAAGATCCCGCTCTAGCTCCTGAACGCGGATCTCAAGTTTCCCTTCATTCTCATTGGCCTTTATCAGCCCCAACTTCACCTTGGTGAGTTTATCAAGCATCTTCTTCGTTTTGCCCTCTTGAGCCTCCAGTTGGTCGGTCAGTTTAGTACAAGTCTCGTTGAGGTTGTGAGTTAAGCCAATCCTCTGCTGCGACCTTCAAAGAGAAGGGAAATAGGCTCAACCGAATTGCTTCCGAAGAAACATTCATCACCCGATAAGTGTTGCAATTACAGATGAACCTTTCCATATGAGCATGAGGATCTTCCGAGGAACCTCCACCATATTGGCTTTGGCTCACCATGTTGATGAATGCCGGTCTCAACTCAAAGTTCCCCACTCCTTCGGGGATGACAATACTT
Organism: Lotus japonicus; assembly: GCF_012489685.1. Taxonomy (NCBI): domain Eukaryota; kingdom Viridiplantae; phylum Streptophyta; class Magnoliopsida; order Fabales; family Fabaceae; genus Lotus; species Lotus japonicus. The sequence goes on from NC_080043.1 coordinate 38,615,384, forward strand.
CCGGGATAGTCAAAGCTCATTGACCCCGAAGTAAGTTCCCGAAGAGTTCGGTTGGCATTCTCAACTTCTTGCTCTCGCAATCGGAGAGTGATACCCTCTTGGATTCTTGGCTCAATATAGGCTTGCATTTCCTCCTCCGTCATACGGCCACCCATGACGGTGTCTCTCTTGAGAGAAACCTGTAAGTATGACACTTAAAACAGAGAAAGATTAGTAGCACCAATTCTAGACAAGTTCAAAACAAAAAATGAAACCACAAACTAAAAGCTTAAACCAAAAATCATAAAACAATTCCCCGGCAACGACGCCAAAAACTTGTTGGTCAATCTGCAAGTGTACAGAATCTACCCGGTTTTAAATTATCGAACCTCATGGAATAAGATTGCAAATTCAGTTTAAGAGTCAAGTTCAAAAGATAGGTTCAATTCCTTGATAACACTAAGCATACATTTCAGGCCAACAAACCCAAACCCTTCCTCTATTCCTAGCAGCAAGTATAGTAGAGGTAATCTCACAACAAGTCCCAATTCTATAACAAACTATCGTTATGATTATAGAAAAGTAAAAAGCTAGCATGCATTCAAGCTTGAAAGATAAAGCATAGGAGTGAGATTCAAGGGTTTACTCAGAACAACTTGAATAGAAAAGGATTGAAAGCTAAAACATTCAAAGTCTTACAAAGAACCCAAAGCAAAAGGGGTTTTAGCCAAGCATGGCTATGAAATCCATGCAAGAAAGCAAAGATGAAACCTGGAACATAGGACTTAGAGAAATCTCCTCAAGCTCCATAACTCAAACCCTCTCTTCTAACTCATGAAAATATGATAAAATGACAAAAGGTCCCAAAAGAAATGTCTAAAAACCAATTTATAAGCAAAACAGGCCAGCCTGGGCGCTCAAGCACCAATGCAGAGCGCCTGAGCGCCAATTCCAGCTCAAAACCAGCTCTCTGGAAGGTAATTGGCGCCTAGCTGGTTTTGAGCTGGAATTGGCGCTCAGGCGCCAATTATGGAGCATGCCTAGGCGCTCTGACTTCGCTGGAAAACCTTTAGAACTTCCTCTTAACTCCTCTTCAAGCCTCTTTAACCCTTTCTTTAATACACCAAGCCACTTGACCTTCCTCATTCATCAAAATGCACGAAGCCAAAGTAACTTAGGCCTGGTAACTTAGGCACCAAGCCACTTGACCTTCCTCATTCATCAGTTTCAGACCTGGTAACTTAGGCACAAAGTAAAGGAGATATCTAGAAGCTTCAAGAGTTAATTAGGAAAGAGAACCTTAAATTAAAATAGAAAAGATATGCAAGTCCTCTAGCTAATCAAAATGCACGAAAGGTCCCTATAAAACTACAAAAATCCAAAACAAAATAAAAACACAAAGAAAGATAAAAATGCATGATAATGCATGAAACACTACATGAGACTCAACAAAAAGACGCAAAACTAACAAAGGAATGACCCTAAAAACACCACTAAACTAGGGTCATCAATCCACTAGCTCCTGTGGTGCTTGATTTGGTGCAAAGAGCTCATGTGGGCTCCTCACTCGAATCGGCACTGGTCGGTATGGCTCCTCCTGTGGTATAGGATCCACTCCCACCTGCGGGTCGGGACACAATCCAGCCTGGGGCGCTGGATCCACCTCCGGTGGAGGCTGTGGTGGCGGATCAGGGACAGGCGAACGGAATCTCCGGGCTTGCCTCGGCATGTAGAATGAGAACATAAGGGGAATGGTCACTGGGTAGCCAAGTTCATCGGATCTGGGTACCCTACACCACAACATGGTCAGTCCAGAATAAAAACAGAAACTGGTAGCGGGGTCAAGATGCCAACCAGTACGAGATGCGAAATTAGCATGAATGGCGAGTACCGGTGGGAGGCTCATCTTCTACCCTGTGATGTGCTTATTGATAAAAATAATGCAAGGGTGAGTCAAACGCGACTTTGCACAAGTCACATGTCAAATAAAATAAACAATAAAGTTCAAGATAACATACTATTAAAAACAAGCATGTTAACAAACACATACAGGAACACGCATAGTATGAGGTTTTACCGCCTTATACCTTCGTCTTTCGAATTGACTTCTCTCACTACTTCTTTACGAAATGGTGAGTTCATCGCCCACCTTTTTAATTAAGTTTATCATGTGATGTGTATGTTTTATGGGGCCCGAAGCCTTACCTTCTCTTAATCTTTGGAAAGTCATCTCGGGAACATGGACACTCCTTACAGTCCACTCTTTACCGGACATGATCGCTCAGTAGCTCTCTGAAAGAATTACACAACTCAACTTTTTGCCTTAAACTTCATGCCAACCCCGACCTCAGGGGTCCTGCCGGGACGGACATGAGAGGTGTACTGCTGTGTAAGTCCCGGGTCTATTCATCTCTGAACAAGACCACCATTGGCGTCTCTGTATTCCCACTCTCTTTAGTGGTAGTGACAGCACTTTCCTACTCCTCGTCGCTCCGAAGGTTTGTTTACAAACAACATCCATCGCCCCCTTATACTTCCCTTGAATTTCTAGCGAACTAGAAATAAACATCCGCACCTTACTCTTCAAGTAAGTACGCCTTATTGTGCTTGGAGACGAGGTCGAGATGACCAAGTAGTTGGGTTTTAAAGCAGGAAATAGTCATTCGTCCTGGTAATGGTTATGTACTTCATATGCTTATTTTAATAAAAGGGTGTTACCTACTATTTACTAAGCTCATTTATAATTATTATCGTCAACCTTCCTAGGGTGGTTCCTAACATGTGACGGTAGGCCAAGTTCTGAAATCCAAGTAACAATAACGCATTATGCCGGTGAATCATTTCCATGTACCCTCCTACCTCGGACGTTCTTTAATTTATTTCTGTCATAAGACAACTCTTGGGTCTAGGCTATTGAGCCAATTCTCTAAGTATCACCACATCCCATGGTATACTTTATCTCCTTTCTAACAATGCAGCAATACAACATCCACAAGCAATTCACACATGAATCACAAGCAAACATTCAGCATCACTTCATAAGAATCCACAAATATTGTAAACGAGCGAGTAATTAATAATATGTCTACTATCGCTTTAACGGTTACTTAGTCGTCATGTACCAAGACAAGGTCTTGTCCAACTCCCCTTACCTGTGACTCAATGATTTCTTTTGAAGCTTGAGAGCTTGATCCTTCACGCTCTGCATCATGGATTATGACCGAGTTATGGGTCTATGAAGCTAAAAATAGTATAACTACTTCATGTGCTAATCTTATTCTCTTTTTATTACTCTTCTACCCTAGACTTATCCAATTCCCTTTACTGACCTGGTTCTATTACTAAGTCCAGTTCTTTAGTCCATAATCACTTCTAGATTATTCAACTTATTCCTTAAGCTACTTTGTTCAAAATCACTTATTCATTAGCTTACTAGCTTAATTCCTTAATCCACTATGCTAGCCTACTGACTCATGATTCCTGGTCTTTCATCATTCTATTCCTAGTATTCCTAGCTCATAATCAAGTTCAGAATCACTTAATTAAGCTGATTAATCTAGCTTAAGCTAAATTATTTCTATTTAATTATTTCACCTACCTAAGCCATATTATGTAAATTAAATCCACAACTAAGCTACAACTTCTAAGTCCTGCCTATTTTTCCAATGGTCTCAGGTTCTGTTAGTCACAAGTTTCCAATTTCAGCTTATAATCAGATTCAGAATCACCTATTTTAAGCACTTAATTCAAAGTCTACTTGCAAACTAAGAAATCCATAAACTGAACCTAAAACTAACATCTAATAGTTCATTCCTATAGTTTTCTACCTCCTGAGTTCAATGCAATCATCAATTTTAGCTTCTGGGTACTCTAACAGTGCCAATTTGCGATTTTAGAGGCTGCCCGCAAGAAAAATTAGGGCTTTCCTCTTCAGGGCTCAATCACTACGGTTAGCTATCCTAAAATCTCTTATGACCTTCCAGAAGTACAGGAGGATCAATTTGGCACATCAATTCGTGGCCAAACGTCCAACCCGATAGCTCAGTTTGAGCTTCGAAGTTCATGAATTGGTTCCATCAATTCACAACGATTCAGGTCTTAAAACTAGTCTAAAGCTTCCTATCTATGTCCTAACATGCTTAAGGGATCAATTTGGATCGAAACAAGCTAAAACGAGCAAGTTGCAGAAGCTTACTCGTCGGAAAATACAGAGACCGCCAGAGAAGACGATCGGAGGGTCTCAAAATGTCACCGCCATGCTACTCCGGGTACTGGAACTTGATCTATAGGTCGTGGGGAGTTGAATGGTGATCGTGGGTGTGGCTGAAGTGCTCGGAGATGGAAGAAGGGGTGAGTTACAGGTTGAGGGTTCGCCGGAGCTTCGCCGGAGATGGTGGAGTCGTGATTCCTCGACCAAAACTTGACCAAGACTAGTCGATTCTCTTCCTCTCCTCTCTAGGAACTCAATGGAACAAAAATCACGCTCTAACACTTAGCCAATTGGGAGAATCGAAGAGAAGAAGCTTGTGAAGCTCTTCTCAGTCTCTCTCACTCTCAGGGCTCTCTCTTCACTCTCAGCTTGTAACATCCCGATTTTCGGGTGTCACTTAGTAACTTGAAAATAAAATAAAGCGGAAAATGTAGGTATTTTTTTCGTTTCCTTTTAGAATAAAGAACATCTTAAACTAAAGACTCAACCCCAAGATGCGATAAACATAAACTAATGTACAATATTGTTACAGTCCTGCTGTAACTAAAAGAATCGTCACGAGTATCCTCAAGTGACGACAAGGTTTACAAGTTTTCAGAAAGCATAATTAGTTCGAAATATTATACAAGTGACAGAAGGAAATAGTCAGCCCCAGATGGCCTCCTCTAGACCTCTACAACCGACTACTCTATGTGATTCCCAACTACGGAGAACCACACGAAAGTAATGTGTCGGGGACCTACCCTACCCCAAAATATGAAGGACGAATCAGAGCTATGACAGTAACAGCCAACTCAAAAGACTCTAACCACCCATATCCCACACTACTATCATCGACCCTCCCTCGATCAGGCATGAAGTCCGGGTCCTCGTCGAAAGCTTCAGTAATAGTCATTTCGCTCCGGGTCTTTCCCGCACAACGAATCATCACGAACCGACTGACGGACGCCTGGCAGCAGGCCGACCGCTCAAACACAAACATACAAACAAAGCCAAGGCGCTAGGGTCAACTTACAGAATACAATAGATATACAATCAACATGCGACAGAGGGGGTATATATATATGTTATATATATACATATAAGTTATGTATTGCCTACCCTAAGGTATATACATAGCATGTTATCGAATCTCTTACACAATTCAATCATCAAACACATAACGATGTTTATCAACATCAAATCATCAGATCTCAACAACTATAGTTAGAGTGCACGATATGTCATGTAACGTCAATCATAATAAGATGCATTGTGTGCCAATGCGGAATATGCTGACACAAACCCGAATAACGTCACTCTGCTTGGCGACGGAACAAACCAACGACGTCACTCTGCTTGGCGACGGGACAAACCAACGGTATTGCCACTTAAAGGCTGGGCACCTCGAGACGGTCGTAACACTGGCCTCGTGTTTAACCATTTCTGCTCGGGCGTCGCTTATCACCTTTGGCTATAGTCAAGACGATCCAACTCTACACGGTTTGACCATTTCTGCTTGCTATGTCGGACATCAACAGGAGCGATACAACACTACACGGATGATCGTTACTTCCTGCTGTGCCAGGTATAGTCAGGACCGATTCAACTCTACACGGCTGATCGTTGCTTCCTGTTATACCGAAGTACTCCACTTGGCACTTCATCGCGTATATGCATGTGTGCAATATGATTATCAAAACCACGACTCGTCCTCACAGGTAAAAATTGGTTCATTGACCAAAGGCTTCTACGACGAGAAACCTAGGCTATAGTCAAGTCGGTTATGACCCTACGGGTTTAACCATCCTGCTTGCTACGCCAGACATCAACAGGCACGATACAACTCTACGCGGCTGACCGTCACTTCTTGTGGTGTCAAGAGTACTCTACTAGGTACCTCACTAACGCCCAGACCCTTGGCTAAAGCCCGTCTTCAGATTCTTTTCCATAAAATGAGTTCCCTTTAAAACAATAGTTCTCTTATTAGGTAAAATGTTCCATCGTAAGTTAGTCCATTATGTCGTTAATTCCAAAGTTCAGTTTTCATTTCCAACACCTTTCGAAATAAAGATCTCAAAGCTAGGATCACCGACCCAATCCCGTTTTCCAAACTCACTTTCATTCCTAAGCCATTTCCGTTAAATCATCGTCATTAATTAAAAGCATTATATCCTTAATAAATATATTATGGATTTATTTACATAAAACAGATTATGTTTATTTTCGGTCCAAAACTCTATAAGTTCAAAGTTCCCATCAAACCCAAACAACTCCCCGAGAAAACACTAGATCCCCTAGAACAATGAAGGTTCGAACCTTGGTTCGACCTAACAAACATTCCCAAAACAAACCCGTCATTGTCATGACGAAGGTAAGTGTATTCTACACTCCAAAAGTGGCATCAAAATGCACGAATATAGTCAGCACAATTTAATCATAAACGCAAATACATCAAGCTCTATCGAGCGATAAATCAATATGGCAGTGCTGTAAACAAAACCTTGTCATATCCACTAGAAAGCGATAAGACAGAAACCAGTAAACGACCGAAGCCTCTCAGAAAACGGAGACACACGTCTCATATAAGTTCACTCGGCCGAAGCCTCCCGAAATCATTTTCTCAGTTCCAAGCAATAATCAAATCAAAGCAATATTCAATATCAACACAATAACCAAGTCGAATTGATCGACGCCTAGTAGCATTAGCTAGCAAGTAAGTTGCCCTAACCTCGAGTTGCTCCGGTCTCGTGGTCTAGGTTCTCCACACACAGTTGCTCCGTAAATCCCAAAGTTCCTTCAACTCGATACCTTGAAGTAGGAACAAACAGCTCGACAATCGGTCGAGTTTCGGCGAAAATCTCCCTTCCTCTTCTCCCCTTTAAACCCGCGGCCTCTATGGTGGAAAATGAGGAGATATTTTGATTTTTTTACTATTTATAGGAAGGTGAAATCGCGGGAAAATGAAAATTTCGCGATTCCAATTTTTGCAGCACGTTCATCGGTGAATTCTAAGAGCGATTCTGGCGACAGAATTCCAGAACTCAAAATAAATCTCTAGAGTTAGGGAAAAACGATCTCTAAAACCCCAAAAGCGGTGTAAGTTAATCTGTCCCGAAAAACTACTTTTTGCTGTGAAGGTCAGACGATAAAACTTCGTTCTGAAGAAAGATTGGAAACATCGAAACAAATCTGGCAACACGGATGGAAACTTCGTTAAAAGCTCCGAATAGAAAAAGTCTTCATTCAATGATTGAATTTAGGGTTTTTGAAGCAAAGAAATTAGCGTCGTCGGACTTCCGAGAATTGAATCCTATCGTGCGTACAGTCCAGGGTTCCGAAATGAAACGCTGGTCGAGGGAAAAATAAAGAGAACTTCTTATTTTTCCAAGGATTTAGAATTTCGCTTAAACAATGCTTTAAGAGCGGAATTAGCCTATTCTGGACACTCTCGCCCTAAGGCATGTGTGCAGACGACTCGCACTAACTCCAAAAACGACTATGAACATTCCTCAAGCAATTCCTGAACTTTCTTCTTCATTAATCTTTCCCAAACAGCAAACTCCTGTCACGCTTATACTGATTCTACACGTGAGTCAGAAAAGTAACTAGTTCTGTAAATCCAGGTCTTACACAGCTCGTTCTGGGACATGGAATGAATTGTTGGGGAATCAGAGGCTTCGAATGGATCCTTTTTATAAGCTGGAAGTGGCTTAATTAAGATAACCAAGGTTAAGATGATAACCAAGTTGCACCACCATTCTCCTTTCATGCAGCCAGCTTAGCACCAGCTTCCATGGCTTCTGCAAGTCTGTTCAGGTCCAGGTAATATGCAGACAAGGGTTTATGGGAACTAGGAGCTATTATGACGACTACTATTTATGAATAGTACACTGTCATCATGGGTGAATAGTGTCGCCTTGCACCGGTTGGTCAATTATTATATTCTGTCTTCAAGTCGGGACAAATAGGCTACTATGCGTCATCATTTCTGATTGCTAAGGGTTTTCTAGTAGTGTATTTCCCCTCTGAATGCCTACTACTAATACATATTGTATGCTAGGGTTTGGTTCATCGGTTCTACCATCGATCGTTCTGAGACAGTGTGTTACTACTGTCAAGAGATCCGATCAGACTAGCTTCCTATCCCCATCTACTTGAGTCACTCATTTAAATGGGAGTCATGACGACCTTGTTTTTGGTACTTTGATTGTCGGTTCGATTTAATCGTCACACCGACCTTCTATTGTCACATCGTAATTCGTGCACAAAATTAGCACATATATATATACACACAGTACATACATACACGTAATATTATATATATATATATATATATATATATATATATATATATGTATCGTCATCCATACTATATTAGGTTTCGTCAGAGTCCTAATCCTAGTCTGTTTCTAGTTCTAGGGTTAATTCGTCATCTAACGATCATCACATGTTGGGTTAGAGTGTGGGATGTTACACTAGCCCCTATTCAGGTCATCTCTGATGATGCTATTGATGATGTTCCTCTGACTGAGTCTTTTCCTAATAGTGTTGCTGCGAGGATGAAAAGAAAAAGAAGGGTCTCTACTCCTGAAACCACTCCTTCTCCACCCAAGAGATCCAAATCCTCTCCTGTGACTTACAAGTCTAGACAAGCGACTGTGAAAGGTAAGGGAAAGCAAAAGGTTGTGAAGACTCCCAGTGAGAAGAAGAAAAGAAAGATTCCAGTTGATGTTGAAGACTCTGAGTCAGATGCTGAAGCCGATGTCCAGGACATTCGACCCTCTTAGAAAAAGAAGTTTTCTGGTAAGCGTATTCCTCAAAATGTTCCTGTTGTTCCTATTGATAGAGTGTCTTTTCATTTAGAAGAGAGTGTTCAGAAGTGGGAGTTTGTTTGCAATAGGAGAATGGCCAAGGAAAGGGAAGTTGGCTCTGATGTTCTTGAGTGTAAAGATGTTATTGCTCTAATTGAGAAAGCTAGTCTGATGAAGACAATTCAGAATGTTGGAAGGTGCTATGAGAAGCTTGTGAGAGAATTCTTGGTGAATCTCTCTGTTGATGTTGGACTTCCAGAGAGTGATGAATTCAGGAAAGTATTTGTGAGGGCTGAATGTGTTGTGTTCTCACCTGCTGTAATCAATCAAGAACTTGGAAGAAGTGCTATTGAATTTGCTAAAGAAGAAGTGTCCATGGATGATGTTGTCAAGGAACTTACTGCTAGTCATGTGAAGAAGTGGTCCAGCAAGAAATTGTTGTCCACTAGAAATCTCAGTGTGAAGTATTCAAATCTTAACATGATTGGTGCTGTGAATTGGGTTCCTACTCAGCATACCTCTGGTGTTTCTTCTACCCTTGCCAATTTGATCTATAGGATTGGCAAGTCTATTGCATTTGATTTTGGAACTTTTGTTTTTTATCAGACGTTGAAGCATGCTGATACTTGTGCTATGAAGCTGCCTGTTTCATTTCCCTCACTTCTTACTGAGATCATTCTCAAGCAGCATCCTCAGATACTCAGGGCTGATGAAGTGGCTATGTCTCGTGGAGTTCCAATCACCTTGGATCAACGCTTGTTTATGGAGCCACATGTCCTAGACATTGCCATGCCAACCAGCAGGACATATGCCCCTCTTGTGACTGAATCTGGAACCCAGGCTATCATTGCTGAATTACAGGAAATCTCCAAGGCTTTGCAGGAGACAATTAGGGTGAGCACTGCCAGGAAGCTCACGGTTGATGCTTTGCTTCTCAAGCTGCAAGAAGAAGAACGCCAAGGAGGTTAGAAAAGTGCTGCTGCTACTGCGGCTCAGGATGGGAGCAATGAAGAGGAGGAAGGGTCTGACGAGAGTGAAGAGGAGAGTGCAGAAGAATCTGGGGAGGAATCCAGTTCTGAAGACTAGACTGATATGATATTTTGCTATTTTTTTGTCTTTGGATGTATTTGTGCACCCTTTGCAAATTTGTGCTAAAATGGGGGAGTAGTTTGAAGTTTGAAGATTCTATCTGCTATGGTTTGTAATAATTTGTGTTGCTATAGTGAAGACCTATGTTGCTACTGTGAAGACTGTGTGTTTTGCTAGTGTTAGCTTTGGTCTGTTTAATTTGAAGACAAGTTCAAGACAATGGCTATGTTTTGTTTCAAGTTGCATCTTCTGGTTTTATGTGGATAGCTTATGTGCAAGTAGCTTCTGATAGTATTTCTGGTATGTTGATGTTCAAGTTGATCTACTGTGAAGTCATCATATGCTAAAGTCTGATAGTTCTTCTGTTTGAGTGTTTTTGCTGCTAAGTGTTATGATCCAACTATGCTAGTTGTTGGTATGGATGCATCATTTGAGGGGGAGCTATGCTTAAGGGGGAGAATTGAGATTCTCTATTTTTATCCTCTCTAGTTTGTGAGTTGTTTTAGACAAAATTTGACAAAGGGGGAAATTGTTGGTACATGTTGTCTTGCTTTTTGTCAAAACAACCGATTGTCGAAGCAGATGTCGTGGCATCTGATTCTGCGAAGCTAGGGCATCAGTCCTCAGCTTGAGTTTCTGTTGGGGCCCTTTTGAAGATTAATTGAAGATATATTTTCAGTGTTACTTGAGGAACAAGTAGGGTTTTATTTATGGGTTGTCATTTGTTGAAACAATCTTTGTTAAAAGATTGGTTTCTATCTTTACTTGTGCAATAAGTAACAAGATCTATCAAGATTGTGTTTTGAATTGCTGTTGCTGCAATCTGTTACTTCAGCCCATGCTAACCCTAGAGCTCATGTTGTCGCTGCTGAAGTCTATAAAAGGATGGAGACCTAAAACATGAAGACTACCGAAGCTATTGAGAGAAATCAAGTGTTTTAGGATTTGTGATTGTGCTTTGTCCTTTTGTTAGTTGTGAATCCTCTTTGCTCACCGATTCTATAAAGCAAAGAAGGGTTATGTGTGTTTGATTGCCTTCAAACTCTGATTGTTGATTGTGTTCACCAATCATTATGGCAGTGATTGAGAGAAAGTGAGAGGGGCTCTCATACTTAGGTTGAGATACTAAGTAGAAATACACTGGGTAGATTAGGAAGTGAACTATGAACTGTTGTGTTCATGAGTGTCTATAATTCCTGAATGTTGAGATAGTGGATTTCCTTTCTTTTGGTGCAAACCCTCCAGAGGTAGGTGAAAGTTTTTCACTAAAATGGGTTAACAATTCTTGTGTTTTGTTGTTTCTGTTTTAAGTTCTGTTTTACTGTTAAGCGATTGTCGAACCTATTGTCCCAGCATCGTGCAGGACATTCGTACTACAAGGAACCTGAATTATAGCATGCTTAGGGTTTTTTTTCTTTTTCCTTACTTCTAACCCAACTCCAAACCCAACTCAATAATATTATTAATTACTAATTAAGGAAAATAAAATAAAAAAGAAACCAAAACCCCCTAATCCTCTTAAGTGGCCGGCGGCCACATCAATTTTAGGGTTTATTAAGAAACATTAAATTGCAAAATTAAATTAATTATTCAGTTTTATTAAGAAAAAAACTGAAATAAATAAATTAATATATGGTATAACTCTCTTCTTTTATAATAAAACTCAATCTATTTAAATAAACTAGATTTTTCCCCAAATTAACCAAAACAGTGCACAATAAATCTTTTCTCATCTCTATTTCTCAAAGTCACGGCCATCACTACTTGGCCTCCAAGCAACACACAAATCACCTTATTTTTGAGGTTCACAACCCCACAAAATAATCACTTTCAAACACCCAATCTCATTTATGTCAAAATAATAAATTTCACATACATCATCAAACAAATAAAACTCATTCTTCACTAGAATTTCACACTTATTATTCTTTTCAAATAATAATAATACTAATAAAATCAGGGTCTTACAATACCACCCCCTTTAAAACAGTTTCGCCCTCAAAACTTAGGGTTCTTCAAATAAATCGGGATATGACTCCCGCATTTGATCATCTAGTTTCCATGTAGCATTGCGTGTCGCTTGATTCCAAACGACTTTCACCAAGGACACCTCCTTGTTTCTCAAGCGCTTGGTGCTCTTGTCGACGATCTTGATGGGCAGCATCTCCATCGTTAGATTATCCTTCAACTGAATATCGTCAGGTTCAATCACATGAGAATCGTCAGCCATGTACTTTCGAAGTTGCGACACATGAAGCACATCATGAATATTGGATAGGAATGGTGGTAACACAATCCTATATGCCATTGGTCCAACACGTTCCGTAATCTGGTACGGTCCAATAAACTTCGGAGTCAGCTTCTTTGACTTGATTGCCCTTCCGACACCTGTCATCGGGGTAACCCGTAAGAAGACATGATCTCCCGCCTGAAATTCCAACTCTTTTCTTCGGTTGTCAGCATAACTCTTCTGACAACTCTGCGAAATTCTCATCCTCTCCTGGATCCGCTTCACCTCTTCTGTGGTCTGTTGAACCAATTCGGGTCCAATAGCCAAGTTCTCCCAATATTGATGCCAACATAAGGGTGTCTGACACCTCCGACCATACAGAGATTTGTAAGGTGCCATCCTATGCTCGCATGAAAAGTGTTGTTGTATGTGAACTCGATCAATGGCAACAACTCATCCCAACTTCCCCTGTGATCCAAGAACATGCCCTTAGCAGATCTTCCAACGACTGAATCGTTCTTTCTGTCTGCCCATCCGTTTGCGGATGATAAGCGGAACTCAACCTTAGCTTGGTTCCCAAGGCTTGTTGTAAAGCTCCCCAGAAACGCGAAGTAAACCTCGGGTCTCTGTCCGGTACGATGTTGGACGGTACACCATACAGATGCACAATCTCTGCTATGTAGACTTCTGCCAACTTTTCTACCTTGTAGCTCAGCTTGATTGGTACGAAGTGAGCAGTCTTCGTCAACCGATCGACTATCACCCAGATTACATCGAACTTCGTTCGTGTTAGCGGTAATGTCGTTACGAAGTCCATGGATATTTTGTCTCACTTCCACTCTGGAACATCCAACGACTGTAACTTTCCCGCAGGCTTCTGGTGCTCCACCTTCGCCTTTCGACATGTCAGGCATGTTGACACATGCTCAGCCACTTGTTTCTTCATTCCAGGCCACAAGAAATGAAGCTTCAAGTCCTGATACATCTTTGTCATTCCCGGATGAATGCTCAATATGCTTTTGTGTCCTTCATCCAAGATCAACTTTCTCATTTCCGCGTCGCTCGGAACGCAGACTCGCCCCTTACAACGCAGTATGCTATCGTTCCCGATAGCAAACTCTGGTGCCTTCCCCTGAGTCACCAGTTTACGCCTCTCATCAGCTCTTCATCGATCTCTTGTCTCGACTTTATCTGTTCCAAGAGCCCACTGGACACCGTCACCATACCGAAGCTCAACTTCCCTGGTGCAAGCTTGACATCCAAGCTAAGATCTCGGAATGCCTCCAACAGTTCTAACTCCTTGATCACAACGAGGATACATGTATAGCCTTTCAACTAAGAGCGTCGGCTACAACATTGGCCTTCCCCGGATGATACTATAAGGTGAACTCATAATCTTTCAAGAACCCCATCCACCTTCGCTGCCTCATGTTCAGATCCTTCTGATCAAACAAGTACTTCAGACTCTTGTTATCACTATAGATCGTGAACGTACTTCCGTAGAGATAATGTCTCCAAATCTTGAGAGCATACACTATAGAAGCCAGCTCCAAATTATGCGTAGGGTAATTCTTCTCGTGGATCTTCAACTGCCTCGAAGCATAAGCGATCACCCTTTTCTCTTGCATCATTACGCAACCCAAACCATTATGCGAACCGTCACAGTATACGTCGTAGGGTTCTCCCTCCATGGGTAAGGCCAAAATTGGTGCAGTAGTCAAACGCTTCTTCATCTCCTGGAAGCTAGCCTCACACTTTTCCGTCCATGCGAATGGTTGATTCTTCTTCGTCAGTTGCGTCAACGGAGAAGTTAACTTTGCATAATCCTTGAAAAAACGTCGATAGTATCCAGCAAGTCCCACAAAACTCCTAATATCACTTACTGTCTTTGGTTGCTCCCACGCCAAAATCGACTCGATCTTGCTGGGGTCCACTGCCACACCCTTACTTGATATGACATGCCCCAGGAACTTCACTTCTTCCATCCAGAACTCACACTTTGACCCATTTGCGTACAGTTCCTTCGCCCGTGGGGCTTCTAGCACCAGACGTAAATTTTCTTCATGTTCCTCTTTACTTTTTGAGTAAATCAGAATATCGTCAATGAACACCACCACGAACTTATCCAGGAATGGCCTGAACACTCGGTTCATGTAGTCCAAACACTGCGGGTGCATTTGTAACTCCAAACGGCATCACGAGATACTCATAGTGCCCATATTGAGTTCTGAATGCAGTCTTCTGAATATCAGCCTCCTTGACACGGATCTGGTGATATCCTGACTTCAGATCAATCTTCGAGAAAACAACAGCTCCTCGGAGTTGATCCATCAAGTCGTCTATCTGTGGCATCGGATAACAATTCTTCACCGTCACCTTGTTGAGTTGTCGGTAATCCACACATAGTCTTGATCTTCCATCCTTCTTCTTCACCAACAACACTGGTGCACCCCAAGGCGACACACTTGGTCGGATAAATCCCTTCGAAGAGAGATCCTCCAACTGCTTGGCTAACTCCACCATCTCCGCTGGTGCCATCCGGTAAGGCGTCATTGATATTGGTCTCGTGTCGGGCATCACATCGATGGTGAACTCCGTCTCCCTCACCGGTGGTAATCCAGGCACATCCTCCAGGAACACGTCCACATAATCCTGCACTATCAAGATGTTGCGCACGACACCATCGTTCTTTGCCTCAGCTACAATGGACTTCACGAATGCTGGTGAACCCTTCCTCAAGGTATACGAATTCAAGTAATCTGTAATGCCTGAATCTGGAAACTGTACGGCCTTGTTAGCATAATCCAAGAGGACATGATATTGTGCCAACCAATCAATTCCCAGAATCACATCGAGCTCTTTAAGCCCTAAGCAGACGAGATTCGCAAGAAACTTCTGATCCTCGTAGATCAACGAACATTGCAAGCATGTCATGCGGGTAACTAAACGATCGGCGGCAGGGGTCGTCACCACCAAATCGAAGGGTAACTCAACAATTAGTAGCCCTAGTCTCTTCACACCCTCCTCGGAAATAAACGAGTGCGTAGAACCAGAATCAAAAAAAACCATTAAGGAGTATCCAACAATAGTACAAGTACCCTGGATAAGGTCATCAGTAATTGCATCCTGTTCCCCAGATATTGCGAACACACATCCTGGAGAAGAAGGTCGCCTTCCTCTAGTAGTATTCAGCACTGGCTCAGCCTTGGCAGCATTGGGATAGTTTCTCTCAATATGTCCTGGCTTTTGGCATTTCCAGCACATGATTTATTTCCCGCACTCATTTGCATAGTGCCCCTTCTGATTGCACTTGAAACAGACAACCTCCTCCTTAGGTATAGCTGCCCCACTTTTTCCAGCAAAAGGCACTTTGTCAGCATGACGTTGGTAAGGCTTTCTCTGCGGTGCTTTGCCCTTTTCAAACCTCCCAGCTGAACTTTGTCTATCAAACCTGTCAGTCTGTCTCTGCCTAGAAAGGACTGCTCCCCCACTGCCAGATCAACCCCTTTGACGATTCTTCATTGTTTTCACCTCACGAGCTTTCTCTACCAGTTGTTGGAAAACTCTGATTCCCAACTCTGATTCCCAACCACACCGTATTGGGAGAGGTTGGCTCTGATACCTACTGTAACATCCCAATCTGACAACTGGTCTCACGGTAACAACATGAGTCTTTCCAGTGCGTTTTTTCCTTACTCACGCATTTCCCCAGAAAACTTCCCAGGAGGTCACCCATCATTTTATTACTCAAAGGCAAGCACACTTAACCTTGAAGTTTTAATGAGTTGGGCTCCCGAAAAGAAGTTGCAACTTGTTGTTATGGGTAGTACAATCAAATCATATATGCCCTCGTCAACTATATAGTCTATCCCTACACGGCCTCGGAATACCTCTTGTTCGGGTACGGTTCATTCATGTGTCCCACCGCCTAGAAGCCTGCCAGGAGCCGCTCCTTGTCCATGCCTCACTGCACCGACGATCCCTCCCCGTCCTCGTCGGCCCCGGGTGTCACAAGTACTGAGCTCTTTCAATCTTTCATTCTGAGAAGTAAGTTGTTCTATCTCACTTTCCTGTTCTTTCACAAGTTTGCAAGCTTCCTTCCACTTGTTGTGCAACAACTTATAGGTTTCAACCAATTCTTCATCTGTGATCTCCTCATCACTTGTTTCAGAATCATAAGTTGTTCCAGAGAAAGCATTAACTTTGTTAACAGAAATCTCCTCCTCATCTTCAGTGTCTTCATCTGACCAAGTTACCACCATACCTTTCTTCTTCTTTTTCAAATAGGTAGCACATTCAGTCCTAATGTGTCTATATCCCTCACATTCATGACACTGCACACCTTTATTCGGACCAGATTTTTCTTCTTCTTTGGTCTTTCTCTGTGAATTAGAAAACTTGGGTTTGTCGAACTTCATGTCCTGGACATTTGACCTAGTTCTTCTGTCAATCTTCCTCAAATCTCTATTAAATTTTCTAGCATGCAGAGCCAGTGCCTCAGAAAGATTATCACCCTCATAGTCTTCATCATCACCCTCATCAGTGTTAGACACAAAAGCAATACTCTTGTTCTTCTTCTCAGATTTGTCACCCAGTTTCAAGTCAAATGTCTGCAAAGATCCAATGAGTTCATCAACCTTCATGTTCTCAATGTCTTGAGCCTCTTCAATTGCAGTGACTTTCATAGCAAATTATTTTGGCAGTGATCTCAAGATATTCCTCACAAGTTTCTCATCTGACATAGGTTCTCCCAAAGCAAATGAAGCATTGAACAAGTCACGCACACGCATGTGGAATTCTGAGATAGTTTCTTCTTAAGTCATCATCAAGTTTTCAAATGGAGTATTAAGCATCTGAAGTCTTGACATTCTCACTCTAATAGTTCCTTCACGCGATGTCTTTAGTATTTCTCAAGCATCCTTAGTCACAATACAAGTGTTGATGAGTCTAAACCTGTTATTGTCAACACCATTGAAGATAGCATTTAAAGCTTTAGAGTTTCCAAGAGCAGCTTCATCTTCATCCTTTGTCCATTCTTCCTCAGGTTTTTCAACAACAATGGTAGAAGTGCCTTCACCTTGTGCCTTGGTGGGTTGCTTCCAACCCTTGACAATAGTTTTCCAAGTCTTGTTGTCAATTGACTTGAGAAAGGCTGTCATGCGAAGCTTCCAATAGTCATAGTTAGTACCATCTAGAATTGGTGGCTGGTTGACTGATCCTCCCTCCTTATTATCCATGGAACTGAATCAAACTCCCTGGAACTCACTCAACCAGAACAGGGTGTCTGCTCTGATGCCGATTGTAATTCAGGTTCCCTCTAGAACATATGTCCTACACGATGCTAGGACAATAGGTTCGACAATTGACTAACAACAATAACAGAAACTTAAAACCATAATTAAATAAGACACAATAATTGTTAACCCAGTTCAGTGAAACTTCAGCTACGTCTGTAGGGTTTTCACCCAAAGAAAGGAAATCCACTATCTCAAGATTCAGGAATTACAGACACTCATGAACACCACAGTTCATAGTTCACTTCCTAATCTACCCAGTGTATTTCTACTTCGTATCTCAACCTAAGTATGAGAACCCCTCTCACTTTCTCTCAATCACTGCCACAGTGATTGGTAACAAACAATCAACAATCAGAGTTTGTAGAATCAAACGACACATAACCCTACTTTGCTTTATAGAATCAGTGAGCAAAGTAGATTCACAAGTAACAAGGAGAAAGAACAATGAACAATCCTAAAACACTAGATATCTCTCTATTAGCTTTAGTGGTCTTCATATTTTAGGTCTTCATCCTTTTATACACTTCACCAGCGGCAGCATGGGCTCTAGGGTTTGCTTGGGCTGAAGAAACAGATTGCAGCAACAACCAAATCAAAACGCAATCTCCAAAGATCTTGTTGCGTTTTACACAAGTAAAGATAGAAACAAAGCTTCTAGCAAAGATTGTTTCAACAAATAACAACCCGCAATTAAAACCCTTCTGGAATAGCTACTTGAACCGCAAATACCTCCAAACAAATCTTCAACAGATCTTCAAGGGCCCACATACACACACTTAAGCAAGGACTGATGTCGTGACGTCACAGAATCAGATGCCACGACATCTGCTTCGAAAATTAGTTGTTTTTGACAAAATGCAAGACAACAAGTAACAACACACTTGGTTAAGGGGCTTGTCCTTAATCTTATTATTTTATTCGGTGATTAAGAGGTTTGTACTTAATCACATTATTTATTCGTCGATTAAGAGGATTGTCCTTAATCATATTATTTATTCCTTGGATTAAAGTGGCTTGTCCTTAATCCTATTATTTCCCACTCGATTAAGGGGCTTGTCCTTAATCTTATTATTATTCGGTGATTAGGAGGGATGTCCTTAATCACATTATTTATTCGTTGATTAAGAGGCTTGTCCTCAATAATATTACCTATTCGTTGATTAAATAGGCTGGACCTTAATCATACCATTCGTTATTGGATTAGGAAAATATACTTTAATCCTTCTTTATTTGTTGATTAGGAGGATTGTCCTTAATCTCTTTCCCTATTCTTTGGTTTAGAGGTTAGACCCTCGGCATATTATTTGTTGATCAATTTAAGAGTATATAAATTAATCGCGTTAGTGAATTGACCTTTGGGTCGTGCGATTACGTTAGTAACACGTGGCGCTGCCCTGGAAGGGAGATGAAGATTTACATATGCGTATTGTAACATCCCACACTCTAACCAAACAGGTGATGACCGTTAGATGGCGAACTAACCCTAGAACTAGAAACGGACTAGGATTAGGACTCTAACAAAACCTGAGATAGTATGGATGACTATATATATATATATATATATATATATATATATATATATATATATATATATATATATGTGACACATGTATGTGTGTGCTTGTGGTTAGATACATATATGCCTATTTTGTGCACGATTTACGATGCGACGATAGAACGTCGGTGTGACGATTAAATCGAACCGACAATCAAAGTACCAAAGACATGGTCGTCATGACTCCCATTTAAATGAATGACTCGAGTAGATGAGGATAGGAAGCTAATCTGATTGAATCTCTTGACAGTAGTGACACATTGTCTCAGATCGATCGATAGTCGAACCGACGAACCAAACCCTAGCATGCAATATGTGTTAGTATTAGGCATTCAGAGGGGAAATAAACTACTAGAAAACCCTTAGCACCCAGAAATGATGAAGCATAGTAGCCAATTTGTCCCGACTTGAAGACATAATATAATAATTGACCAGTCGGTGCCCTTGGCTACAATTCACCCATGATGACACACTACTATTCATCAATAGTAAGCACCATGATGACTTCTAGTTCCCATAAACCCTTCCTGAATGATGCCTGGACGAGTACAGACCTGCAGCAGCACCTAGAACCTTTGTGATAATCAGCTTGCATGCAATTCCATAGGTGGTGCAACTTGGATTAGAGCTTAAGCTTGGTTAGCCTTAATTAATAGCTTTCAGCCTATAAAACGAGTCATTCTGAAGTCCCTAAGTCCCCAGCAATTCATTCCAAGCCCCAGAGCGAGCTGAGAGTGAAGAGAGAGCCCTGAGAAGTGAGAGAGACCGAGAAGAGCTTCACAAGCTTCTTCTCTTCGATTCTCCCAATTGGCTGAGTGTTAGAGCGTGATTTTCATCCCATTGAGTTCCTGAGAGGGTGAGAATTCGATCTGGGTCAGTTTTGTGAAGCTTTGAGCCCAGAAAACCCAAACCCGCGAGCACCCTACAACTCCGGCGAGCATTTTCTAGAATCCGGCGAGGGTTTCAACCTGTAACTCGATTTTTCTCACGCTCCAGACCTCCATAGCAACACCCATTAGCACCACATTCATCCCCATAACCTGTAGAGCAAGTTCCAATGCCCAGAATAGCACGGCGGTGACGATTCCAGCATCTCCGATCATCTTCTCCGGCGAACTCTGTCTTCTCCGGCGAAGTGAGTTTCTGTAACTCGCTTATTTTAGCTCATTTTCAATCCAAAACTTACCCTTAAGCATCATAGAACATTTTTAGTAAGCTTAAGACTAGTTTTGAGCCTCGAATCACCATGAATTAGCAGAACCAATATTTGAATTTTCAAACTCGAGTAGGCTATCGCGTTGAGCTTCTGGCCTCGAATTGGAGTGCCAAATTGATTGATATATGCTTTGGAACATGGTAGAGCCTTTTAGGATAGATATAATCGATGATGAAGCTCTGAGGCGAAAAACCCCAATTTCACCTCACGGCCGATTCATAAACTGGCAAATTGAGGTAGTTACAGTGCTCAGATGCTTCTAATAATGGTTTAGATGAACTCAGAAGGTTGGTAACTATAGGAATAGAGTATCAGAAGTTAGTTTTAGCCTAGTTTGTGAATTTCTTAATTTGCAAGTAAACTTAGGATTAATTTGAACTTAAGCTAGATTAATCAGCTTAATTAAGTGATTCTGAACTTGATTATGAGTTAAGAATATTAGGAATAGAGTAATGAAAGACCAGAAGTCAGAAGTCAGTGGGCTAGCATAATGAATTAGGAAATTAAGTTAACAAGCTATGAATAAGTGATTTTGACAAAATGGCTTAAAGAATAAGTTAAATAACCTAGAAGTGATTATGAACTTAAGAACTGGATTTAGTGATAGGATCAGGTCAGAAAAGAAACTTGGTAAAGTCTAAGAGTAGAAGGGTAATAAAAAGAAAATAAAATTAGCACATGAAGTATTTATATTTCTTTTTAGCTTCATAGACCTATAACCCGACCATAATCCATGATGCAGAGCGTGAAGGTTCAAGCTCTCAAGTTTCAAAAGAAATCATTGAGTCACAGGTAAGGGGGGGTTGGACAAGACCTTGTCTTGATACATGACGACTAAGTAACCGTTAAAGAGATAGTAGACATGCTATTATTTACTCGCCTGTTTACAATAATTGTGGATTTTTATGAAGTGATGCTGAACGTTTGCTTGTGATTCATATGCGAATTGCTTGTGGATGTGTATTGTTAGAAATGAGGTAAAGTATACCATAGGATATGGTGATACTTAGGAAATTGGCTTAATAGCCCGGATACAAGAGTTGTCTTATGACAAAATGAATTCAAAAACATCCGAGGTAGGAGGGTACAGGGAAATAATTCACCGGCTTAATGCGTTATCGTTACTTGGATTTGAGAACTCGGCCTACCGTCACATGTTAGGAATCTCCCTAGGAAGGTAGATGATATTAATTATAAATGAACTTATTAAGTAATAGGTAATACCCTTTTATTAAAATGTTTATACAAAGTACATAACCATTACCGGGACGAATAACTATTTCCTGCCTTAAAACCCAACTACTTGGTCATTTCGGATCTCGCCTTCAAGCACAACGAGGCGTACTTACTTGAAGAGTAAGGTACGGATGTTTGTTTCTAGTTTGCTAGAATTTTCGAGAGAAGTATAAGGGGGCGATGGATGATGTTTGTAAACGAACCTTCGGAGCGACAAGGAGTAGGAAAGTGATGTCACTACCACTAAAGAGAGTGGGAATACAGAGACGCCAATGGTGGTCTTGTTCAGAGATGAATAGACCCGGGACTTACACAGCGGTACACCTCTCATGTCCGTCCCGGCAGGACCCCTGAGGTCGGGGTTGGCATGAAGTTTAAGGCAAAGAGTTGAGTTGTGTATTTTGGACGGAGAGCTACTGAGCGATCATGTCTGGTTAAGAGTGGACTGTAAGGAGTGTCCATGTTCCCGAGACGACTTTCCGAAGATTAAAAGAAGCTAAGGCTTCGGGCCCCATAAAACATACTCATCACATGATAAATATAATTAAAAAGGTTGGCGATGAACTCACCATTTCGTAAAGAAGTGGTGAGAGAAGTCAATTCGAAAGACGAAGGTATAAGGCGGTAAAATCCCATACTATGCTTGATTTTGTATGTGTTTGTCAACATGCTTGTTTTTAATAGTATGTTATCTTGAACTTTAGCGTTTATTATATTTGACATGTAACTTGTGCAAAGTCGCTTTTGACTCACCCTTGCATTATTTTTATCAATAAGCAGATCACAGGTTAGAAGATGAGCCCCCCATCGGTACTCGCCATTCATGCTGATTTCCCGTCCCGTACTGGATGGCATCTTGACCCCGCTACCGGTTTCTGTTTTTATTCTGGACTGACCATGTTGTGGTGCAGGGTACCCGGATCCGATGAACTTGGCTACCCAGTGACCATTCCCCTTATGTTCTCATTTTACATGCCGAGGCACGCCCGGAGATTCCGTCTGCCTGTTCCTGATCCGCCACCACAGCCTCAGCCGAAGGTGGACCCGGCCCCCCAGGTTGGATTGTGTCCCGATCCGCAGGTGAGAGTGGATCCTATACCACAGGAGGAGCCATACCGACCGGTACCGATCCGAGTTAGGAGCCCACAGGAGCTCTTTGCGCCAAATCAAGCACCTCGGGAGTCGGTGGATTCTCCGTCTCAGCGGACTGTACCATGCCTTCGGATGACAGCGAGGAAGAGGGTGCGGTCACCAAGGTTTTCCAGTGATGCCAGGATTTACAGACAGCGGTTTGTGAAACCCGATGGGTTGGGGGAGAGGGTGCCGATGCCAGTACCAGAAGAGGGGAGGAGTGGTGATATGGAGGAGGATCCGAAGGAGGAGGAGGTAGGGGAGTGAAGCCATATGGTCCGACGACAATTCTCATCAGTTCACTTGATTAATTTAGTTTTTGTTTAATGATGCCAAGTAGGGATACTTGTGTCCTCACTTGAACACTCTATTGATTCTGTCATTTGAACATTGTAGTGGCCTCGGTCACATATGTTGTATGTTTAATTTTTTATTTGTGTGCTAACTTGCTTGTCCTTAGGTATACGGTCATCCATCTGAAAAGGTTAGAGGGGAACTCTGCGACTATGAGAAGTCGTAAGTGGTCTCTGAATCGATGCATCATTAGAACGGTAACACTAACACTAACACTAATGCAAAAAAAAAAAAAAACCGGCTCACTCTTTCATAAGTGATAGGAGTTGGGTGAACACGTCACTTGTGGAAGAGGGACGCCACACATAAGCGACGAGCGATGGATTGAGAGATTGACGTTCAGATGATATAGATGGATACACATCGACCTTATTAATTATTTATACGTTGCCTATATTTATACTGGATCTCTTTAGGACTTATATTACAATATTCTACGAAGTTAACCCTTTTTTCCTTGTTTGCTTTGTTTGTGTTTGGGCGGTCGGCAAACTGCCATGCCCTAATAGGTGTTGCTGCGAGTAGCTGTTGATCGCTGCGAGGAGGTGATTGGACTGTTTTACGAGAAGACTTCTTGGAGTGAGTGGACTAATCGAAGACTGGTAGAAGTAATAGTTAGATATAAGGCTAGAGCCTTGGGTAGAGAATTTTACCGTCATTGGTTGAAGCTTGTAGGGTCGAATGTATAAACTTACTTGGTTTCGGGTAGGTTCCGATAAATTGCTTTTCTGCGACTCTCCAGTACGGGGATTGTAGGAAGTATATCGGACTTCGGACGTTATCGCATTTAAAACCCTATTGTCGAGGCCGGATGTATGGGTTTGGGAAAGAGTATGCATAACAGGTTTTGGAAATGTTTTAGGAAGTAAACAAAAAAAATATACCCCTATTTGCAAATCCTTTTGGAAAATCATTCATTTTATTTATTAGGTTACTATTTGTGACCCTCGAAAGTCGGGGTGTTACAATCATAGTTAATATTAGCTACACACAAAATAAATATCAGTTACAGATTTACATAGACACACAAAATTAGTTTCAATTTATAGTATAATTAATTAAATAATAATTAATATTAATATTAACCATTAAAAGTTGAAGGAGGTGATTTTAATATTAAATATGATATCGTTGCAAAAAGTAAACTTCTCACTATCACTTTCCCTTGTAATTGTATTTGACGGCTTCAATCCTCCTATTAATGTCATGCTATATCTTTCTTTTATTGGAAATAAACCTACTAATAATTAAGTGATGGTATTTTACGTAAACCAAAACTTATGGGATGTGGCCGGTAGTTAATACATTTTTAATCAAAACTCATACAAAAATATGTAAGTACAAAAACCAAAAAAAAAATTATACACTTCTGCAAATTAAAAACAAATACATGCATCACTTGAAAAAATATAAATTTATGTTTGCTTACACATTTAAAATTAATTTTGTTCTTCTAATTCATAATATATTTTCTTTCAATAAACATAAAAAAAACAAAAATTTAGAAAGAAAAAAATATACATGATAAACAAAAATGATTAACCCCTTGTATCGCACAAATAATAGTACTAGTATCTGCATAAACAAAGTCCATTTCTAGACAATTTTTTATTTTATCAAAAAGTGAGCTATCTTCTAACAATATTGGATGTTGTGGGTTAAACTAAGTTTTAGTTTACAGACAGTCAGACACTCATTCAAACTGATGTAGATTCATTAATAAAGGGAGTTTCACTCCAATGTTCAATAAGTGAAATTCCTTACTTAATGACACTCATTCAATTCTAGCACCAATATAAAGCATATATCAGCGTATCAAGATTAGAAATTTCATTGCATGCTTTTTCTCAATAAGATATAATCGGAAGCGCAATGAAGTAAAAACAAATTAGTATTGAGGAATTATCGCAAAAACGCGTAATACATGAGCAAAATAATCATAGGGCATAAGCATTGGTTTATACCTTATTTCAATTGGCAGCGTACCCTTTAAAGTTCACTTCTTCCCCATACTATGAGGGCAAAAGGGAAAAAAAGAAATAAGTAAAAACACCATTAAAGCAGCTCATGTAACACCCCACTTTCCGTTATTAAATTATTTATTATTTTATTTTAATTATTATTATGCTATATGGTAATTTGATAATTTATGTGATTTAATTACATGATAAGGTCATTAAGTGATTTAATTAGATAATTAAGTGATTATGTGATATAGATAAATAAGGGTTTTAGATTTTATAGTGAGTAGTTGGGAGTGGGGCCCATTGTAAGACTATTTAAGGGTTAGGAGTGAATTAGAAAGAGAGAAATCAGAATTAGAGAATTGGAGAAGTTAGCAGAGAACACGTGAAAAGCAAGGAGAGGAGAAAAGAGAAGAAAACCTAGAATTTGATCTTCAAGATAAAAAGGGTCTAGGAGGCTTTGTACCGATGTCATAGAAGGTAAGGGTTTGAATTTACCTTGTATAATTGTAGTATAACAGGGGTTGAGTTTAACATGAAGGAACCCCCAACTTCTTTGAAAATTCAGAACTGAGAGACTCTGTTGAGTGTTAACATGTGGTGAGCAAAATTGATTTTGAGCGAAATTGAGGTTCTGGGGAAAATTGGGTTCTGTTCTGCCCGCAGATACCCTAACAGTCTGTGCTGTAGAGAGCATAACTTTCTCTACCGATTTCCGAATTGAGTGAAACCAATTTTGTATGAAAGATAACGCATAAGGTTATGTTGGGTAATATTTTCATAATTTTTGGATTGCTGCAAGTTCACTCTGTTTCTGCTCGCAGACACCCTAGCAGCCTGTGTTGTAGAGAGCATAACTTTCTCTAAAGAATTCCGAATTGAGTGAAACTAATTTTGTATGAAATCTAACTCATACGGTTATATTGGGTAATATTTTCATAATTTTTGGATTGCTGGTTCAATACCAGAATTATCTGCAAGTTCACTCTGTTTCTGCTCGCTGACACCCTAACAGTCTGTTCTGCAGAGAGCATAACTCTCTCTACCGAATTCCAAATTGGATGAAACCAATTTTGTATGAAAGCTAACGTATAAGGCTATGTTTGGTAAAATTTTCATAATTTTTGGAGTGCTCGTTTAGTACCAGATTTATCTGCAAGTTTGCTATGTTCCTGCTTATTTCTGTGATTGATTCTGGAACTGCTGGTAATTGATATGAGACATTTAATGATTTTGTGTTGCTAGTTTGTCGGTGGAATAGTGAATGATTTGATAATTATATTGAAGTATTATTTTGTGCAATTTTGGTGTGATTTCCGTTATGGAATTTGGTGAGAAAATATGTTATATATATTTTTTTTTGAAAATGAAATGTATATTATTATAAAAACCAGAGCCAAAAACACTCTAGGCATGAGCCAAGTACAATCTGAAATAACAGAACCAAAAGCAACAAAGAAACCTGAGCTGTGCTAAAACCCACCACCAACCCACAGAATGATATAGTCGAAATCCCAAGAAGGAGCCTCATTAAAACCTTACTTGGAAAAACCCAATG
This sequence comes from Lotus japonicus, assembly GCF_012489685.1. Classification (NCBI taxonomy): domain Eukaryota; kingdom Viridiplantae; phylum Streptophyta; class Magnoliopsida; order Fabales; family Fabaceae; genus Lotus; species Lotus japonicus. The sequence continues at coordinate 38,641,996 of NC_080043.1, forward strand.
GGATAAAAACCAAGCAAGGAAAAAGAGTACCACAATCATGGGATAGTCATTCTGCACTAATACAAATAAGCACTACAATCCTTGAAACAAAAAATTAGCACTAGCTCAAACCATGACCCTTATGTATGAGAACTTTTTTTCATCAAATGTATTTCATGAAGCATATACCCGACAACACCGAATCAGGACCTAAACTCTATAGGGCTTGTTTGGCATGCTGTATAGTATAAGGCCTGATAGTATAAGACCTGATTGTATTAGGCCTGATAGAATAAGGCCTGATAAAATTTTAATATTATACAGCGTTTGGTCATACACTGTATAACTTGGTGGCAACACTAGTTGTGTGGTAGTGGTGGTATTGAAAGGTGATGATGGTGGCAGTGGTGGTGGATGGTGGTGGTGGTGACAATGGTGGTGTTGCTGGCGGCGGTGGTGGTGGAGGGTGGGGGTGGCGGCGACAGTGGTGGTGGTGGCGGAAACGGTGGTGGTAGTGGGTGGCGGTGATGGTGGAGAGTATGGTCGTGGTAGTGCGACAACGATGACTAGAGCGTGGTGGTAGTGGCGGCGGTGGTGGCGGCGGCGACGATGCCGACGGTAGTGGTGGAGGCGGTGGTGGTGGAGGGTGGTTGTGGTGGCGGCGACGGTGGTGGGGGTGGTGGTGGATGGTGGTAGTGGTGGCGACGACGATGGTTGTGGAGGGTGGTTGTGGTGGTAACGATAATGGTGGTGGTATCGGCGACGGTGGTGGCGATAGTGATGATGGTGGTAGTGGTGGAGGTCGTGGTGGTGGAGGGTGGTAATAGTGGCGGCGACAGTGGTTGTGGTGGCAGCGATAGTGGTGATGGTGTCGGCGACGATGGTGGCGGTAGTGACGACGGTGGTGGTGGTGGCGGTGGAGGTGGTGGGGGTGGAGGGTGATTATGGTGGTAGCGGCGAAGGTGGTGGTGGTGGACGGTGGTGGTGGTGCCGGTGCCGGTGGTGGTGGTGTCGGTGACGGCGGTGGTGGTGTCGGCGACAATTGTGGCGGCTGTGACGGTGGTGGTGGTGGTAGTGGTGGTGGAGGGTGATTGTGGTGGCGGTTAATTAAATTTATTAAAGTAGTTTATACATTGCACTCTTATCATGCCTTATCCATCATCTATAGGGTGAATTAAATAATCCATCATTTTGATGTATAAGAGGAGATTGATGTATAAGCTTATACAATACAATATGAACACCAAACAATGAATAAGCCAATAATGTATTGTATAAGCTTATACTATCATGCCTAATACGGTGTACCAAACGAGCCCTATAACTACACAGCACTGCAAGAATTATAGTCAGGATTTCTCCACGATAACAGAACCAAATAATTAAGCAGGAAATCAAGGAAGGACAAAGGCTTCAGGAGTGTGGGCTTTTCTGTTATATTGCACCACTCCCAGGCCTACCGTGGAAACACTTTCTTTGTACCTGATCCTAGTGGGCTTTCATATATGGAAATGCCTACCTTCGACAAAAACAGGAAGGCCGAAGGCTTTGGAGTAAACCTGTGTCAAATTCAACGAGATATCACATATCAAAGCCACGAGGTTCAGAATGGCCACTGGCACTGAGGTACCCTTTAAACTCTGGATCACTTTCAGTACCCCTTTCAGTACCCCAATTGCTTACATGACTTTATCGTTATTATTATGTGCTTTCAGTAGAAAGGTTTGGTATACAGCCGCAGAATGAGTTTTCTTCACTTTTATAAAATTATAAAAAATTATAATAATTATGAAAAATCATTTTTTTTGGTACATCATAAAGATAAACTACAGCCTACAGGCCATTCCCAACTCATGTACACCAGCTCTTACCACTTGAGCTATATTCCAGGGTGAAAAATCATTTCTAATTTTAAATTATAATTTTAGTTTTCTAAATTGGAAAATGAATAAATAGTATAATTAGTTTAGGCAATAAAATGCAAAACATAAAAATTTAGGGCCAAAAATTCCAAAAACATAAACTTACACATCTTATCAAAATAACATCCTAGTAAGTATCTTTCCATTGGTCTATAAAGGAGGGGCATAACTGTCATTTACATCAAAGGGGGCATTTTTAAGTTGTACTTAAAAAAACATTGAATCACATTAAAAGAAAAAATAAGTCTGAGAAGTTGATGAACAAAGTAAAGAATCAGACCACGGTAAGTTAGCTGGACAGATCTAGTGATCTACCAAACATTAGGGAAAAATAGGTCAAGCCAAGCAAGGATTTGGGCAGCCCAATCTTAGCCTGCTTTCTAATTCTGTGGCTTGTGGCCTGTCGTATGCCAAACTTTAAGGTATGACCTGGCCTTGATGGTCTGGCCTAACCTACAAGAATGTACACAAGCCTATTTAACAAAAAATAGCCTCTTAAAGAGACCAATAGGCCACGGGGTAATAGACCTTTCTACATATCATTGCATTCAACTTCCAATAACAAAACATACAACATGCATACCACTGCATTTCCAAAAATAAACTTACACAGTTACACCTATTTGAAACAATAAAACTAAGCTTTAACATCATAGCTCTAATGTTGTAGCAACAAAACCAATAACAATAGGTCTTAAGAACAAATAACAATAGGTCTTAAACATATGAACAAAATCAATTACAATAGGTCTGAAATTGTCACATCCAAAGTCCAAACAGCAGAATACCTCATAGCAGAAGAAACTACTTCAAAAACGAAAGATCTCTTGGAGACCTGTTTTCAATGACGATGGATAAGCATTATGGCAGCAAGTTAAAAGAGCAAAATATGTGTTTCAAAAATGAAAATGAAGCAACTAACATTCTTTAGACAGGGAAAAAAAACACAAATCAAACATGTAATTTAAAGTAAATTCCCAATCCAAAATACAGAAACCCTAACACCAAATCTCATCTTGAAAAGAAAAGAATACCTCTTAGGATTAAAATCAAGAAGACAATAATTGTAGAGAGAGTGAAGCGATCATGCACTTTTACACCATCAAGTAACAGGCCATCTATGGCTACTTCAGCTAGTACATCCAAAAGAGCATCAATTTCACGTTTCCTCACGTCAATTTCATTAAGTACTTCAATTAGCTCAGAATCATTGAGATTACAGCTCCTCAAAGTATTTTGAATCACCCAACTCATCTCATGGTAACTTCCATCATAATATAGAGCCTTAATAAGAGCAAGTACAGAGAACATATGAGAAGCAAAACCATAATGCACCATCTCCTTGTACATATCATACGCCTTACAAACATTACCAGATCTACAATGATCATATATTAATACATTATAAACTGCCCCCTCTAGCTTATAATTCCCCTCAAGCATTGTGTCATGAGCTCTGGCTGCTTCATACACTAAATCCCTCGTGAGGAAACCTTTGATAAGCCCTACCACACTCCTAAAATCATTATTACTGCAGTTCTCTATCAGAATATCATGTACTATATAAGTTGGGATAATCAAACACGCAAGATCAATTGTCTCCAGAAGAAGCTTCTTAGCATCTCTTGTCGTGGCTTTCTTATGAAGTCCATTAATTAACACACTATACTTAACAGAATATGACAAAAAATCAGATTCACTCAACTCATTATGCAATTTATAAACCATTTCCAACTTACCTTCAGCAAAATAATCATTCATCACACTAGTATAAGTATCCACATCCGACAGGTCTTTCATAAGTGATTCACGCGTGTTTTCATCCAACCACCAAATATCCTTCTCATCCATCTCCACCTTCAATTCATACGCCTTCCCCAGCTCCCGGTTTCGGTGAAACCAGGATATAACAGTGCTATAACTAACAGCATCAGGGGGCAAACCCATCTCAGCCATGCCCCTCAAAATCCCCATAGCCTCCACAAACCTCCCCAAAAAGCAATACCCATGAATAAGCGCGTTGTAGGTAACAACAAACGGTGAAAAACCAGTAACAAAATCAGTCAAACTCTTCTGTATCATTTCATCATGCAAATGAAAAGCCTTACTGAATTCACCTGTAAGACGACAAGTATCCATCAAGAGAGAATAAGTATACTCATCTGGCAACACACCGCTGCGCACCATCTCTCGGAAGAGATCCAAAGCTTCCGACAGTCTTCCCTGCTGGTACAGTCCCAATATAAGCGCCGAATACCCGTTATTATCAGGCAAGATGCCCTTCTTCTCAAACATCTCCATCTTCAATTCAAACGCCTTATCCAGCTGCTCCACACGGCAAAGCGCGGATATAACAGATCCCAAACTAGCATGAAGGGAGAAACCCCTCTCAGCCATGTCCCTCAAAATCACCAAAGCCTCATCAGCCATATTGTAAGAGCAATATCCATCTACAAGCGTTTTGTATGTATCAACGGTGGGCGTAACCCCACTATCAATCATTTGACAGTAAACCTTAGAAGCCTTGTCTGGCTTTAACCAATGGAACATCAAACCAATCTCAGACGTAAAAGCCATCGCATCAGGGACCAAACCCTTCTCAGTCGTTGCTTCCAACAACCCAAACACTTCCGCCACCGTCTTCCCTCCTGATTTTAAGTTCCCAGCGGCGGAGAAGCCGCGGATCATGACGTTGTTGTAACCGTTGACCTTCGGCGGCGACACGCCGTATCGGACCATGTGGCGAAAGGTTTTGAGGGTGGCGGTGAATGAAACAAGGAGGAGCTTCATTGAGTCTGGGATTTCTAGCCGTCAGTGGCATCTTTTGAGATTATGGTTTTGGGGTTGCATCAATGAGAAATCTATCAGTTGTGTCCTGGGCCTTAGCCCACTATTATGGTTGTATGCTTTAGGCATCGGCACTTTTTCAAATGAAACCTGTATCCATTCAAAAAAAATTAATCTATCTATAAACACTATAAAGAACCTCTGCCACCTCTGTCCCCCTGCAGCTTTGCAACCTTTTCTCTCAGCCACCTCTGTGTCCAGGGGGCGGAGGCAGGAATTCATCTCTAGGGGACTAGGGAGATTAAGATTAAATACCATTAAAAAAGCTAAGCATCAATAATATCAATAATATTCATGTAGATGAGTGTGTGGAGGGAGGGGATGAGAGATATTCACTTGTATTATTATCAAGAATGACTTTTATCTAAGCTACTATGTTTAATGTCTTTTTATTTAATTTTCCGACAGAAAAAAATATCTTTTTATTTAAAAAAGACTTGCAGTATAATTCTTTTTACTAGCTATTAATTATTTTCCTCTTATAAAAAAACTAGCAATCAATTAGATATATATTTATAAAATTTAAAACTAATTAATAACTAATCGGAATCAGTGAGTCGTCATATCGTTAATCAGTTAAATCATCCGTATATTTATTTACCATCTATTTTTTGAATTTGAGTATTCAATCTGAATCTTGTGAAGCCAGGTCATCTACTCTTTTATCATGAAGCTTTGTGACATAAATATATTCATATTAAATAAAAGATGTATTTTCTCTTCTTTCTTTTTTTGCAAGGGAAAGTCTTCTCTTCAAATAGTACTTTTTTTATAGACCAAAATAATGCATTAATAGCTAGCAAAAGAGGTGCCACCCTTAGAACAAAGAGAGAGTACAAAAGAAAGGAGAAAAGGAAAACAGGGGAAAAGAAAAGAAAAAACAAGGAAGAAGGAGGAGACATAACAGAAACACATTGAAACAAAGGTGAAATAACAGACAAATAGCCCCCATCAAATAGCCCAAAATGAATTGTCAAACAATTGCAAAAAAGTCACAAATCACCACTGCCTGCAACTGATAAACCGGGGCACCCTTAAGTCCCAAAGTCTCATTTATATTATATATTAATATATTATAAGAAACAATTCAAAATCTTGGGGGTGACTAGGCACCTATAAGCACCCCCTGTAGCTCCGCCACTGCCTCTGTCCCAGATCTGCCGTTTCTCTACCTCTGCCTCCGTCGCCGTTTTTTGCCAACTTCACCACCACTGCCTACAGACCTGTCGTTCCCCAGCCCCACAGCCGCCCTAGCAGCCGCCGCCGTCACCAACCTTGCCTACACTCTCAGTCGTTGTTTATGTCAGTTTCTGCACTAGAGCCTCTCACTACCCCTGTTCTATGTGATACTGGCTAGACTTCTTCTCTAGTTGTTGCTGGAGCCATGTTGGCCTCCCTTGATGCTACACAAATTGCAACCCCGGCAGAGCCAAATCAGGTGCAAAGGATGGAGTGTTGTTCTAAAAATTGATATTTATTGTCTTCACTCAAAAGTCAGTCACTCGGCTGAACTATGAAGGGCAGGAGTTTTAGGGGTTTTACGGTTTTAGGGTTTTTTACTTCATGATGATTGTTAGCTGTGGATCAGCTTGAGTGTGCATGCTTTGTTCTTAATTGTCTTTTATGTTTGCATTGGGAAAGTGCTCTTTGGGATTTATTCCCGTATGATGTAAGTGTCGTTTGGCGACCCTTTGGTATTAATCCAATCCTCTTTGAAAAAAAAAAACACTATAAAGATAAGACCAAGATTATTTGTACCATCCCCTTTACTATCCACACCATCCTTTTTGAGCAAAAATACAATTATACCCCCAATTTAAAAAAAATTAAATTCATAAATAAAAAACCTACTCCCCCACCATCTCTTTCTCTCATTCACGTTCTTAGGAAAAAAAAACCTGCAGCCGTTCTCCCTCTCTCAGTCTCGTTCTCAGGCAAAGAAAGGGAAGAACGAAGGAGAAAGAAGAACAAGCAAAGGAAGAAGAACGGAGAGGGAAGAGGAACCTGCAACACAATCCGTAATTTAAATTACGGTAACCTCCGCTACAAAGATAGCGGAAGCTACCGCTACTAAAATAGCGGTAGCAATAAAACGTCCGCAGTTTAAATGGTGAAACGAACCAGAACCCATATATTGTACCCCGATTTACGCGAAAAAACAGTAAAAATCTCAAAATCACACCTATTTTGAGCTTTTATTATTCTCTTGATCTCATCCACTTATCTTCTACACTGATTTGGAGCTTCAAATACCTCTAAGGTGTGTGATGTGTTGATTTAGAAGATGAAATAGAGATGGGAAAGTGAGAGTGGAAGAGGAAGAAGGAAGAAGAAGGTGAGGTTGGGAGAGTATTTTTTTTTACTACTTTGTATGTTTTCTATGTTGGGGTTATTTTTGGGATTAAAGAAAAAGGGGATGGTGTGGATAGTAAAGGGAGATGGTACAAATAGTCTTGAATTGACAAAAAAAAAACACTATAAAGGGAATAGCCAAATGGACCGGGCGGGCTATAAGCATCTTATAGCTCGCCAAGAGGGAGACCTAAGAACAAGGCAATGATGGCACACCTAGCCCAGCGAGATGACGACAGTATGGATTAACCGCCTCCTATGGTGGACCCTCACCGCCAGCTGGAAGATTCTGTTGGATTTGTCTTATATACATAGGGATTTGAGCCCTGATTGTCAGGCTCAAATGTAGGAATAATCCATGTCATGACCACACCCGTCTATAAAAGGGAAGGTCATGACCTTGTACCAACAATTTTGATGATCATTAATGAGAATATTCTTTCTTATTACATCTTTGCTATTTTAGTGCTCTGCTAGGGTTTGCTTTTTGTACCTTTCTTACTTAAGCTTACCTTAGAACACAACACCAAAATTCAACAGTTTCTTTAAGGGTTTTATCCCATGCTTTGAGTGTATATATTAGCCTACTGTGTTCATGGTTTTTTTCAATTTAGTTGTTAATTTAAGTTCTTCAAATTTTTTGTGGTGGAAGGATTTGACCATATTCTCTTTAGTTGTTAACTTGAGTTCTTCAAATGCTTTAACTTATGTTCATGCTAATTAAATAATAAAGAAAAATTGTTAATTACGAACAGTTTAACTGATTATAATTATCTAGGAAAAATTATAAAAATTATATTTATATATTATATTGTCACTAGTATGCTTGATAAGGGTCATTTGACTAGTTGCTGATTTGTGCTACTGGGTGGGTGACATAAGATTTATGTGTTGGTCTTTGGTGCTGTCTAACGTTCTTTTTTGCTGCATAATGGTGCCGTGGGGTTTTTATTTGGGGAAGCTTTGTCTACTTCTCTTCACGTTTTTAAAGAAAGAGTATGGAAATATGTCTTGTTATTCACAATGATATTCAGGGGATTATATACAAGTTACTCCACTAACCAACTACCTAAAAGTAGGAGCTAATTATGTACAAAATATATTGTTCCTAATTAGAAGATAGAGCTGAGATATATACTATATAGAATCTCATATTCATACGAGGGAAATATGCTATTCCTAATTACAAAAGATGCAATTCTGAATTATCCTAATACTCCCCCTCAAGTTGGAGCATGAAGATTCCGAATGCCCAACTTGCGCAACAGAAATTGAAATTGTTGCTTTCCGAGAGCCTTGGTAAATATACTTGCAAGCTGGAGGTTGGTACGAACATGAAAGGTAGAGATGTTACCAGCTTGAATCTGATCTCGTACAAAATGGCAATCAACCTCAATATGTTTGGTGCGCTCGTGAAAAGCAGGATTTGCAGCAATGCGTAGAGCTGCTTGACTGTCCTAAACGAGACACCTAGGGGTTGAATGATGAACACCAAGAGACTTAAGCAAGGACTTAAGCCAAGTAAGCTCACAACTAGCAGTAGCCATGGATTGGTATTCAGCCTCGGTAGAGGAGCGAGAGACGATTGGCTGCTTCTTAGTCTTCCATGAAATAGGAGAGATGCCCAACATAACTAAATAACCAGTAAGAGAACGACGAGTCAAAGGATAAGTGGCCCAAGCAGAATCACAATAAGCATTAAGGGGTAAGGTGTTGTCCTTAGAAAGCAAAAGACCTTACCCAGGATGGCCTTTTAAGTAATGAAGAAATCGAAGAGCAGCATTCTAGTGAGCTTCCTTGAGACGTTGCATAAACTGAGCTAGAGTGTGAACAACATAGCACAGTTATGGGCGAGTGATGGTGAGATAAATTAGGCGACCAATTAGTCGTCTAGAACGATCAGGATGAGCAAAATCAAGACCAGTAGCAAGCCCTAATTGGTGATACTGGTCCTTGGGAAAATCGCAAGGTTTTACACCAAGCAAACCAACTTCAGAAATAATATCAAGTGCATATTTACGCTGAGAAAGAAATAATCCATTAGGCCCACGAGCAATCTCAATACCAAGAAAATATTTCAACACTCCCAAATATTTCATGTGGAAACAAGTGCTAAGGTAAGCTTTGAAATTAGCAATTGCTACAGAATCATTCCCTACTATAATCAAATCATCAATATACACAAGAATATGGATAAAAATACCATATCGTTGAAGAGAGAACAATGAATAATCTGCATAGGATTGAACAAATCCAAATGACTTCAACGCTAAATAAAGTTTAGAGAACCAATTACGAGGAGCTTGACGAAGACCAAATAGATATTTCCGCAATCAACAAACCTTCCCAGAAGAGGCACCAGAAAACCTAGGGGGAAGAGACATATATATTTCTTCATCAAGATCACCATGAAGAAAAGCGTTGTGAACATCCATTTGATGGAGTTCCCAACCACGAACAACGGCTACAACAAGAAATACACGGACGGAGACCATCTTAGCAACAGGAGCAAATGTCTCATAGAAATCAATACCGTCAACTTGATTGTTGCATAGAATGATAAGTCGTGGTTTATGCCATTCTATAGTACCATCAGAGTTGTATTTAATTTTGTACACCTGTAGCACCCTCATTTCCAGGTGTCACTTTGTAACCCAAGAATAAAATAAGTGCGGAAAATGCAGGTAATTTTTTTCGTTTTTTTTTAAATAAAAGACTTTTCAAAATAAAGACTCAACCCGAGATCGTACACGTAACTAATGTACAATAAATATACAGCCCCGCTATAACCATAAGTAGCAGAAAGTGATAGAAGTAAGCTTGAAGGCAATGCGTACAAAACCAGTGATCAGAGTGAAAAGTTTATAAATACAATCCTCCAGAAGTGGGAGAGTCGGCCCAAAACAGCCTCTTCCAGACCTCCTAACGTCTGACTACTCCCTGTGATCCCCATGATAGAGAACCACACAAAAATTAATGTGTCGGGGACATATCCTGGCCCGAATATATAGACAAGACTAGTTAGAGCGATGACAGCAACACCCAACCTTAGTAGACTCTAAACACCCATGCCCTACACCAGTATCATCGACCCTCATCTGGTCATGCACGAAGACCCTCATTTGATCATGCATGAAGTCTGGGTCCTTGTCGAAAGGTTCACTAGTAGTCATTATGCTTCGGGTCCTCCCCGAGTGACAAATCATCTCGATCTAGCTGTCAGACGCCTGACAGCAGGCCGACCGCCCAAACACAAACATACACACAAAGCCAAGGCGCGAGGGTCAACTCACATAATATAATAGATAATACAAGCAGCATGTGATGGATAACGAGTATATATATATATAGGTTTATATATACATATAAGTTCTGCATGGCCTGCCCTAGGGTATATACATAGCATGTCACCATATTGCACCCAACACTTATAATATCAACTCATCATCAAATATTGTTAGATGCATGGCTTGCCAATGCGATGTTGTTAGGCCCAAAGTCATGCAAGAGCCCAATGTCATGCAAGAAGGCTTCAATGATCATTTAGTCCATCAGGTTCCCGTGGGTCCCAAAATAGGGCAAGTATATTCTAGAAGGGGGAAGAAAAAAGTGACTCATAGTTAGTTAGTAAGGGGGGAGACGTGTCAGATAGAGAGAGAGAGCTATTGCCATCATGATTGGTATAAGGAGTGAGGAATAGATTGAGAGAAGGTTATTCTGTTAGAATCAAGTTAGAGAGAGGGTAGAGTGCATAGTGCATTTCTATAAGGAGCTTAGCTCTGGCCAAGAAGAGAGACTTTCTGTCTCTTTTCCTGTAAATCGTTCTCAAATTCATTGATAAAATAAAGCTCTATCATTTTATTTTCCACATTGTGCACATTGTTATTTCTGGTTTCTAACAATTTGGTCTGACCTACCGGATACCAAATCGAGAGAGAATCGGTGGATGCCACCGAAGAAGAATTAGTCAGGAGTAATCAAGGTCATGGAGGCGAAGACCGCAACCTTGGAGGAAGAACTCACCGGCATGAAATCGACATTGACAGCCATGGAGCGGAGTCAAGCAATGCTCCTTGCGTTGTTGGAGCGAAGTCTCGGAAAGGCGACCATCGGCGGCGATGAGAACGCTGGCGACGCAAGCAGCTCTGGAGGCGTCGCTCGCAATAGATCGGAGAAAGAAAAGGGTAAGATCGGTACGGCGCGCTTACAGGGAGATCCTCTGTCAGAGTTCCGACAATCGATGAAGAAGGTAGAACTTCCGATGTTCGACGGAGAGGATCCGACGGGATAGATTTCTTGCGCGGAGGTTTATTTTCGAGTACAAGACACTGCTCCGGAGGTGAAAACCAGTCTAGCACAGCTCTGTATCGATGGTCCAACCATCCATTTCTTCAACTCGTTGATCAGCGAATAAGAGGATCTCAACTGGGATCGGTTGAAAGTGGCACTCTTGGAACGCTATGGCGAGTATGGCGACGACGATATTTATGAACAGCTCACTCAGCTCTGGCAACGAGGAGCGATGGAGGAGTACATCTCCTCGTTCGAGTACCTCACTGCACAAATACCCCGATTGCCTGACAAGCAATTTATGGGGTACTTTTTACATGGTTTGAAGGGAGAGATCAGAGGAAGGGTGCGAAGTCTGATCACGATCGGGGATCCAAATCGCATGAAGGTTCTGCAAATCGCTCGAGCTGTGGAGAGGGAAACCTTGGGTGACACCGGGTCGGGTTACCCACGGCAAGCTAAGTCTGGGTATGGAGCGACCCGCAACACCAATCTAGGGCCCAATAGGGGATCCGATTGGGTATTCGTAAAAAATGGGAAGGAAGGAACCACAAGCCCAAGTAACAACAACAAATGGGTAAGTAATGGGCCCAGAGGAGAAAGGCCGGCCCAAACAGAAAGGAAAAGGTTGAGTCCTCGAGACAAGGGGTTCACCCCCTTATCCTATGCTGAACTGATGGAGAGGAGGCAAAAGGGGCTCTGTTTTAAATGTGGAGGGGCATATCATCCTATGCACCAATGTCCTGACAAACAGCTAAGAGTCTTGGTGATGGAAGATGATGAAGATAAGGATTCAGAGGGAAATCTCATAGCAATTGAGGTCAATGAGGACGAATAAGAGGGTGAAGGGGAGATAAGCATGATCAGCCTTTACCAAATGGGCCAAAAAGGAGGTAGCCGACCCTAAACCATCAAACTCCAAGGAACGGTCCAGGAAGTGCCAATCTTGGTACTGGTTGACAGTGGGGCAACCCACAATTTCGTTTCCCAATCTTTGGTGCATAAGCTAAATTGGCAAGTAGAAGACACACTTCCAATGCGTATTACCTTGGGAGATGGATCTTTTTCTAGAACCCGGGGGAAATGCAACCAAATGAAGTTGAAGGTAGAGGAAATTCCCTTTGAAGTGGATGGTCGATTGTTCGATTTGGGGAATGTAGACATGGTATTGGCAATTGAGTGGCTGAGGACTCTTGGGGACATGATTGTGAGCTGGGCCAGGAAGACCATGAGCTTTTGGCACAACCATGTATGGGTGACATTAAAGGGGCTGGAAGAAGGAGTGGAATCCTTGGAAGCACTACAAAGTGTCACATGCAAGTCTCAAACAAGCAGGATGAAATGTGGTAAGGAAGGGCAGAACAAGGGTTGTTGTCTCAAATTAGAAGTTGAGAAGGAGCAGGAACTAGAGAGATTGTTAAATGAATATGTGGACATTTTCCAGAAGCCTTCAGGGCTTCCCCCCAAGAGGGACAAAGAACATGTCTTTACTTTGAGAGAGGGAGAAGGAGCAGTAAATGTCAGACCCTATAGGTACCCCCATCATCACAAAAATGAGATAGAGAAGCAAGTCCAAGAGATGCTCGAAACAGGGATTATTAGACATAGCCCCAGTTCTTTTTCAAGTCCAGTCATCCTGGTAAAGAAAAAAGATAACTCATGGAGAATGCGTGTTGACTATCGAGCCCTTAACAAGGCCACAATTCCAGATAAGTTTCCAATACCAGTAATAGAAGAGTTGTTGGATGAGCTGAATGGAGCCAAATTCTTCTCTAAATTGGATTTGAAATCCGGATATCATCAAGTGAGGGTGAGAGAAGAGGAAATTCCCAAGACAGATTTTCGTACTCATGAGGGTCACTATGAATTTTTAGTGATGCCCTTTGGCCTTATGAATGCACCTTCAACCTTTCAAAGCTTAATGAATGAGGTATTTCGTCCATTGTTGCGCAAGTTTGTGCTTGTATTCTTTGATGACATCTTGGTGTATAGTAAGGACTGGCAGACCCATCAAGAACAGCTCAGAATTGTTCTTTACACTTTGAGGACTCATGGACTCGTGGCAAATAGGAAGAAATGTCTATTTCGCAAGCAATCAGTAGAGTACTTGGGGCATCTGATTTCAGGGGATGAAGTTGTTGTAGATCCTGACAAGGTAAGTAGTGTAAGGGCTTGGGCTATTCCAAAGAATGTAAAGGGAGTTAGAGGATTCTTGGGACTCACAGGGTATTACAGGAAGTTTATTAAAGATTATGGCAAAATTGCAAGACCTTTAACTGACCTCACAAAGAAAGAAGCTTTCAAGTGGAATGAACAAGCTCAAGTTGCTTTTGAAATCCTCAAGGAGAGATTGACCTCTTCCCCAGTTCTAGAGTTACCATATTTTACTAAAGAATTTGTAATTGAGTGTGATGCATCCGGAGTAGGGCTTGGGGCAATTCTGATGCAGGATAAAAGACCAGTAGCATATTACAGTAAGGCTCTGAGGTTAGAAACCTCACCAAATCAGCTTATGAAAAAGAATTGATGGCTGTGGTATTGGCAATACAACACTGGCGACCATACTTACTGGGAAGACGTTTCAAGGTGACCACTGATCAAAAAAGCCTCAAAGAGTTGCTACAGTAGAAAATTGTCACAGCTGAGCAACAAAATTGGGCAGCAAAGCTTTTAGGCTTTGATTTTGAAATCTACTATAAGCCTGGAAAATTAAATAAGGGGTAGATGCTCTTTCTCGAATCCATCAACAAGGAGAACTCAACCAGGTTGTGACTAGTGTGAGTTGGGGAAGCAAGGAAGAGTTACTGTTGGAAATTAAGAGAGATCCCGAGTTGCAGCAGATTATCAAAGACTTCCAAGAAGGAAAAGAAGTGAAACAAGGATACAGTCTGGAACAAGGAATTTTGTTGTATGAAGGGAGGTTAGTGATTCCTAAGAATTCCTCTCTGATTCCAGAATTATTGGTTGAATTTCATGAAACTCCACAAGGGGGACACCTAGGTTTTTATAGAACCTACAGAAGGATTGCCTCAAATGTTTATTGGGTTGGAATGAAGAATTCAGTTCAAGAATTTGTCAAGCAATGTGATGTTTGTCAAAGACAAAAATACCTTGCTAGTTCTCCTGCTGGCCTCTAGCAACCTTTGCCAATTCCCGATTGAATTTGGGAAGATATTTCTATGGATTTCATAACAGGTGTACCTAAGTCTAAAGGGTTTGAAGCAGTTTTGGTGGTAGTGGACAGGTTGTCTAAGTTCTCTCACTTTGTACCTCTGAAGCATCCTTATACAACTAAAGTCATAACTGAAATCTTTGTCAGAGAGGAGGTAAGGCTCCATGGTGTGCCCGTATCCATTGTGAGTGATAGGGACCCCTTGTTTATGAGTAACTTTTGGAAGGAACTCTTTAAAATGCAAGGAACTAAATTGAAGATGAGCACTGCCTACTATCCTACGTCTGATGGGCAATCAGAGGTAGTAAATAGGTGTCTGGATACCTAATTGAGGTGTTTCATTGCTGACTAACCAAAGCCTTGGGCACATTGGATTCCATGGGTTGAATATGGGTACAATACAAGCTACCATGTATCCATAGGTCAAACCCCTTTCGAGATAGTATATGGGAGGCCTCCTCCAACTATTTCCCGCTAGGTGCAAGGGGAAGTCAGAGTTGAAGCAGTACAGAGGGAGCTTTTGGAGCGTGATGAAGCTATCAGACAGATAAGACAACACCTTTTGAGGGCCCAAGATAGGATGAAACATTTTGCTGATAAGAAAAGATGTGACCGCAACTTTAATGTAGGTGAATGGGTATTTGTGAAGTTGAGGGCCCATCATCCGAAGTCTGTGGTGGCAAGAATCAATGCAAAGCTAGCTGCAAGATACTATGGTCCTTACCCAGTGGTAGCACGCGTGGGAGCTGTAGCATATCAACTGAAATTGCCTTCTGGATCAAGGGTTCATCCAGTGTTTCACGTGTAACTTTTGAAGAAAGCAGTGGACAACTATCAGGAGGAAGAAGAGTTGCCAGACTTAGATGGAGAAAGGGGATCTTTGATTGAACCGGAGGACATCTTAGCCACACGTACAATAGTTGTACAAGGAGAACAAGTGCAGCAGCTATTAGAACAGTGGAAGGGTCAAGGAGTTGATGAAGATACTTGGGAAGATTTGGTTACCATTAAGAGCCAGTTTCCATCTTTCAGCCTTGAGGACAAGGCTCAAGAAAATGGAGAGGGTATTGTTAGGCCCAAAGTCATGCAAGAGCCCAATGTCATGAAAGAAGGCTTCAATGAACCTTTATTCCATCAGGTTCCCGTGGGTCCCAAAATATGGAAAGTATATTCTAGAAGGGGGAAGAAAAATGTGACTCATAGTTAGTTAGTAAGGGGGGAGACGTGTCAGATAGAGAGAGAGAGAGAGAGAGAGAGAGAGAGAGAGCTATTGCCATCATGATTGAGTAAGGAATAGATTTAGAGGAGGGTATTCGGTTAGAATCAAGTTAGAGAAAGGGCAGAGTACATAGTGCATTTCTGTAAGGAGCTTAACTCTAGGCAAGAAGAGAGACTTTCTTTCTCTTTTCGTGTAAATCGTTCTCCAATTCATTGATAAAATAAAGCTCTATCATCTTATTTTCCACATTGTGCACATTGTTATTTCTGGTTTCTAACAGATGTCATGCTTAAAGAAGATCCGAATAAACGTCACCAGCACGATCGCGGGACAATCCGACGGAATTGCCACTTAAAGTTGGGCACAGGTCGGTCCTCACCATCTCGGTTTAACCATCTTTTCATGTTTACTAGAAGCACCTCGCTTTTGTGAAGTCTCGATCTGAAATCGTACTTCGGAAAGCCACACGCTCCCCAAGAAATGTGTGCATGAATGCAATATGGTTAGCTAAACAACGAATCGTCCTCACCAAGGTACGCGTGTCTAGCTAGAGTACATTGTCTCTACAACACCCTAAAGCCAATGTTGGTCTCTCGACCCAAAACCCGACAAGAAGAAAGTGCTTGTTGCACTGAGTAACTTTTCTAGTCACTATGACTCATCCTCTCAATGTCCTAACAAGTTTCTCAACGAGCAAAGGAATGCTACTCGCACTCGGTGAATTTTCAAGTTACTCTGGCTCACTACCTCGATGTCCGAACAGGGAAAACGGTGGTGCAACTCGCACTTGGGGACTTTATTAGTCTCCCTGCTTACCCCTTAGGTAGCAAAAATCAACTAATCGTTTATCGAGCAAACGGTGCCACGACACACAAGATATTTCCCAACACTAGGATCATTGACTCTTCTCGTTTTCCAAACTCAATACCATTCCTAGGCCTTTTCCATTAAATCGTCGTCATTAATTAAAAGCGTTATATTCTCAATTAATATATTATGAATTTTATTTATAAAACAGGTTATGCTTGTTTTCGGTCCAAAACTCTATAAGTTCAAAGTTCCCATCAAACCCAAATAAATCCCTGAGAAGGTCTCGACTCCCGAAAACGACAAAGGCTCGAACCTCAGTCCAACCTGTCACACATCTCCCAAAATAAACTCGTCATTGCCACTCCCCGATAGTCGCATCAAATGCACGAATATAGTCAGCACAATTAAATCATAAACACAAATACATCAAGCTCTATCGAGCGATGAAACAGTAATGCAGTGTTGTAAAACATAACTCTGTCATATCCACTAGAAAGCAGTAAGACAGAAACCAGTAAATGGCCGAAGCAGCTTAGTAAACGGAGACACACGTCTCAATAAGTTCACACGGCCGAAGTCTCTAGAAAACATTTTTTCAGTTCCAAGCAATAATCATAATCAAAGCAATAAACAAGTCGAATTGATCTACGCCTATAACACATTAGCTAGCAAGTAAGTTGCCCTCACCTCGAGTTTTTCGAGCCTCACAGTTCGGGTCTTCCTCACTCGCTTGCTCAGTCAATCCCAAAGTTTCCACAATTGAACCTTTGAGCAAACAAAGCGAAAATCAATCAAAACAAGTCGATACAATCGAAACAATTCTAACTAACGTTTGAGAAAGCTTAAGAAGCTTCAGGGAACAACATTCTAACGCGAGAGGACAAGTTTTCACGAAAAAAGAATTTCTCCTCTCACCCCTCCATGCTCTCGGCCACTCTCTATATAAATAGGTTTCGGTGCTTTTTCTTCAATCAAACTTGATTCCTAGGTTAACATAGGTCGTATCTATGGTGAATTAAAGCTCGGAAAAATTCAGGACTTAAAAATGCAATTTGAGATATTTAGGGGCAATTTGGTCAAGAATTTAGGCTCAAAAACTCAAAGTTAAAATTTTGAAAAACGAACCGATTAGGTTGTTGACAACGTCGTTTATAGCAACTACCTTAAGGGCACTAGGTTAGATTGCAACTTTCTAATTGAAAAAAGCAAACTTGAGAGCAAAATGGGTTTTTGGGGCTATTTTTCAGATCTACGACGATCCGGTGAAAATCGGCGGACGTCGGCGGAGTAAATAGTGTTGGTATATGCACTAGTAGCTTAATATTTATATTTAAATATTACAACCTAAATATGTAAGACATACCTATAGGGTCACACGCATAGAATTAGCCCACTAGAGTTATGTCTTATTGGACCAGCCCATTGGATAAGCCCAATAAGGCTCCAATAAGAATTAGGGTTAGCCTCCTTGTGGGTGCTTATAAATAGAGCATGAGATGCTCAAACCCTACATCAGAAAATTACACCCTCTTGCCTCTGCTAGTACAAAGAGCCGCAAGGGAGATCTAGTGGGAGAGTTCGCGTGGACTTCTGTAGAGACAAAGCTACTAGTGCTTTTTTTGCCCAAACTGTCTTCAAGAGGTAATCCTTATTACTCCTTTACGTGTTTGATTGCAACATGAACTTTGAAACATGTGTTTTGCAAGATCTTCTCACATAGGGACTTTTATTCCGCTGCGGTAATCAACCGCATGATTTCCTTCAGTGATATCAGAGCCTTGCTTGCGAAACATGTTTTGGGTTTTATAATTTGCTTTGAAATTGATCGAACAAGTTTAGTTTTAAAGATGTTGAATTATTTGATAATTCTATGCTGGAAATTGAGTTCAATTGATGCTCATGATCCAAATATGTTAACGAGTATATGTTTGTGATATACTGACGTGAATTAAACATACAGTGAGCCATCAAGTTTTCTGCGATTCTTCTTTTAATATGTGTATTGAAAGAGAATATAAGTAAGAATTTGATTCACCTGGGTTCTAAAACTGTATGTAACAATATGCTTGAATCAGTTTAATATATTGATATTAGTTATCATTTGATTCATGTTATGATGCTATGTTCGTTCTGCTGCTTTTAAAACGTGTATATATGTGTATATATATATATATATATATATATATTATTTAATGATTGAATATGCTTTATATGAATCCGATTTCATGTGTATTTGATTGAAAGCATGTTTCAATTTTAAGAATATGTATATGTGTTTATAACATAATTTAATTTTTGTTATATCATAACATGATCTTATGTGATAGGATGATATAACATGTATAGTGTTTATACGAATTTTAGTATTTTGTTCATATGTTCATATGCTTAATTTGAATACGTTTATACTGTTATGAGCAATTTTATTCATATGATGATATGATTGTTTAAGCCACGATTAATTTTGTTTGTTTACTGATCGTTAGATCGTTAGGTTGTCATTACACAAAACATGAAGAGTTCATGTTTGGGGGCACCAAATTTGGGTTCAAGAGTTAAACCCTAGCCGTCATTCTTGGTGCATGAATGGTTTATGCATTTAAGGAAAGATTGGATGTGATCCAATCATTTAATTTGAATAAGAGATATCATAACTATAATGGTTGTGATTTGATTCATTTTATTTTGAGTAAGAGATATCATAACTATAATGGTTATGATTTGATTGAGATATGTTGGATTTTGGCTAAGGAAAGGCTTGGTACTTAATTATGTCCGCGTGACTCTCCTCCCTTTCCTGAGAATCAGTATCTCATTCAAATCTTAGATCGTATTCAAAACATAAATGCATTCAAGTCTTAGATCTTGTTCAATTTTTCTAGACGGAAACTCTGTGCTAATCTGCGTAGTGTGATTTTGCGTACGCGCTTAATTAATTAACTTTTATTTAAAGCGAAAATCTTTAAACAAAACCCTCAACATATATTAAGTCAATTTGCCTTCCAATTAAATAACACTCGTCAAGATTAATATCAACAAGTGAAGGCCTGTCAAAGCAGGGTGATCTTGTTAATATTAATAAGGTGCGATGGGATAAAGGTAATATCCAACTGTTATGTTAATTGGGCTGGACTTAACTAGGTAAGACCTAGAGGCGATAAGTTGGGATCAAATTCATGAGATAATTTTGAATAAGAGTTGTTCACCCAGCTAACCAAGAGTTGTATGAGATGCAACTGGAAAGAGTTTCCTACCTAAATAACCTACTTTTAAGCGATCAGCCAAAGCTGACTTAAGAATAGGAGAAAAATATGGATCTTCTTGGCACACTATGTATAAGTTTGATTCAATGAGGATTGGTTTTATGAGTCAAATAGTGGGAAATATTTAATTAAAGACCTAATTAAGTATTTTAATTTTGATACTTACAAGCATATTTTTATGTTTATAGATAGCCATGTCGAACACATCAAGTAACTTGTCGTTGCGATCAATCCTTGAGAAGGAAAATTTGTCAGGAACTAATTTTCTTGACTGGTATCGAAACTTGAGGATAGTCCTCAAGCAAGAGAAAAAGCAACATGTCCTGGAAGAAGCACTTCCTGAACCACCCGCTAAGGAAGCCCCAGCTCGTGAGAAAACAGCTTTTAAGAAGCTGCAAGACGATGCTATAGATGTTAGCTGTCTCATGCTGGCTTCCATGAACTCTGAGCTTCAGAAGCAACATGAGAACATGGAAGCGTACGATATGATCGTGCCCTTGAAGAAGCTCTATCAAGGGCAAGCTAGGCATGAGCGGTTTGAGGTTTCCAAGAAGCTTTATCAATGTAGGCTGGCAGAGGGAAGTCCTGTAGGGGCTCATGTACTCAAGATGATTGGGTATGTTGAGAACCTTGAGAGGGTTGGATTCCCACTTGGCCAAGAGTTGGTTGTTGATCTTATATTGCAATCATTGCCTGATAGCTTCAATCAATTCTTCATGAACTACAACATGAACGAAATTGAGAAAACACTGCCTGAATTGCTTAGCATGTTAAGAACTGCTGAGCAAAACATTAATAAAGGAAAGGATAAGGTCATTCTGATGGTCTTACCCAACAAGGGGAGAGGCAAAGCCAAGAAGCCATACAAGCCAAAAGTAAGACTTTTGGAAAGGGCAAAGAGAAGCCTAGTGTTTCTGGCTTGAAGCCTACTGGTGTAGTGGCCAAGGTGGCCAAGGAAGGAAAGTGTTTCCATTGTGATGGAACAGGACATTGGAAAAGGAACTGCCCAAAATTCCTAGAGGAGTGCAAGAATAAGGGAAGTGAGACTTCCACTTCAGGTATTTATGTTATAGAAGTCATTCTATCTACTTCTGCATCATGGGTATTGGATACTGGATGTGGTTCTCACATTTGTTCTAATGTGCAGGAACTAAGAAGGAGTAGATCATTGGCAAAGGGTGAAGTGGACCTGCGCGTTGGAAATGGAGTAAGAGTTGCTGCCTTACCTGTAGGATCTTATTTTTTAACTTTACCCACTGGTTTAGTAATTGAACTAGAAAATTGCTATTATGTGCCTGCTATTTCGAAGAATATTATTTCTGTTTCTTGTTTGGACAAGAAGGGTTTTTCATTTGAAATAAGGAACAAATGTTGTTCTATTTATTTTAATGAAATGTTTTATGCTAGTGCACCATTGAGTAATGGACTTTATGTCCTTGATCTTGAAATAGCAATCTATAACGTAAATGCGAAAAGGGTCAAAGCCAATGAATTGAACCATACTTATTTATGGCATTGTCGCTTAAGCCATATAAATGAGAAACGCATTTCCAAGCTCCATCAAGATGGATACTTGGACTCTTTTGATTTTGAATCAATAGACACATGTGAGTCTTGTTTATTGGGAAAGATGGTTAAGGCTCCATTCATTGGAAAAGGTGAAAGAGCAAGCGATCTTCTAGGCCTTATACATAGTGATGTATGTGGACCAATGAGCACAATGGCGAGGGGAGGTTTTCACTACTTCATCACATTCACTGACGATTTCAGTAGATACGGGTTTGTGTATCTCATGAAACACAAATCAGAATCCTTTGAAAAGTTCATAGAATTCAAGAATGAAGTTGAAAACCAGCTTGGCAAGAACATTAAAGCACTTCGATCAGATCGAGGTGGAGAATATTTGAGCCAAGAATTTGATGACTATCTAAAAGGGTTTGGGATTGTTTCTCAACTCACTCCCCCTGGTACACCACAATGGAATGGTGTATCTGAAAGAAGAAATCGAACCTTATTGGATATGGTTCGGTCAATGATGAGTCAATCAGATCTCCCTAACTCCTTCTGGGGACATGCTTTGCTAACGACAGCTTTCACACTAAACCGTGTTCCATCTAAGTCTGTCATAAAGACGCCATATGAAATATGGACTGGAAAACGGCCCAGTATGTCTTTTATCAAAATTTGGGGTTGTGAAGCATATGTGAAACGTCTAATTTCAGATAAGCTTGGACCCAAATCTGATAAATGTCTTTTTGTGGGATACCCAAAAGAAACTAAGGGTTATTACTTCTACAATCCTACTGAAGACAAAGTGTTTGTCGCTAGAACTGCTGTATTCCTTGAAAAAGAGTTTATTTCCAAAGGAATAAGTGGGAGGAAAGTAGAACTTGAAGCAATTCAAGAACCACAAAATGGCAATGAGCCTATAATGGAACAAGAGCAAGATTCACAATCAGTTGTGTTACCTCAAGCTCAAGAGACGCAAGTCTTGCGTAAGTCAGATAGAGTACGATCCTTGCCTGAAAGATACGGTTTTCTTGTAACTCAGGAAGGACATGTACTGTTGATGGATCAAAATGAGCCAACGACTTACCAAGAGGCTGTTCAAAGTCCTGAGTCTGAGAAATGGCGTGAGGCCATGAGATCTGAGATGGATTCCATGTACACTAATAAGGTATGGACCTTGACTGAACCACCTAATGGGATTAAACCAATTGGGTGCAAGTGGGTCTTCAAAAAGAAGACTGACATGGATGGTAATGTAGATACCTATAAAGCAAGACTAGTGGCTAAAGGTTTCAAGCAAATTCATGGTGTAGACTATGATGAAACTTTTTCTCCTGTTGCTATGCTTAAATCTGTAAGGATCTTGCTTGCTATAGCAGCATACCATGATTATGAAATTTGGCAAATGGATGTCAAGACAGCTTTCCTAAATGGAAACCTTCTTGAAGATGTGTATATGGCACAACCTGAGGGCTTTGTTATGCCTCATGGTTCCAATAAGGTATGCAAACTACAACGATCCATTTATGGATTAAAGCAAGCTTCTAGAAGTTGGAACCTCCGTTTTGATGAAGCTGTACAAAATTTTGGTTTCATTAAAAATGAGGATGAACCTTGTGTCTACAAAAGGATTAGTGGTTGCACAATCGTTTTTCTGGTTTTGTATGTGGATGACATACTACTGATTGGAAATGACATTCCTACCCTTCAATCTGTGAAGACTTGGTTAGGAAAGTGTTTTTCCATGAAAGACTTAGGCGAAGCAACCTACGTACTGGGTATTAGGATCTATAGAGATAGATCTAAGAGGTTACTTGGTCTAAGTCAAAGTACATACATTGATAAGGTGTTGAAGCGATTCAACATGCAAGATTCCAAGAAAGGATCCTTGCCTATGTCACATGGAATCAGCCTTTCGAAGGCTCAGTCTCCTTCCAATAAGGAAGAGAGAGAACGCATGAGTAAGATTCCATATGCCTCGGCAATTGGATCTATAATGTATGCCATGTTATGTACTCGACCAGATATCTCGTATGCACTAAGCGTAACGAGTAGATACCAGTCAGATCCCGGTGAAGGTCACTGGATTGCTGTCAAGAATATCCTTAAGTACTTGAGAAGGACTAAGGACACATTCTTGGTATATGGAGGGGAAGATGAGCTAAGTGTAGTAGGTTACACTGACGCTAGCTTCCAAACTGACAAAGATGACTCGAGGTCGTAATCGAGTTACGTGTTCTGTTTAAATGGTGGCGCTGTGAGTTGGAAGAGTTCAAAGCAAGAGACAATTGCTGATTCTACCACAGAGGCTGAGTATATTGCTGCTTCAAATGCATCAAAGGAAGCAGTTTGGATCAAGAAGTTCATTATGGAACTTGGTGTGGTTCCTAACATTGTGGGTCCAATGAGTCTCTATTGTGACAACAATGGAGCCATTGCACAAGCTAAGGAACCTAGATCTCATCAACGATCCAAACATATACTTAGAAGGTTTCATCTCATCCGAGAAATAATTGATAGAGGAGATGTGAAAATATGCAAAGTGCACACTAATGATAATGTTGCTGACCCCTTGACTAAGCCTCTTGCACAACAGAAGCATGATAGTCACACTAGCGCAATAGGCATTAAACTTATGCCTGATTGGCTCTAGTTCTAGTGGGAGACCATTATTATATGCACTTGGATCCAATATGTTCTGGACACATTTTGTATCATTTTATTATTATTAATAAAGACATTTCAGTTTAATATTTCTATAAAGAATATTAACGTCCATAGAATAGTATATACAAATTTGTAAGACGTTGAGTAGTAGACTTAACTGTGAGATTCTACAAAATACTATTCTTAAATGTTGTCCCTAGTCATTATTAATATCTGGGCAATATTAAGACTAGTGCGTGAATGACTAAATGATCTAAATCTCATAGATCATGGACATGAGATGTGAAGTCTTCACGCGGGCACACATTAAGAGTAATGGTGTGCTGGACTGACCCACCATGAGAACGTAACATGGATCGTTACGTGAGTGTCATAAACGGTTCTCATTGTGACAATGGTATATGTAATCCTTTGACTTGAAGTCACTACGATTCCTACATGAGTAGTCTTATATTTTAATGTCGTCAAACATTACCCGTAACAGGGTAACTATAAAGGCGATAATTGGGTATATCACGAATCATGTGGAGGAATGTGACTGATGTAGATAGGATTTGTCCCTCCTATGTAACGAGAGTAAATATCTACATGCCACTTGATAGAGTAAGACTTTGAAATGCATGACCATGCTTAGAAAGGGTAACTATAAGATATTTATTTCTGGAAAGTCTTCTCGGGTATCGGGGAACATAAATTGAACATACTGTTAGATCAAGATTTGATCAGTGGTTGCATCTCTATATTTTGATGATTACAATTAAGGTTTTTGAGGATGAACAATTATGGTACTCTAACGTTTGTCCTTATGAGTTGTGACAAACAGGTTCTGATTCTGACCCAAGCCGATTCCATCAGAAGAAGAAGACCCAAGGGTAACCAAAAGAGAGTTCTAAAGCTTACCATGTTCATTCAGAACAGTGACAAATCCTTCAGAAGTTCTGAAGATAAAAGCTCTCAAGAGGTACTGAAGAACCGGAGTCAGAAGTTCTGAAGACCAGATGTTCCAGAAGGAACGGTCCTGAAGTAAAAGACTCAAGTTCTGAAGACCTGCAAGAAGTTGGCTCTGAAGACCCAAGCTATTCTAGCTCTGGAGTTCAGAAGTTCTGAGGAACATGTCCAGAAGCAGAAGTTGCAAGGTCAGAGGATCCAAGCTTCTGTCTGACTCTGATCAGAAGCTTCACCAACGTCCATCTGAAGCACTCCAAATCATAAGTCAGCTGGTGAAAGGACAGGTCATTGTCATAGTACACATCGTACTGTCATAGCTTGTCCGCCACCTACCTCGTTCAGCCTAGCAGTCTGATATTACAACATTGCCACTCCAACGGGCAAAACCCTAGCAACGGCTACACCAAATGCCTTGGAGTATATAAGGGCTGAAGATAGAAGAAAGAAGCTAAGAAATTTTGCTGATATTCTTGAATTCATTCTAACCGATCTCTTAGCAACATTTCTTCACTGTTCTTGAACATCTGAGTTTACCATTAGCTTTTCAGAAGCATTTCTTGTAAACTCAAAACCTTTTACAAACACTTTGTAAAGTTCCTTAAGAGACCAAGTTTGGTCGGATCTTGAGAGGACTGAATCAAGTTTGGTTCAGTATTTAGCTAGTCTTGAGAGGATCAGTTGATCAGCTTCTTGAGAGTATACTAGTGAGAAAATCAGTGTACTGTTAGTCACTTTGCAGGTTGCAAGTGCAGTTGTAACATTCATTGATTTTAGTGGATTGCCTTCATCAGAAGAAGGAAGAAATCACCTTCACGGGTGGACTGGATTAACTTGAGCTTTTATCTCAAGTGAACCAGGATAAAATACTTGTGTGCTCTACTTCATATTCTTTAGCACCTAGTTCTTATCTTTAAGTTTGTCAAAACTTAAAAAGGGGAAAACTTTTGTTGAAAAACTCTATTCAAACCCCCCTTTCTAGTGTTTTTCGCACCTTCAATTGGCATCAGAGCTCCAGTTCTGATTTATACACCTAACAGTGATCAGTGATCAAGAACCCAGTGTGAAAAACAACGATGGCCCAAGCCAATACTTCCGCTGACAACAACAACAACAACAACAATCTCAGAGCACCAGTCTTTGATGGTGAAAAGTTTGAGTACTGGAAAGATAGAATCGAAAGTTATTTCCTTGGCAGTGACCCAGATCTCTGGGATATGGTCATGGAAGGCTATACTGATCCAGTAGATGCTGCAAGAGTGAAGATCCCCCGTACTGAAATGACTGATGCTCAGAAGAAGCGTTTCAAGGATCATCACAAGGCGAAGTCCATGCTGTTTAGTTCAATATCATATATTGAATATGAGAAGATCTCTGACAGAGAAACAGCAAAATCCATCTTTGACACCTTGGTCATGACGCACGAAGGAAATGAAGAAGTCAAGGAGACTAAGGCTCTTGCTCTCATAAAACAATATGAGCAATTTAAGATGGAATCTGGTGAAAACATTGAGGAGATGTACTCAAGGTTTCAAACTCTGATTGCTGGAATCAGAGTGCTAAACAAGAGTTACTCTATTGGTGATCATGTCAAAAAGATCATCAGAAGCTTGCCTAAGGAGTGGATGGCTTTTGTCACTGCACTGAAGCTTTCCAGGAATCTGGACTCCTTGAAGCTAGAAGAGCTTGTGAGTTATCTCAGAAGCCATGAGATTGAGCTCACAGAGCACAAGCCTCAAAGGAAAGACAAATCTATTGCTCTCAAGTCAAAACCTGACAAGGCGAAAGCCTATCAGGCAGAAGAGGAAGATTCCTCTGAAGAATCATCAGATGCTTCTAGTGATGAAGAGCTATCTCTTTTCACAAAGAGATTGAGCAAGCTCTGGAAGAACAGACAAAGCAAGGGCAAAGGACCGAGGAAAAGTAAAGGAAGATTTGAATCATCATCTGGTCAGAAGAAGTCCTCTGGGAAGGAAGTCACCTGCTTCGAGTGCAAGGAACCTGGGCACTACAAGAGTGACTGTCCCAAGCTGAAGAAGGACAAGAGACCAAGAAAAGTCTTCAAGAAGAAAGCTCTTGTGACCTTCGATGCGACTGACTCTGATGAAGCTGAGTCAGAAGAAGATGAAGCAATGGAAGCTCTGATGGCTACCACTAGCAGAGATGCTGAAGCACAGGATGATATGATAGCTTCAGAAGATGACTCAGACTCTGAGAATGACGATGAGGTATTCTCTAAATTTTCTTCATCTGAGCTAAGAAATGCATTATTTGAAATAATGGAGAAACATGATGTGCTTTTAAATAAACATAAAGAGCTTAAAAGAAAATATGCTGTTAAAACTAGTACATCAGAAGTTCATGAGAAGTCAGTCTCTGGACTCATTGAAGAGAACTATTCTCTTAAAAATGACAACTCTGTTCTTCGTGCTAAAAATGTCATGCTAGAAGATCAACTTGCATCATCCGATATTAAGCATGAAACTCTATATCAGAAAGCGTTTCAAAGGTTCCTAGCCAAAGGCATAGACAGAAGTATTATGACTTCAATGATCTATGGCATAAGCAGAAATGGGAACATTGGCCTTGGCTACTCCCAACCTATGAGAGGTGAGCCATCTGAGCCCAAACGCAAACCTTTGCATGAGCATTTTGTTCCCGCTGGTACTGTCATTCCATAAAAGGTTACACTCAAGGTGGTAAAACCAAAGGGAAAGTTTAAACTTGACATGTCTAACTATTATAATCAAGTTCCCTTGTATTATCCTCCTGTTGCACCCAAAGTTCCGAGAACTTCTGGGAAAACTAACAAGAAAGGACCCAAGATATGGGTACCTAAGACAAAAATTATTCCTGTTGCAGATATCTTATGCAGCTTAGTTAAGACACCTATCATGGTACCTGGACAGTGGATGCTCGCGACACATGACGGGCATAAGGTTTATATTCCAAAAACTAACGCCACTTAAGTCAGGAGGAGACGTTGGCTTTGGAGGAAACCAGAAGGGAAAGATCATTGGAAAAGGTTCCATAGGAGATGGAAAAACTCCAGTTATTAATGATGTACTTCTGGTGGAAGGATTATTGCATAACTTGCTCTCCATAAGCCAAATAGCTGACAAAGGTTATGATGTGATTTTCAATCAAACCGGCTGTAAAGCTGTCAGTCAAACAGATGGATCTGTTCTGTTTTCTAGGAAGAGAAGAAATGACATCTACAAAATCAAATCTTATGAACTGCTATCTCAGAAGGTCAAGTGTCTCATGTCCGTTAATGATGAGCAATGGGTTTGGCACAGACGCCTAGGGCATGCAAGCCTCAGGAAGATCTCTCAACTAAGCAAGCTAAACCTCGTTAGAGGATTGCCTCGTCTGAAGTTCTCATCAGAGGCTCTGTGTGAAGCTTGTCAGAAGGGAAAATTCACCAAGAAGCCTTTCAAAGCAAAGAATGTGGTATCTACAACAAGACCCCTTGAGCTACTTCATATTGATCTCTTTGGACCAGTGAAAACTGAATCCATTGGAGGAAATAAGTATGGGTTAGTCATTGTGGATGACTACAGCAAGTGGACATGGGTAAAGTTCTTAAGGCACAAGGATGAAACACACACTATGTTCACAAACTTCATTACCCAAGTTCAGAAGGAGTTCCAAACTTCAGTGATTACTGTCAGAAGTGATCATGGTGGAGAATTTGAAAACAAAGCTTTTGAAGAATTGTTCAACTCTCAAGGGATCTCTCACAACTTCTCCTGTCCTCGCACTCCTCAACAAAATGGAGTTGTTGAAAGAAAGAGCAGAACTCTTCAGGAGATGGCTCGCACCATGATGCAAGAATCAAGTATGGCCAAGCACTTCTGGGTAGAAGCTGTCAACACTGCATGCTATATCCAGAACAGAATCTCCATCAGACCAATTCTGGAGAAGACTCCTTATGAGCTGTGCAAAGGAAGACAACCTGATATCTCTTACTTCCATCCCTTTGGGAGTACTTGCTACATGCTCAACACAAAGGAGCAATTGGGTAAATTCGATTCTAAAGCTTTAAAATGCTATTTTCTTGGTTATTCTGAAAGATCTAAAGGTTTTAGAGTTTATAATATTGTCCCTCAAACTGTTGAGGAATCTATACAAATTAGATTTGATGACAAGCTTGGCTCAGAAAAGTCTAAGCTGTTTGAAAGATTTGCAGATCTCAGCATTGATCCTTCGGAAGCATATCAACCAAAGGACAGCTCAGAGGATGTTGCTCCAGAGGCAGAAGCATCAGAAGATGCTCCAACAACTTCTGATCAACTTCAGAAGAAGAAGAGAATAGTTGTCTCTCATCTAGAAGAACTGATTCTCGGCAACAAAGATTCTCCTGTCAGAACTAGGTCCATGCTCAAACCTTCAGAAGAGACTCTTCTGAGTCTGAAGGGACTTGTATCTCTCATTGAGCCCAAATCAGTTGATGAAGCTCTTGAAGATAAAGGCTGGATTCTGGCAATGCAAGAAGAGCTAGATTAGTTCACTAAGAATGATGTCTGGTCTTTAATGCCTAAACCCAAAGGTTTCCATGTCATAGGAACCAAGTGGGTATTCAGAAACAAGCTGAATGAAAAAGGAGAAGTCACGAGAAACAAGGCAAGACTGGTATCTCAAGGCTACAGTCAACAAGAGGGGATTGATTACACTGAGACCTTTGCTCCTGTGGCAAGGCTTGAAGCTATGAGGCTACTGATCTCATTCTCAGTGAATCACAACATAATTCTTCATCAGATGGATGTCAAAAGTGCCTTCCTAAATGGCTACATTTCAGAGGAAGTGTATGTCAAGCAACCTCCTGGATTTGAAGATGAAAAGCATCTAGAGCATGTCTACAAGCTCAAGAAGTCGCTCTATGGACTGAAACAAGCTCCCAGAGCTTGGTATGAAAGGCTTAGCTCCTTTCTTCTGAAGAATGAGTTTGTAAGGGGTAAAGGTGGCAACACTCTTTTCTGCA
Source organism: Lotus japonicus (assembly GCF_012489685.1). Lineage (NCBI taxonomy): Eukaryota > Viridiplantae > Streptophyta > Magnoliopsida > Fabales > Fabaceae > Lotus > Lotus japonicus. The sequence continues at coordinate 38,671,955 of NC_080043.1, forward strand.
GAACCTATAAGGATGAAATTCTCATAGTTCAGATTTATGTTGATGATATTATATTTGGTTCTGCTAATCCCTCTCTTTGCAAGGAATTCTCTAAGATGATGTAGGCTGAATTTTAGATGAGCATGATGAGAGAGCTCAAGTACTTCCTGGGAATTCAAATTGATCAACGACCAGGAGTCACGTATATCCATCAGAAGAAGTACACCTTGGAACTTCTGAAGAAGTTCAACATGAGTGACTGCAACATCTCTAAGACTCCAATGCATCCAACATGCATTCTTGAGAAAGAGGAAGTTTCCTCTAAGGTTTGTCAAAAGCTCTATCGTGGAATGATAGGTTCTCTTCTTTATTTAACAGCTTCCAGACCTGATATATTGTTTACTGTGCATCTCTGTGCTAGATTTCAATCAGATCCGAGAGAGACCCACTTAACAGCTGTTAAGAGGATCCTCAAATATCTGAAGGGAACCACTAACCTTGGCTTGATGTATAGAAAAACATCGGAGTATACACTTTCAGGTTTTTGTGATGCTGACTTTGCTGGAGACAGAGTGGAAAGGAAAAGCACCTCCGGAAGTTGCCATTTCCTTGGAGCAAATATCGTCACTTTGTCAAGCAAGAGACAGAACACAATTGCTCTATCAACTGCAGAAGCTGAATATGTCTCAGCTGCAACTTGCTGCACACAAACCATATGGATGAAGAATCATCAAGAGGACTATGGTTTGTTTCTGAAGAAGATTCCTATCTTCTGTGACAACACAGCTGCTATCTCCCTCAGCAAAAATCCCATTCTACACTCAAGAGCAAAGCACATCGAGGTAAAATATCATTATATTCGAGATCATGTTCAGAAGGCACTCTATCATTAGAGTATGTTGATAATGACCATCAATGGGCAGATATCTTCACTAAGCCCTTAGCAGAAGATCGGTTTTTATTTATTCTTGAAAATCTGAACATGGACTTTTGTCCAGAGTAATGTATTTTTAGAACCTCTGACCATGGTGCTTCTGAAGTCATCAGATGTTACCTATTCAGAAGGTACTCGATTAGAAGCACTTAACCCACCGGTTAAACTTCTGTTGTAGAAAACAATACACGTGTCACTTCTCTTGTGACATAGTTCCTTGTGTCGCGTAGTGTATCTGCTATAATGATGATACATACTCTCCTCTACTGTGCTATTTTCTGACTAATTATTTTACAAACCGTTGATCTTGCTTTTTGCCTTAGGCTTCTTAAAATCTCAACGGTTACTATTAAACCCACTATTCGCACAATCTCACACACGATCTAATCCACACACTTACCCAAACGGTTTTCAAAACTCTTGTGTGCATTGCATTTCATTCACTCTTCTCCCTCCAATATTTCCTTTCTCTCTGAACCCTAAACCTCGCATTCCTGAGAATCATGGGCAAATCAAGGAAATCGAAGGCAAATGTTACTGCTTCTTCCAAACTGACTGTCGAAGAGCAAGAGAAGCAAAGATTTGAAGAAGCTCAGCAAATTCTGAACGCGGCCAATGCGGTCACCTGCATCAAGAAGATTGAAGAACTGGTTGTGTGCAATGAGTCAAAAGTGGACTTCGACAACCTGGCTAAACATGGGTTTGACATCAGGGATCAAGTCGATCTGCAAGGTTGGTCTGGCTATTTTAATCGGCTCTGTGGCCTTATCTACTACAAATTAGTTGTGGAATTCTGGAAGAATGATGTATGCAACGACTACTATGTCGTTTCTCATGTTATGGATAGAAAGATTGTTATCTCAGAGGAATCCATTGCAAAACTACTGGGAATGAAGTTCCAACAGGGCAAGAGAATCAAGAATGTGGATGCTAATGTTCCTGGCATGAGGAAATTAGTAAATAAGGCTATTTATGATAACTGGTCTTTGGAGAAGACAAAGTATGCCATAAAGGAATTAAAGCCAACAATGAAGATCTGGCAGAAGATTTTCATCTACTGCATTCACCCCAGAACAGGAGGAACTAATTACCTCAATGCAACTCAAAAGGTAATCATGTACTATATCTCTAAGGGTGAGCCTGTATGTCTTCCATTTCTGCTCTTCAACTATCTGAAGGAATGTGTTGAGAAGTCAAGAACTACTGCAATTGAGACCAAAAGGTCTATCTCCTACATTCCTTATGGCAGGTTGCTCTCAGATATTTTCACTCAGAACAAACTGGTCAAGACTCTGTCTGACCTAGGACTTCATGAGGATCTGGCTATGTCCATTGGAGATGCTCTCAATGGGACTAAGTTGAAGAGAATGCAGATCATTGACAAAGTTCAAGTTGAACTTGAAGAAGAATCATCTGAAGAAGTTCGTCAGAAGAACCACCCTGTTGATAACTATCCTCTCTGGCATAGTTATAAAACTCGGCTCGAACCGGCCGGTTCGACCGGTTGAACCGGGAACCGGACCCTAGACCGGTTCGAGCCGAGCATTGGATCGGCCATGCAAGCCGCCCGGTGTGAACCGGTCAACTCGGCCGGTTTTTATGATTAAACCGGAGACTCGGCCGGTCTCGGTTGAACCGGCCTTTTTTTTTAACAGAGCACCTTTTTTTTTCTTAGAACGGGCCTGTATTTTTTTTACCTTTTTTTTTCTTAGAACGGGCCTTTTTTTTTCCCTGTATTAACGGGCCTTTTTTTTCCCCTGTATTTTTTTTTGAACAGAGCCCTTTTTTTTCTTAGCATTTATTAGTTGCGAAAAAAATTTGAAAAAGAGTCTAGCTTGGATTCGAACCCATTCCCTCAAGATTCAATGCTGTGAACCTTACCACTAGGCTAGACAAGTGTTTTGATATAATGGTTACAATTAATTATATTTATATAAACAAAAATAATACTATACAAATCTTTGACAAGTAAACATTAGTTTTTTTTTTTAACGAAATTAGTGTTACACAAAATAACTAAAACACAACCCAACAATTATAATAATTACTTATATATATATTTAAGTAATTTAACAATAACTATTTCTTAACGTTATTTAACAATTGTTTCAAAAACGTTATTTAACAATAAGTTAAAATAATTATTTGTGTGTTTTTATTATGAAGTTATTAATTAATGTTAGTTAGTATTATTAATTCTTTTAATTTTTTAATATAGAATGAGTCAAGTTGTTCTATATAATTTCTTTGCAAAGTCTTCTTGTCGTTTCTTTGAGGACAAATTAAAGAATATGAATAACAAGCTTTGGTGTTGTAAAAAATTGAAAAATTGATAATCCTTTTAGCTAGCATGAATCAGAAACTGGATTATATACAAGTTGTTTCATGTGTATATATCATTTGTTAGCTTATGATGTACAAGATCTTAGTTGTTGATTCTGTTTTAAACTTGTTTATACGCTTTTTGTTGTGATTAAAGCGTAAAATCGATGTTGTTTGATGATGTTTAAAACTTATTTTAGTTATTTGTGAGTTGTGACATTTTGTTGTGGTAAAAAATTCCTTATTGATTTTGTGTGTATGGTATTTTGTGACATTTTATTATGGTATTATGAATTTTTTTTAATTTTTTTTAGTATCGACCGAGTTAAACGGTTCAACCAGTGACCCAGTGGTTGAACCATTGACTCATTGACCTAGTACCTCGACCGAGTCGATCACCGGTCCGAGTCTGATAACACTGCTCTCTGGTCTAAGAAGGATAATCCAGCCAACATTCTGGAATATGTGAGAATGCTCAGAAGTGAAGGAGATCCAATCACTATCGAGGAATTTATCAAAAGACTTCCTGATAGTTCTCATGAGGTACCAACAAGGAAGTCCAAGAGAACAACTAGCAGCAAGTCTTCAGATCTCAAGGGCAAAGAGATTCTGATAGAGGAAACCAAGAAGATGAAAGCTGCATCAAAATCTGTGGTCATCAGGGAACCAATTCCAGAACCCTTTCCTGAAAGAACTCCAGTGGAGTCACCTCAGAAATCTCAGTCTGATAGCTCTGGGAGCTCTATGGCTTCCTCCATTGGAACTCAAGAAGAAGAAGATGACACCAACAGAGGAGGAGCTGTTCACTCTATCTCTGAAGAAGGTTCACTCAGAAGGAATGTCAAGAGGAAAGCTATCATGGAAGAATCTTCTGATAAGGAAACTGAAGATGATGATGTTCCTCTGACCAAGAGGCAAAGAGTTCAAGTAATTCAAATTGAGGAGGAAGTTGAGCAGGATGATAGTGAGATTATTGGGAATGTGCTCCAAGTTATAAGGGAATCTCCAAAAGCTGAAGAATCCACCGATTCTGATGAAGCGCCCATAGGCAAGAGGAAGAAACTGCCTTTGAAGGGTCCAATTCAGAAGAAGGAGCCAGAACCAAAGCAAGCATCTGAGAGTGCTCCAGAGGTACAAAGGGAAAGGAGATCAAAGATAGCTTCTGATCCTGCAAGGATTGCCAGACTCACCAGATCTACCATCCTCAGATATTCAAGTAAGGAACTTACTGAAAGCATTAATTTAGATTCTGCTATAGTAGTAATTCCTGAACAACCTGTACCTATATCTACATCCCTGCCAACCTCAATCCAAACAGTTCCACCTCAAACAGAACCTCATACACAAACCATATCTCAAGCCGAAACACAAGCTCCCCACTTAAACATTCAAACTGCTACCACTTCCATTCCATCCATCCCAATTCAAACCTCTTCCACATCCACCACCACTGAGTCTGTACCTCTCTTTAATTCATTCATTAAGGGTATCGCTCAGAGTGAGGCCACCTTGAGGGACTTGGTTCAACAATTCACACCTAAGCCTCCATCCACCTCAAGAACACTTCCGGTAACTGAATCTAGTGAGATTCCTGCTGTGGAAGACGAAGGAGATGAGGATGTTCAGATTCTAGAACCTCTTTTCAATGTGCAACCTATCCAGCAGGTAGCCTCCTATTTTGAAGATGTGTTCCCAGATGCTGCTGCTGAGTCCTCTTATGTGTCCTTGTCTCACTACTCCACAGTAAACTCAAGAGATCTGAGTTTGACCTCGCCTAGAAGACAGCTTCATCCAGGCAAAGACAAGAGACCATTCCTGAGATTGAGCATATGGACGAATCAGATCATTCGGGACAAGAGAAGGCTCATGTGAATGAATCTGCACCTTCAAGGCAAATGAGAACTGAGAGTTCTAATGCATCAAGCTCTAACACAACCAACACTCCTCAGCCAATCATGGATTTGGCACCCTCCTTCAGACCACAAAGTCTTACTCAACTCATTCAGGAGTTCTCTGATGAAGCAACCAGAAGACTGCAATGGCTATATCAGGTAACTGATAATCAATTTGATGCATCTTTGGTTGATGGTATGTGGTCTGCCTTCGGACGATGGTCAGAAAGTAGAGCTTCTGAGATTGAGAAGCAGCTTAGCAGAGAGAAGCGTCTAAGAGTTCATGATGCCTCAGAGAGAGCTTATGCGCAGAGGCAGAGGGTGTTACACAAGGTTTGTGAACCCATGAAAAGAGCAATGGCTGCAATAACACATGTTGTCTCTGAACGTACTTCAGAAGATGCTGAGATGATTCCAGCAGAGACTGCAGAGGACAGTACTGAAGAGATCATCATTCATGAGGCTGCCGAGGCTGATGAAGTTCAGATGGAAGTACCTACTCAAGCTGCGGCAGAAGTTTAAGCACCTACAGATGTTCCTATTCAAACTCCAGAACGAGCTCCACATCCGGAAGTTGCTCTCCTGGCTGCCAGAATTGATAGGATACAAGATGATCAGCAGAGGCTGTTTCAGATGGTTGAGCATCAAGGCATCATTCAGAATGAACAAAGTCGGAATATTCAGGAATCTTCAAGAAGAATGGAGAATATGATGAAGTATCTGATCGAGAATCTACCACCCTCTTCAAATTCTTGAACCCCTCCCATCTATCCTTCATGCATATTTATTCATCTTAACTGTCTGTGAACTTATTCTATGTTTGACCATGTTTTATTTTCTTATGTGTTTCTGCTACAACTTATTTAATGCACCATCCACATCTCTTAGTAACTCACATACATTTATGTTCGATGAGTTTTATGCATTTTTTTCTGTTACTTCTCTTCTTTATAATCTATTTCTTTCCTTCTTCTCCATCGCAATTCAATTCATTCCTTTCTCTCCTCAAATCAAAATGTCTTCTGTTGATTTGATTTATGAACTTAAGGCTCTGGTATTTGACCGGACCTTTCCCTGGAGTGCCAATCTTTCACTCACTCAAATCTGCCAAGCTCTTGGGAAAATTGAGTATCTGCTGGACTGCTGGCTGACATCGAATCAGACCCACTGTCTGCGTACTCTTCAGGAAGTTCTGAAAGAACTCCTTCGCCTGGCCTCTCGCCGGAAGGATCTTGAAGTTCAATTCGAGAGCATTTGTCTGCTCATTCAGCATGAAAAGAGGGAACGAGAAGATCAAGAAAAAGCAGGTTAAGTGCTTCAAGCTGCTGCCTCCACTCCAACCTTCAATGAGAGTGAGACTCTAAAGGAAGAACTGGCTGTCCAGTTAGCTTCCATTGATCAGGACATTCGTCCTTTGTACCTTCAGCTTCTTTCAATGAAGGAATCTCGTGCCTTCTTATGTGTCTAGGAATTGTTCTCCTAGTATTTTCTTATCCTCTGTACTCATTTCCGTTCATTAATAATAACATGAGTTTTATCTAAGTTAATTCTTTGTTGTTATTGTTTTTGTTTTTCACTCTTTTTGCTTATGACAAAAAGGGGGAGTACATAAAATGGTTTTTGATAAACTTTTAATTTTGTTTATATAATATAAAACCAGTTAAGGAGAATAAGTATGAAATACTTATAGCACATAGATATTGCCAAGCGTCCTAAACAAGGAATACATTTTGTTCAATCTTCTGAACAAACTTGCCTCTGACGCTTTATCCCAATACATCTGGACAATACTCTATGTTTCCATGTGATCTACGCAAGTTCTGAACCATCAATTTCTGATGAGTGTGCATTCTTCTATGCGTATCTTCCGATCACCTCACAAGACTCTGAATCTAGACTCTTCATCATCTCATCAAGTCATAGATTAAGGGGGAGTCTGGGGGAGACCCCAACTCAGAATCAGGTGCAATCCTAGATTCAGAAGGAGCAACATAAACCGTTACACAAGGATAAGTTTAACCCTGATCTCTTCTCTCTTGTGTATTCAGTTTATTGACTAAGAATTGTTCATCAAAATACTTGTTTTGTCATCATCAAAAAGGGGGAGATTGTTAGATCAAGATTTGATCAGTGGTTGCATCTCTATATTTTGATGATTACAATTAAGGTTTTTGAGGATGAACAATTATGGTACTCTAACGTTTGTCCTTTTGAGTTGTGACAAACAGGTTCTGATTCTGACCCAAGCCGATTCCATCAGAAGAAGAAGACCCAAGGGTAACCAAAAGAGAGTTCTAAAGCTTACCATGTTCATTCAGAACAGTGGCAAATCCTTCAGAAGTTCTGAAGATAGAAGCTCTCAAGAGATACTGAAGAACCGGAGTCAGAAGTTCTGAAGACCAGATGTTCCAGAAGGAACGGTCCCGAAGTAGAAGACTCAAGTTCTGAAGACCTCCAAGAAGTTGGCTCTGAAGACCCAAGCTATTTTAGCTCTGGAGTTCAGAAGTTCTGAGGAACATGTTGGGAAGCAGAAGTTGCAAGGTCAGAGGATCCAAGTTTCCGTCTGACTCTGATCAGAAGCTTCACCAACGTCCATCTGAAGCACTCCAGATCATAAGTCAGCTGGTGAAAGGACATGTCGTTGTCATAGTACACATCGTACTGTCATAGCCTGTCCGCCACCTACCTCGTTCAGCCTAGCAGTCTAATATTACAACATTGCCACTCCAACGGGCAAAACCCTAGCAACGGCTACACCAAATGCCTTGGAGTATATAAGGGCTGAAGATAGAAGAAAGAAGCTAAGAAATTGTGCTGATATTCTTGAATTCATTCTAACCGATCTCTTAGCAACATTTCTTCACTGTTCTTGAACATCTGAGTTTACCATTAGCTTTTCAGAAGCATTTCTTGTAAACCCAAAACCTTTTACAAACACTTTGTAAAGTTCCTTAAGAGACCAAGTTTGGTCGGATCTTGAGAGGACTAAATCAAGTTTGGTTCAGTGTTTAGCTAGTCTTGAGAGGATCAGTTGATCAGCTTCTTGAGAGTATACTAGTGAGAAAATCAGTGTACTGTTAGTCACTTTGCAGGTTGCAAGTGCAGTTGTAACATTCATTGATTTTAGTGGATTGCCTTCATCAGAAGAAGGAAGAAATCACCTTCACGGGTGGACTGGATTAACTTGAGCTTTTATCTCAAGTGAACCAGGATAAAATACTTGTGTGCACTACTTCATATTCTTTAGCACCTAGTTCTTATCTTTAAGTTTGTCAAAACTTAAAAAGGGGAAAACTTTTGTTGAAACACGTCGGAAGCCGAGATCGTGGAGATCTTAAGCGATGAGGATGACTGAGTCGGGGAGTGATGCACTTGGGTTTTTCCGGGAATGAGATATCGAACTTATTTACTTACTTTCATTTTGTTGAACCTTTCTATTATGAGTTTAATACTTATCTTTCGGTTGTAAAACAGTTGAGGATTTCAAATGTGGTTTTTCACACATGGCTGTGGCCACCGTACTTATGTTTTAATTACGATGTTTATTTTGGTTGGTTTGGTTATTCTTTTATTCTGCCGTTTCGATCATTAATGTTTTACATCCGAAGTTAAGGGTTTTCGTTTAAAATGAATCTTTGTCACTAATGATGGTTAATATATTAAACGACGAAAATTCTTTACGAAATTCCACGTGTTTAGTTACTGTGTGACACTCGAGAAATCGGGGCGTTACATTTCACAAATTTCAGAGCAACAAAACATCATCACAAGCAAGTTTTTCATGCATACAAGCCAAATCATGCTTCACAAGTCCTAGACTCTACACAAGACTGGAAAAACCGTCACCTTTCTAAAGCTTGAAAGAGAAAAAGATGAATGAATGAAGAAGATGATCCTTGCTCTTCTCTCTTGGCTCGAATCTCCTCCTTCTTCCACGATCTCTCTCACGGCCTCTCCCTTTCTCTCTTGGTGGCGGCTCCTCTCCCTCTCTTTTCTCAAAACCTTTCTTTTTTTTCCTCTGAGTGTTTTACGTGAATGAATATGTGTGATATGCCTTTCTAACTCTGCTCTTTTGATATGAAAAGAAAGAAAACCCCCTCCCTTTTACCGTATGTGGCCGGCGGCCCAACAACACAAGCAACTAGGGTTTTCAATTAATTTTCCTATCTCCTAATTATTTGAAAATAAATTAAATATTCAGTTTTATTTTGAAAAATAAAACTGAATGCAAATATTAAATGCAAGATATCAACTCCCCTTCTATAATTTAACCCTCAATCTCCCTAATTAAACCAGATTTTTCCCCAAATAAGTCAAAACAAATAAAAAAGAGATCTTTCTGTAAGATCAAGTTTTGATCATATAGTACAACTCTATGTTTTGATGATTACAAGTTAACATTTTAGTATGAACAATTATGGTATTCTAACGTGTTTTTTGAGTGTGCTCTTAACAGGCTCTGACCTTAATATAATCTCACAAAAATCAGAAGCACTTTGCTTAAAGAGTGACCCTAGCAACGCTTTCGCAATATCTATGTTCAATCTGAACAGTAGAAAAGCTTCAGAAGATCTGAAGTTAATCAATCTCTGATATGGACCCAGCTCACTTGAAGTTCTGAAGATTCAGACGTTCTGATAACCCAGACACTCTGAAGGCTCAGAAGGTCTGATGGTGTAGAAGACTCTGAAGACCCAGAAGCTGAAAAGTGAAGACTCTAAAGTCCAGAAGCAAAATGGCTCTGAAGACCAAGTACTTCTCCTCTGAGTTCAGAATCAGAAGGTACAACGGTCAGAGGATCCTAGAGAAGACTAAGAGAGTGAATCTTAGTGTGAGCTAAGTCAATGTATTGTTAGTCAGTGTATTGTTAGTCACTTGTAGGTTTCAAGTGCAGTTGTAACAAATCTCTTATTAGTGGATTGCCTTCATTCTAAGAATGAAGAAATCACCTTCACGGGTGGACTGGACTAGCTTGAGTGATTCATCAAGTGAACCAGGATAAAATCCTTGTGTGCTTTTCTCATCTCTTATCTTAAGCACTTTACTTGTGTCTCGAAAGATTTGTTAAAATCTTAAGGTGGAAGTTTTATTCTGAAAACGCTATTCAAACCCCCCCTTTCTACCGTTTTTCATACCTTCACTTTCCTTATCTCTTTTCTCTCAAAAATTGGCCAACCCTTCGTTGGCACTCAAGCAACACGCCTTCCATCCCTTTGAGATAAAAACCTCACAAAAATAATTATTTTCAAACACTCATATATTATTATTTCAAAAATAATAATATTTTCACACATTTCAAGCAAATTTCACACGCATAGCAACCAAGAAAACTCATTATTCACTAAAATTTCACATTTATTATTTATTCAAGATAAATAATAACATCAGAAAATAGGGTCTTACAATACCACCCCCCTTAAAATAGTTTCGTCCTCAAAACTTAAGGTTCTACAAACAAATCGGGATGTGACTCTCGCATCTTATCCTCTAATTCTCATGTAGCGTCGCCTGTCGCTTGATTCGAAACCACTTTCACCAAGGACACCTCCTTGTTCGTCAAGCGCTTAATGGTCTTGTCGACGATCTTGATGAGTGGCATCACCATCGTTAGATCATCCTTCAGTTGTATGTCATCGGGTTCAATCACATGAGAATCATCAGCCATATACTTCCGCAGTTGCGACACATGCAACACATCATGAATGTTGGATAAGAATGGTGGTAACACAATCCTCTATGCCACTGGTCCAACACGCTCCGTAATCTGATACGGTCCAATAAACTTTGGGGTGAGCTTTTTTGACTTGATTGCTCTTCCGACACCTGTCATCGGGGTAACTCTCAAGAAAACATGATCTCCCGCCCGGGATTGTACTCCTCCTCATGCTTAACACCGGGAGCTTTGTAACAAGTCCAAGCCCGGCTCGAACCTGTCACCGGTGACTGGCATGGTCAATAGTCGCACTACCTTGCAATCGAACTCCACCATGCTCAACACCTTGTTGCTTCACTCCTCCACCTTGGCATCCATCCACTTCTCCTTCCCTGGCGTGGCCATCCCCTCATGAAAGTAGACAGATCTCCACCTTGTTTCGTGTCTTTCAGATCCGTCGGTTTCTCCTCTCACAACAACTTCTGCAATCCTTGTTGACCTCCCTTCGCAGCGGAAGATATCAGCCATCACTATGGTTACTAACCATCAGCCCCTCCGCAGAAGTTACCCGGCCGTTACCATAGTTACAAACCATCGGCCCCTCTGCGGAAATAGTCCAACCGTTACCATGGCCCCACGAACCATCGACTCTGATACCACTTGTAGGGGATTCAAGCACCTCGATTGCACGGAGTAGTAGAGCGAGAAATCACAGATAAAGCACACAACATCTTTGGTCACACTGTTCGGCCAAATTACCTACCTTTGCGGCTATAGAGTAGTTATAGCTGGTTTGTATTACTTGTGGCATGAAGCATGTGGTACCAAGTACAACTTTTAGGGTTACAGAGTTTACATATTTATAGGATACTACTAACCCTAGTAAAACATTATAAAATCTTTTTAAACCCATACACAATCACCTTATGCAGGTACTTGCTATTGAATTCTCGGTTAGGCAGCGGAGCCTGATGGAGCCTTCTCGCCAGCAGCATGCCAAGGAGCCGGAGCGAGGCTACATTTCTTCCCCGCGTACTGCGAGATTGGATAGGCATCGCCGTGCAAAGACACGTCGTGCTTTAAGCAGCGATTTACAGTTGCAAAATGAGTGCCTCTAGGAGCAATTGAGGTACTTTCACCTTCGACAGTGGAATAGTTCAGGTGATGAGTCTGATGCGGGGCCATGTTGATGGGGTATATATCCGAGAACAATGCTTTGGGAATCATATTTAAGTAGCTTTGCTGGGTCAAATTCGTTGTGGGGACTCAAATTGTATTTTTGGGATCTAGTTTATTTCCGTACTTGTTGTAGAATTTGGTCTATAATTGTTCTTCTGTTCTGCTATCTTTGCAACTGCGTTTGCACAAAATTAGGTAGGTGTTGGTTTTAATTTATGGGTTTGGGTTGGTGGGTGTTCATATTTGCTTGAAGAACGTGTAGATGCAGATGGAGAGGGTGGAAATGTTTCTGGAAATCTTTGTTAAAGAAGATGAAAGTTATTTAAAAAAAGATGAAAGTTAAAGAAGATTAATATATTTTTTGCAATTTTCTTAATTAACTATATGACGTTGAAATTATTAAAGTCATGTAAAAATGATGACGGGATAAAATTCACGACACATCAGCGTAAAACACACTTTAGACTTAATTTGATTAAAAAGAAATTTCCAAGGATGACATTTCATGAAAAAAAATTCCAGGAACTTATTCTTATTTCTTATATAATATTAGAGACTTTTAGAATATTGAATAAGCTGAAATTGTAAAATGACATGAAAGGACATACTTGTATAATTCTTTTTATATTTAACATTACTTTATTTTCACATTAATACTTATATGATATTCATATTAAAATTATTATAACTTTAAATATTTTAATTTTACTCAGTTATTTATCATATTAAAAATATAATATTAATTTTTACTTATTTAATTTTCTATATTTTTATTAAATTAAATGGAATATAACAAATAATTTGTATTGTGTAATATAAAGTTACTGTTGGACCCGGAAGCATGACCGGAATGGGGTTTATACGGCTGCTAGTGCTTATTCTTGGCTCATCTCGGAGGCTGCTCAGCCTTCGATTCCCCCATTGGTGCCTTGGAAGTTCATTTGGAAAATTGAGGCCCCGGAGAAAATTAGAGTGTTTGTGTGGCTCCTCATGCACGATGCTATCCAGGTGAATAGTTTTAGGTTTCGCTGCCACTTGGTGTCTTCCCCATCTTGTACCCGCTGCAACCATCATGTTGAAGATAGTATTCATTGTTTGAGAGATTGCAGGTTCGCTAGGGAGGTTTGGTCCAGGCTTGATGCTCTCTCTTGGCCTGGTTTTCTTTCTGGGGATATTTTCTCTTGGCTCTTGTGTCAAGCGCGCGGTACGCATGCGTCCCTTTTCGCCACAGCAATCTGGGGGATTTGGAGGTGGCGTAACAATGCTCTTTTGGGTGACAATAGCTGGAGCGCGATGAGCACAGTTCAACGGATCCTCCATGATCACCATGAGCACATTACCTATTTGTCTTCAGACCTGTCGAGTTTAACAGGGAGTGTGGCTGTGGCGCGGTGGAGCGTTCCCCCTGTTGGTAGGCTTAAGCTGAATACAGATGGAGCATTCGATCATGTTGGCACGAGATCGGGAATGGGGGGCCTCGTGAGGGATGATTCTGGTTCTTGGGTGTGCGGGTTTTATGCGGGTGCGACTAGTGCAAACCCACTTCTGGCAGAAATTGAGGCTCTGAAGCTGGGATTGAATATGTTATGGGATGCAAATTTGAGATGTGTTGATTGTGAAGTGGACTGCCTTGATATTGTCCAGGCTTTAGCTAATAACACTTATCAATTCCATGTTCATGCCTCCAACTTGCTAGAGTTAAAGCTGCTCTTGGATCGTGATTGGGATGTGGAGCTCAGGCACATCTCTCGAGATGCGAATGACGCTGCGGATTGTCTTGCCGGGTTGGGTAGTCGTCTTCAATGCTCTTATACCTATCTTGAGGTTCCTCCTCAAGAGCTTTGTCCCATCTTGGCTAGGGACTTGTTAGCCTTGTAGTTCTTTTTCTTGTCCTTTAATTTTCCGATGTACTAAAAAAAAATATAAAGTTAGTAGTGTGCGGGAATGGTATGCATATGATAAGTGATAAGTAAATAGGTTTAGTAAAAAAACATCCAAGGCTAAAGGTGGAATTTTTTAATAAAATAATAAGGATAAAAATGAGAATATATTTAATAAGCTATAAGTTTTAACTTAAAGTTTTAAGCTACTGAAATAAGCTCCTTCACCTAACACTTTTAAAGAGTTTTTAAGCTAGTCAAATAAGCTTTAAACTAGTTAAATAAGCTTTAAACTAGCTGAAATGACATGTCAAACATAGCCTTAAATCATTTAAATATTTAAACTTAATATGTTTGAGTCAGTATCAGTATCATATTCCCGTAAAAAAAAAAGATAGAAGTTGCTGAAAGAAAATGGTTCTTAAAACTAGTCCACCAAATTGAAAACAGATTTGGTTCAGTTCGGTTCGTGTACAACAAACCAGTTCACCGAAGTAAAAAAAGAACTCAGTTCGGTTCACACAAAAACAAAACAATTTGTTTCTGTTCAGCCAAACTAAAATTCCAGTTCAGTTCGGTACAGTTTAAGTTCGGTTTTCTCAACTAAAAATTATAGCTGATTATTACTTGGATAAGAAAATTACTTAAAATATTTTAGTCTGTGGCTAACAGCTAACTTATTACGAGTTTATAATTTTTCTTAAGAAAAAACTGTGTTTTGAATACGTTTTATTATGAACAGCAAAAAAAAGCTTACAAGTCAAATCATAAGACTATATGGGCTAGAAAAAAACTGACGTGAGCCCACACTTCTTTTATTAGATTATTATGAATAAAAATGGGCCCAACTTGAACCAGCTTACACTAACCCTAATATTACCCTCATACCTCATCTTATCTCATATACACTATGTTTGGTATGAGAGAGGTTGAGAAGAGATTGAGGGAGAAGAGAGAGATAGGAGAGAGATGGATTGCGTATGATTGTTTGGTTGTGTATTAATGTAGTGGAGAGAGAGATAGAGGGTGGGTTTTTTTCCACATTTTACTCTCTTCACGTTTTGCGAAGAGATTCCTAGCTCACTTTTTTTTTTACTTTAAGCGCAGCACTAATGTGCATTCTGACTTTTTGGTTTTTAAAAAATGTTTTTTTAATCAAAAGTTGATTTTTTCTCTATCTTCCACTTCATTATTTCTCATATCTCTCTTCTTTATTTCTACAATACCAAACAACCTATAAATCTACTTTATTTCTTACCTATTTCTTTCTACTCAACTTCTCTCTTCTCTACTCTCTCTTCTCTATCTCTCTATTCTCTACCAAACGAAGCCATAATGTGCAGCTGCACACCATTCTTCTCCAACCATTCTTCTCCAATCGGTATTTCCTTTTATTTTCAGTTGATTACAATAGCTCGTGCTGTGACAACAGATTAAACGTATTGATCTCACAGGGTTTAGGAAGATGATGTGTTGGCCAGTGTTGGAAGCACCTGTGAAGTTTTATATTGAGGTTTTATCTAGTCTAAGTTGGAGATCCGCATCACAGATCTAAGATATTTTCTCCCTCAACTACAACCCGGTCCAACCACTGCAACCGAGTCACCGGTTTTCACAATAACCCAGCCGAGTCAAATGGTTTTCTCCGGTTCGATTGCATGTCCGATCCGATGTCTAACTCGAGCCGGTTATGTGACCGAGTCACGGTCAAACCGGTTTGACCAGCCAGTCCGAGCCAAGTTTAATAACACTATAGGTGATAGGCCTATTCTATCAGCTTAAGCTTCCATTCTCAATTGATCCCGAGGCTGAAAACCTTGCAAAGTACAGAGAAATCTCCGGAATTTCAATTCTCAGAAGAAATACTTGCAAAGTTTTTCAAAATGATTGCTCATTGTTTTTTGTTTTTGTTTTTGGAATGTAACTCAAATTTAATTATATAAGAAAATCAGGTATCACTATCAAATTTCACATACATCACATGAAAAAGAAAAGGAAATGATTGCTACCACCCACCCAAAAAATTCACCGCAAATCCAACAACTTCTACAAGGTAACACGCAGGAGTTGTGGCCTCCATCTCCACATATCTTTGCACAATCTGTGTGGCATGCGCAAAATCAAAGTCACCTCTGTCAACATTCCAGGTACTCAACCAGTCCAGAGCAGGGTATGGTTCACAGTTGAAGAGCCCAAAAGAATGTGGAAAAAGTTAAACTGGATTACTGGAATAATAGCTAGTTGCCTCACAGAAGACACACGACCTGTCTGTGATTACTTGAACTTCGCAGATGCTTAGCAGTATGCAGGTATAAAATTTCATGAAAAATATGACTTCAATTTGGCCGTGCTTAGTAGTAAGCAGCTCGATAATTTCATGAAACATAACTGACTGCATACTAGGGCCGCGTTTGGAAAAACAGCTTAATTAAGCGCTTATGGTCATAAGCGCTTATGACATAAGCGCATATTCATAAACTATTTTAAAAAATTTATTGAAATAAATTAAAAATAAGTTGTATATAAGCATAAGCTGTTTTTCATAAGCTATCCTGAGTAGCTTATGAAATTAGCTGAAAATAGCTTATGGCAGGCCATAAGCTGTTTGCTTATGCCCTCCCAAACACTGGCATAAGAGCTTATGCTGTCAGATAAGCTAAAATAAGCTCTTCCAAACTGAGCCCTAGGCTATATGGAGAAAGGATCTGCCTCTACTAAACTTGAGGGCAATCTCCAAGAAAGTGAAAAGACATCATTGATTGAAAAATCAATGGGTAACACAAACTTAAAAAAAAAATGCATAAAACTAAGTTGTTAGAAACTTAACCATTGATTTTATCATAATTACAAACTTCCTTACCGTAAGTTTGCCCATACTTTCTAGAGCTAAATCCATGGAGAGAACATCTTAGTCAAGTGTGATGTGAAGACCAACAAAATCTTTAGCGTATCTCAACATAAAGATTTTACAATTGCTAACAGATGCAATCAAAACAACCGTTTAGGAGGTGAAGTGACTTCAGAAACCTGTAGAAACTAATTGAGTACTATCACAAGGATGCATCTAACTAAACATAACTGAATAAAAGCAACTGTAGCATAACCAGAAATGGCAATGTCAGCATCTTTCACATAGGCTCACCACCAATCATAACTAAAGGAAAGATCACTTTTAGGAAGAAAAGTGACTTCGGAAACCTGATGAAACTAATTGAGAACTATCACAAGGATGCATCTAACTAAACATAACAAAATAAAAGAAACTATAGCGGCCTGAGAATCCAAAAGATGATTCTCCATGAAAGCATGCATAGCCATCAGCACCGCCATCATAACCCCCAAAACTACCATTAAAAAGGACATCACTTCAAATTGAAAATTATAATATCTCTTAGATTAACTGAAAATAAGGACAAGTAACAAACTCCCAAGATTCTTCATTACACAGGTAACACCTTAAATTACTCCCCAATTGTCTCGAGCGTACTTGGGCCTCCACCCACCATTGTTTTTCAAAAATTCAAACTCGGTTTGATCAGCATTACCGTAGGTGCCGAAGTAGCGAAGATCTGGGTTATCATGCTTCTGGTTTTCGCGAGTGGACCATTCAAGAGTTTTCCTGAAGCAATTGAACCTGAGGAGTTTCTCCTCTTCCGAAGAGTATGTTTTGTCATATTTCTTGCACCAGATTTCGAACAGTTCTCTTGCTTTTGTTTCAGAATGGAGATAGCCATCTGGATTGAGATTGGGATTTGCGCCTTCGGAGGAACAGAGACGGAAGCCGCCAAGCCAAGGGGTCCGAACGTCGCGGAGACGGAGGAGAGTCAAACCGGCTCTCAGCATTTTTCAGATCTAAAGCAAACAACAGAGGAAACGAAAGGAATGACTCTCAGCATTCTCTCGTAACCCTTAATCCTTGTCAAGTAAGCCGACAAAACAACCTAAGCTCAAAGTTTATAAGCCCATTTGCCCCATAAAAAAACGTAAACAGCCCGATCAAGATTGTGTAAGGATTTTAACCCAAAAAAAAAAAAGATTGTGTAAGGATTTGACCTCAAAAAAGAGATTTTTGCCTCACAAAAATATAAATATTAATGAAGAGATTCCACACCTTTTAAGCCCAAAAAAAGAGATTCCACACATTTTGCTTTTTTTTTTATACATCGAAAAGTGACAAGATAAATAAAGACTACACTATGCCTTGAGAATCCTTTAGCAGGATTACTTCAAGCTCAGGAGGTGGCACGTTGAGAAGTTTGAACCCATCTTCCTAAAGTCTCCTCGCACACTTCGCCAGCCAATTTGCAGTTGCGTTTCCCTCGCGGTGAATCCAACTAAGTTCTACTCTCCAACTGCGTTGCAAGAGGAGTCTGAGATCATTCAGCAGCGACACTTGAGCATACTGTTGGTTCTGCACGGGGACTTTAAGCATATTCACCAACTCCCTGCAATCCAGTTCGCAGAGTACCTTACGGGCTCCCTGGTTCCAAGTTGCTGTCAAACCGTCTCTGAGGGCTAAGGCTTCAGATAAGAAAGGATTACCTTGCTTCTCATGACTCATGAAGCCCAAGATCCGAGGAGATCAGGCTAATAATAATAATGTCAATGCTAATTGGATGTGCAAGTTCAATGTCTAAAGAGAAAGAGAACAACTCCAAAATCAAAACCCAAATCAGCAACCAAATATCACCAACAGAGAAATATCCAACCAGATGCACACAACACCTTAGATTCCTACCAATACCACAACTTACTTTTAAGACCATACATAGCCCTTCAACACGAAGCATTCACAACACAGCCAAAAGCATAATGGATACCCAACCCTTCAACATGTTAATCTCGAGCAAGAGAGAATTAAGCACCTTCAATTAAACCATCACCCATACCAGCTCCATCACAACAGTGAGCAAATCATACACCTTCAATGCATTTAAGCGGTTCATTAATTCATTCATATTCAGAATAGAGGAAATTGATGTGCTTAGCCCTGAGCCACATCCAAGCCACCACCCTTGCCCTCTCGAAGATTCCAATATGATCAAACACCCCTTCGTTAAAAACTATTGCATTTCTATCACCCCAGACCTGCCAAACTATTGCTAACCCCACAGAAGATAACCCATTGAAATTGTGAAGAACGGAGCAGATAAAAGGGGAAAAAGGAAATTTAATCTTCAAACTTGTGAACATATACCACTACACATAAAAGAAGTTAGGATCGCCCACGGAGCCGTCTTTGGGGCGGAGCCAAGGGCGTTCAAGGGGTAAGCAGGCACGAACACGCAGAAGCTCGTCAAGAGGTTTCTCATGACAAAGTCCACCGGATTCCGAGGAAATCTCCCAAATGGATGATTCCTTTTCCAAACTTGACCGTTGGTTGGGTATTGTCCCGGCGGGCAAGGCCTTCACGGCGGGAGCACTCAAAGACTCCCAAGTCCTTGTTCGGAAGGCAATGCCTTCTTTTTCTTCAAGAGGAACGCCTCCTGGAGAGGGCGGGGGAAGAGGAGGAACACACCGTAGAGGGGTGGCTGCGACGGCATTACGTTTGGGATTTTTGGTCTTACGCTTTGGAGTCATTGCGGAGGGGTTGCAAGGAGCAAAGGTAATTCTAACACTGGACAAGTTCGTGCGAGAATAGAAGAGCAAAGATTCGTAATCGCAAAGGAGCGGAAGGAATGAGTAGGACAATGTTGTTATAAGCGAGGAGCGACGTGTGGAGGAAAACGTGTAGGAGGAAGTGGTGGACGGTTACCGAGGGAGGTGGAGGAAAAAGAGAGGTTGTGCCCCATGACGTCAGGAAATGACATGATTGCAGTTGCGAAATTCTGGGGAGTGAGAAAGACGCATTAAATGAAAAGCTGCGACGGTTGCTGCCGATTGGTTAAAATTCAAATTGTCGAAGATGTGATGTGACTGGAAGAGACATGTCAAAGGCAGCGATTGGGATTTTGTGGATTCACTGACCCCAGCGTCACTCCAAGGCTTGATGCATGGGATGGCACAACACGCAGCGGAGTGTCATGATTCAAGACACGTGCATAATTATGTTGAGGCGGGCGGACTAGAAGCCTTCGCCACAAGCCTGCTTGTGGACTTAGATCGTTTGGAAGAGGAGGGCGCGGCTGAAGATCCAAAGTGTTGATTGTAAAGGCTTTATTTACCAGGCCATGTTGGTCATTGTTTTTCACTTCTAGATTCTTAAGGTTTTTAGGTCTTAGTCAGTATTCTTAGGGATGTCGCCTTGTTTTTTGCTTAAAGACACACTTAGTTCTCATGCTTCGAGCTCGGTGTCTTGTGGACTAGGCGAGACCCCTGGGTCCCTCGCCCAGGAAACCTGACCTTGGGCGGGAGATGCACCATGACCTTGGGCCTCCCTTCCCGATGCCCAACTGGCCCACTTGGGTAAGTTAGAGGCGCCAAAGCCCAACGCCACCTCTATAAATAGGAGAGAAATACCAATTGTAAGGGACGGCTTAGCTCATTCGGAATAATAAGAGCATTGAAATTCAGTTACATCTTCTCTCTCTAAGCATTCTCATCACCTTCCTCATACTTTGGATACTACCTTCCCTCTCTATGTCTAGCACGGAACACTTATGTTTTTGACATTAATTTCCTTTCAGTATACTAATTGATTTCAAGACAAAAGTTCTTTACTACTAAGATCTGGTTTTTTCAAATCTATTATGTCAATTTTTTTGACATTAATTAGGATCATTGGTCTGTAATTAAGAACAATCTGGTGCTATCAAGTAGAAATGGAATTCATGATAATAGATAGAGCATCTTGTGGTTCAATCTGTGTTGAGCATCAGTATGAATTTCAAATGGTTTTGATAAAAAGCAAGAGTGTATCCTCTATAGTGCCTGTTAACATAATATATGAAGTCCTTGCATTTGATTTTTATATCTTCACTGGTTCCAGCCAACGGAATTGACATTTCAAATCAACAATCCAAAGTTTAAATCATAATCTTTGAGCTGAAATATTCAAGATCTTTGTTTGTTCACACCTGTTATTATAATGCAATGTTGGAAATTTATCGTTTGGTCATAATTCTGTTTTGTAATTTTAGGCTACAGTAGCTGGATTTCTGTCAGGGGGCTGTCCATTGAAGCTGCTACTAAAGAGCAGTGTCAAATTGGCAGTTGAAGCCCGTGACAATTTCTGGAATTTACTTAAAAGAAATCCTAGTAATAAATATAGACAAACTTTGGCTGCAGCCTTTATCGGAAGCTATGGGGCTTACCTTGCTGATGGCTCAGAATACAGGTACTTTTGCACCCCTTAATAGTTGACACTTCACTTTAGATCCTACTCATTCTCCTGAGGAACTCCTTTATGTATTTTCAGTATGTTAACTCTACCTCCGATCGCAAGGGGGTCTGACCCATACCTCAGATAGTTTAATCAGCCAAGTCTTTCTATGACAGCAAATTACATTAGAACTAACCAGACTGCGAGACAAGGGACTTATTGACATATTTGGAAAAGAATGACAGAAATCCTTAGCTACACCGCTTGCAGACAGTTATCTCAGATGTTCCTTGCAATAATCTTCTTTCACGGTTCTGAATATTTTCTAGCAGTTATGATTCATGGGAGATCGCGTGTGTCGCTGAAGTCCCTTTTGGTTAGCAAACACTATCTTTTGGCAATGATGTTTTCATTGCTGGAATACTGTATTGAAGTTGTTTTATTTCCTGAGCTAAAGGAACACTGGGTCATCAGTGACTTGGGCCTAGCGCTCGTTGTGATTGGGGAAATTATGAGAAAGATGTCAATTCTAACTGCAGGGAAGTCCTTCACTCATCTTATAAGGGTTGATCATGATGAGAATCACCATCTGATCACTCATGGTATTTATAGATTTATTCGTCATCCGGGATATTGCGGTTTCTTCATTTGGTCTGTTGGCACACAAATAATGCTCTTCAATCCCATATCAACTATTGGATTTGCAGTTGTTGTCGGGAACTTTTTTGCTAAGCGAATACCGTATGAGGAATACTTTTTGAGACAGTTCTTTGGAACGCAGTATGAGGAATACGCCCGAAAAGTTGTTTCTGGTGTGCCATTTGTAAATTGAAAACCAGTTCATCCGGTGTGAGCTGAACTAAACCCTATCACATCCATTCCAAATAGCAAATAGTCAAAAAGTTTGAACCGCGTTTGTCTGGAACAACTTTGGGATGTACTTCACATTGCTGGAGATATAAAGTGCATGTTTGCAGCCGGTGGCTATGCCAACCCTTTTCCATTATATGGTTTCACAGTCTTGACAAGTTTTTGAAGATTACTAATATCCATCTGTCAAGCCTTCTGATTTTATCAAAGCCAACAGTTCCTTGTTGCTTCTGCACAGGCATGTTCAAACAAATAAGTTTAAGCTTATTTAGTATTCAGTTAGGGTTCTGTTGGTTCAAAAAAAGAACTTTATATAACTTAGTAGGGGATTGTATGGACCAGATGGGAGTTTAGAGAAGTTGAAGGATTTTCATCACCGCAGATTGCAAGTGCTTGCAGGCTTGAAGATGGTCCGGATTTGCTTGCTTTTGAGACAATTTCAAACAAACATCGAGTTCAGGTCCTTTTTTTCTTATCCGTTACCATTAAGCAAGTCCAAATGTGGAAACTCATTGTCGATTCTCTTCATGCCAAAGGTGCTCTCTTCTTCTGCCAGATTTGCATGCAGGAAGGGTTTTCAATTCAGGTATCTGCTGCACTTGTTTTGTTCCTGATCAAATGCTAATACCAATTATTTTTCTTTACATATAGTTCAAATTTGATTTGAACATGCTTCCTTAGACAAAAACATAAAGGGAGAATTCTGTTCAATTGAATCTACTGCTTTAATCCACTTGCCTATGTTCTTCCCATTGCCCCACTTGTTATTTTCTTCAATGTCATTTTTTGTCAAAATGCATGTGGAAGGAATAACTCAAAAGAAATTCTTTAAAAAAATGAAGTGTGTTTGGATAGTGGGGCATGTTAAGTGTGCAAATTCAAACGATCAAGTTATTAATATTAAGTAGTTCAAGCTAGACTGTTCGTCAAATTGCCTTTGTAGTTAGTCTATTTTACAAAAATATTTTTTACTTCAATCAAATAACTTAGTCTACCATCACTGACATTAAAATGGAAATTGTTGGAATTGGAGATTTTCGTAATTGATTATTGTTAAGGGGAAACTACATTCTAATTTTTTGAGTAATATTCGCCTATGCACTCGTATATGATGTCAACCGTCAACTCTCAATGCATGCATCTTGTAAAACAATTTATGAATTCCTTCACAATAGAGAAAGCATCAAAATCAAACATGAAAGATACTGACATTGATGTTTTACCGTCATTCTATGGGGTTCTCATGTGAAACCCTGAATTGTCTCATTCTCCTCTTTCTAACTACTTTTAAGCATGCAGCTTGTACTGATATTGCTTTTATTTTGGATGGGGGAAACTATACAGATTGTCCTCTTAGATACCAGATAAAAAACAGACCCTGTAAGAAGTGATGCAGCAATTTTGGGAAATCACAATGGTTATGGTTGGAGAGAGAGAGATGAAGGGTCCACCAACAGCCCTTACCACAATTGGATCTTCTATTCAGGTACTAGATTTAGTCATCAAATATCAACTTTTGTAACCTCTGAGATTAATCTGTATGTAATTTTATAGACAATACTGATTAGAACCATCTTCTAATCATGGCACTCACTCAACCATCTTCTAATCATGGCACGCCTTCAACCATCTTCTATCTTCCGCTTCTGATGAGAGAACAATGCTGCTATTTACTTCTGATGCTTTAATTCTCCTCTCTTCCATTCTCCAACTCTTCTTCCCATTCAGAACAATTTTGGTCTCAATCTGGCCCCTTTAAATATAATAAACAATCTTTCTTATAGAAACTGGGTATTTAGCTCAGCTAACAAAGACTTTCTATTGCTTAGCTTAATATTGCTATACATTCTTATTGCTCTTATGCCGTCCTCATACAAAACCAAAATTGGAACTTCTGCCTACTTTTTTCTTCTTAGGCACCTAAGAGTTCTTGGCAGTACCAGCCCTTGGAAAAATTCTGAGTTTTATTTTGTCAATTCCCTCATGCAGACCATAAATCTCACAATATCTTATTATAATAAGCACCACATGATACAACAGAACAATTTTTCTCTGTACTACCCTTGACTCAGACCACCAACAAGCTTTGGAATTGATTTAAACATAAATTACTACCAATCTTATCTTCCTATCCCCCAACCTATAATCTTCTCTCTGTTTAATCTCCATTAGTTAATTTCACTCTCAATCTCTTATGCGTTGAGCTTTGAACTTAATTTGCAGTGAAGAATCTCATTGCCAAAACTTGTTCTTATATATATAAAGCATGAATTTGGTTAATTACCCATCTCAGTAAGAACTTTCCTGGAAGATTCTTGCTGGACTTCCCTGAATAACATACATGCTGGGACGCTGGGTTTTAAGCTTAGTTTTCCATCTTGTACAAGTTTGTTTGTTTGTTCTGAGCAAATGTTAAATCATGGAAAGTTAATTGGGGAAAAGTAACATGGTGATCGGAAGAAAAGAACAGAATAGACAAATGTAAAAACAACTCGGCTCTGGGACAAAATGTTGGTTGTATCGTATTAGAGAAATTTCGAACGTCAAAAAATATTGAAATTTCCAGCATGAATATTTGCTTTGCGTACACTGCTCATGGCTCTTCTTTAGGCCCGCTGTCACCTCAACCTCTCGCACAACAGATCTTGAAGATTGCGCATGCACTGTGGTTACTATGTAGAGTTATATGGGTAATGATATATGCACACCTCTTTTTTTATACTCTTCATTTCCACCTATTTTTATTTCTATCTCTCTCCTCTTATCATCTATCACATCCTATATTTTCTCACTCTTACTTTTTCTTTTATTCCTATCTCTCTCTTCCTCCACCTCAGTCCACCTCATTTTGAGGTGTGAATAAATAATTATTGGAGTTATATTAATGTATAATCGAGTCCCACGTGGAATGGAATTGAATATGTGGAATAGTTTATAATTAGAGGCAACACAAAACCAATCACCTTAAGGTGTTGGGTTAGAAAAAACAGCTTAATTAAGCGCTTATGGTCATAAGCGCTTATGACATAAGCGCTTATTCATAAGCTATTTTTAAAAATTTATTGAAATAAATTGAAAATAAGCTGTACATAAGCATAAGCTATTTCTCATAAGCTATCCAGAGTAGCTTATGAAAATAAGCTGAAAATAGCTTATGGCAGACCATAAGCTGTTTATATAAGCTCTCCCAAACACTGGCATAAGAGCTTATACTGTCAGATAAGCTTAAATAAGCTCTTCCAAACTGGGCCTAAATATATGATAACTAATCTGCTTATGTGGTTGATTTTTTTTTTTTTTTGGTCAAATGTGGTTGATTTCTCTGTCTCATGAATCTTCCCAACTCATACCTCTCACAGCCCACGATCCAAGAAAATATAGCTATCCAAAAAAAAAGCCCATAAAGAAAGGAAAAACAAGGAAAGGACTAAAAAAAAATAATTTAAAAAAATAAAGAGGCCAGAAAAATATAGAAAAAAAGAATAAAAGCCCCACAAAAAAGATGCCAGAAAAAATAAAATAGGCCAATGAAAAATAGGGCGAAAAAAAGGGCACAATATAGGAAAAAAATGGAAAAAAAAAAAAACGAATGAAGGCCCCCCCATAAAAAAGAGAAAAAAAAAAGAGAGGTCCTAAAAAATGAAAAAAAAAAGCTCATAAAAGAGAGAAAAAAAGAAAGGTCCCTAAAAAAAGAAAAAAGAAAGGCCCAAAAAAATAAAAATAGAAGGAGAGAAAAAAAAAGTTGGAAGGGCTTAAGAGGGAATGAAGGAGGGAAGTCCCACTTAAGCGGATTGGAGCCATAAACTCACCTCCTTAAGGTTTTGTGAAATAATATATCACTAGATATTATATCCGTGTGTTGCACGGATTTACTTACAATATAATTTAATATTTTATATAAATTAATACATTTTAAATAAATAAAAATTAAAAATTAATTTTTGGTCCTCTTGAAGAGGGTTATATTTCATAATCACTTTCCTATCAAAATATCTTTTGGTTTTAAATTAAATACATAAAAATTAAAATAGTTTATATTTATAAATATAAAAATGTGTGTTAATAAATATGATTAGAGTTCTTTTTAGTGTAAATAATTAATATTACTCAAATTTAATTATTGATATTTAATTATTAGCATAGAAATAATTTTAACAATTTAAAATTTATTTATTTTATAATACGTAAAATTATGAAGTTAAGTTTTAAATTAGGTAAATAAAATGTTAAGTAATAAGTGTTTAATATCGTGAAATAAGTTTTAGTATAATCTTTTATAATTTTTATCGTAAAAGTCATCTGTTGTGACCCGTCAAGACCAAGAAAAATAAATTAATTTTAACTTTTGAAATTGTAATAAGTTTAAACTTAAATAGCGTAAGATATTATCTAGCGAAATTTAAATTTATTCAAGTTATTTGATTCATGAGTGTTTTCTCACAGCTGATAGTCATGAGACTGATCCCTCGAGATTCTACGATCATATTAAGTTGATAGGTCTCTCACAACAAAAATTTATACATCTTTGGTTATTATTATTTTAAAAGTATTATGTTTCCTCGAGTAATTTTTACTAATATATCATGGATAGAAAATAAATATTTAAATATTCTTTCAATAATGCATATATATGTTATAGTTAATATTAAATACTTATTAGCGGCATTTTTTAATTTTAAAACTATTTAATCTAAATTATTTATGAAAATATTATTGGTTAAAAAGATAATTTATTATTTTTTAATGTATTTCAATACAAAGGTATGAGAATTTTATGGTTTAATGTATTTAATGTAATACTCAAGTCTCATTTACATATACTCGTGCGTTGCATAAGTTTATTTGTAGTATTTTTAAATATTATATAAAAATTACTATAGTGTAATTATATAAATAATAAGTATTAAAATTATTTTCATATCTTGAAGAACTCTCAAACTCTATAATTACAAAGGAAATTGATATATACAGTTTTTAATTTTTTTTTGTTATTTGTATTTTAATATAACGGTACGAGAGTTTCATGGTTTAATGTATTTGATGTAAAAAATCAAGTTACCTTTACATATAAAATAGTTTTTTAATTTGAAAACTATTTTATCTAAATTATTTGTTAATAAATATTATTCTTATTGAATTTAATTTTTAATATTTATGAAATACAAAACTCAAGTAAATTTTAAGTTTATGAATGTTGTTATTTAATGTAAGTAGTTGAATAGTTTTTTACAATGTAATTTTTTTCAATTTTTATTTTATTATTTTTTAATATATTTATTAAAATTATTTTTGTTCAAATGTATTTAATACAATGCAACACTTGAGTTTTACTTAAGTATTTAATGCTAAAACTCAAGTGTGCTTTACATATATATATAGATTCTTTAATATTGATTTGGCTTTTCAGTTTTAGTTTAACTATTTTTATTTTTATTTTGAGATAAGGATGAGTTCACCAGCTTTGTGACACTATTTAGATATGTGATTTTCTAAAAACATGAACGCTCATTTGTATCAAAACTTCATTTTTATGGAGCTGGAAAATCGGTGTTCAAGTGTTGAAGGCAGGACACGTGATTTTGGCTTTCACCAACTCACCAGATTCCTTACAAGTCACGTGATTTTGGCTTTCACACACTCACTAGATTCCCTACAGCCTGTAAGACCTGGATTTACAGAACAAGTTAATTTCCGACTCACGCGTAGAATCAGTGTAAGCGTGACAGGAGTTTGATGTTTGAGAAAGATTAATGAAGAAGAAAGTTCAGGAATTGCTTGAGGAATGTTGCGTAGTCGTTGTAGGAATTAGTGCGAGTCGTCTGCACACCTGCCTTAGGGCGAGAGTGTCCAGAATAGGCTAATTTCGCTTTTAGAGCAACGTATTAAGTGAGATTTCAAATCCTTGGAAAATTTAAAGGTTCTCTTTATTTTTCCTTCGACCAGCGTTTCATTTCAGAACCCTGGACTGTACGCACAATAGTATTCACTTTTCAGAAGTCCGACGACGCTAATTTCTTTGAGTCGAAACCCTAGATTCAATCGCTGGATGAAGACTTTTTCTTTTCGGGACTTCTAACCAAGTTTCCGTCCGCGTTGCCAGATTTTTTTCGACATTTCCAATCTTTCTCCAGAACAAAGTTTTGTCGTCTGACCATCACAGCAAAAAGTAGTTTTTCGGGACAGATTAACTTACACCGCTTTTGGGATTTTAGATATCGTTTTTCCCAAATTATAGATATTTGTTTTGAGTTCTGGAATTCTGTCGCCAGAATCTCTCTTAGAATTCATCGGTGAATGTGCTGCAAAAATCGGAATCGTGAAATTTTCATTTTCCCGCGATTTCACCTGCCTATAAATAGCAAAAAAATTCAAAATATCTTCATTTTCTTTCCATTCAAGGCCGCGAGTTGTGGAGAGGGGAGGGAGAAGAACTTTTCGCCGAAACTTGACCGATCTTCGCGCAGTTCGTATCTACTTTAAGGTATCGAGGTAACTAGCTTGATTCTTACCTCTGATCACTGTTTCTACTGCGTTTCTTTAGCTGTTTCTGTGCTCAAAGTTTTGAGCTTTTTGTAAAACTATCAGTTTTTCCTGATTTCTCTGTTGGGGTATCTTCTCTACATTCCCAAGAGCCTAAAATCTTCGTCGGTATTCGCCGATATGGATCGAGTTGTCCAAGATCTGAAAAACTGATTCAAAACCCTTTTTGTCGCACATTTCGAAACTTTAATGTCGAAAAGTCGAAATCTGAATTCATGCCTTTAGGATTAGTTGTCGCGGATGTCATTAGGATCATTGCTGTCAAATTTGTTTTCCGAAGTGATAACTTTGAGGTTTTGAGCTTTTATTTTGGACCAAAACGCCCCTGAACAGTCGTATTTCGATCCGATTGTCCGAAAATTTTTCCGACAGTTTCTTTTCATTAGTTTTACCCTAAAACTACCTTGTGAACTGATTAGATCGAAGAAAAAGAGTCGGAGCCCTTTTTCCCTTATGGCCGAGAGCTATATCAATGGGGGGGGGGGGAGTTTTTCGCTTTCGAAAACTTGTCTTTTCGTACCCGATTGTTGTATTCTGAAGCTTTAACGCTTTGTCTATCGTTAATGAGTTGTATTGTGATCGAGCTAATCGATTTTGTTTGGATTTCTGCTTTGTTTTCTCCGAGGTTCAGTTGAAAGGACTTTGGATATTTCAGAGCAATCGTGTGAAGGATACTTTAACCACGAGACTGGAGCAGCTCGAGGTTAGGGCAACTTACTATTAGCTATGACTGCATGATAGACGTCGATAAATTCGACTTATGCTTTACTTTGATGTTGATTATGTTGATGAACTGATGTTATGATGTTTTACATAACTGATGATGTTGAGATGTTATTGAATTATGCGTTTTGACGCGACTTCGGGGTGGAGATTCATTGATCTGGTGCTATTTGCTATTTCGGGTTGGATGAACAACCCTAGGCAAGTTCAAACTTGGGGTTTGAGACTTAGCCATTTGCTCGTATTTTTAGACTTTCCCCGGGAACTTCTTTTGGTGGGTTTTGGGAAATTTAGACTCTGAGAAATAAACTCATAACTTGACTAATTCAATTCGAAATATTTTTTATTAACGAATAATCATAGGAGAACTAAAGGGGAAAATAATTGCGAAAGACGGGGAAAAGTCGACTTTTGTTGTGGGTTTTGGAGATTTGCTGGACACCAAAGGGGGGTGAGCCACGGTGATGATTGAAAGTCACCGAGTACTTTTGTACTCTAGCTGTTGGAGTTGTGTTGTATTGACCGACACTAACTCTAGGTTCTTGTTTGTTGGAGTTGTGTTGTATTGACCGACACTAAACTCTTGGGTTTTGTTATTGGAGTTGTGTTTTATTGACCGACACTAAACTCTTGGGTTTTGTTATTGGAGTTGTGTTGTATTGACTGACACTAACTCTAGGTTCTTGTTTGTTGGAGTTGTGTTGTATTGACCGACACTAAACTCTTGGGTTTTGTTATTGGAGTTGTGTTGTATTGACCGACACTAAACTCTTGGGTTTTGAGTTTTGGGTTTTGAGCTAAACACTTGTGTTGTGAGGACGATTCGATGTTTGGCTAACCATATTGCATCATGCATCATTTGGTGAAGAACGGGAATGCTTCACCGATGCATGATTCGATGAGGAACGGGAATGCTTCATCGATGGTGAGGAAAGGGAATGCTTCATCCATAGTGAAGAACGAGAATGCTTCACTAGTGGCGAAAGGGAATGCGTCACAATTATCCGGATCATCTTGATTGCATTTCACGCATACATTCACTCTGACTGGAATTGTGTGTTGTTTGATTTATTGAAGCATTGTTAGAGCCAATAACATGCTAGGATTGCTTATATATATATATATATCAACATATATATCTATACCCCATATCACATGTTGAGTGTATATCTACTTATTTCCGTGAGTTGACCCTGGCGCCTTGGCTTTGGTTTCATGTTTGTGTTTGGGCGGTCGGCCTGCTGCCAGATGTCGACAGTGGATTGGGTTTCGATGGTCCCTCGGAGGGGATCAGGTTTGAGCTGGTTGATTGACATGCCCCCACCGCTTGGGTGATCTATCTTGTGGGTCATCGAGCGACGCACCGGGGAAGGGTCATGGAGGACCGGACTGACGAGCGTGGACGTCTGACGAAAGGAGTTCTTCGACGCATGGAGCTGAGCTTCAACTTGCCAACTTCATTTCGCTGAGGACTCGGTACTGGGAGGGTAGGTTTAGGCAGGCGTCATATTTTGTGTAGAGCTCTTATTCGTTTTACTTTTGGGACAGGGTAGGTTCCCGACGCATGACGTTTTGTGTGGTTCTCTTACTGAGGGATCACAATGAGTCAGTCGGACCATAGGGGTCTTTGCTTAGGCCATTTTGAGGCCGACTTTCTCCTAGTGGGTTGTAATTATAAACTTTCTTACTCACACTTCTGGGTCTGTATATATTTTCCTACGGGCACACTACTTTGGAGTCACTGCGAATGCGCGTGACGTGGGAGTGCAACTGAGGTTGTACATGTTTATATTTGGTGTACATCGGTTAGTTTAGTTGCAAGGTTATGTCTTTATTCTCAATCGCTTTTATTAAATCAAACGAAAAAAAAATTACCTGTTTTTCGCGTAAAGTTTATTTTTAGTTACTAAAGTGGCACCCGGAAATCGGGGTCTTACATTGTGGTATCAGAGCTTAGTCGAGTCATTTGGGAGTCTTTGGGGAATAGGTCTTCTGTGCTAGGTTGTGTGACTCTGCAAAGAGTGAAAATTGATTGTCTGCAGAACGATTTTTCGTTCTAATTGATTGCATTGTTACTTAATCATATGGAATAGTTTGGTGCTATCATACGATTAGGACTAACAGTTTTCTTGGGGGTAACGGACGATGGTGAACACGAATCAACTAGCAAAGATGATGGCCACTATGGCTCAGGCGATGACTAACCAAGCGAATGACAATGCTTTGAGGCGTGCTGCGGAGGAAGCGCGTGATCGACACCAGCGTCAGAGGGAGGCGACTCTGGATCAGAACAAAGGGTTGAATGATTTCAGGAGACTGGATCCACCTAAGTTTTCGGGAGGTACTGACCCGGACAAAACGGATCTCTGGATTGAGGAAATAGAGAAGATCTTTGGTGTGTTACAGACTGCTGAGGGAGCCAAGGTGGGAATGGCAACCTTTCTGTTGTTGGGTGATGCAGAGTACTGGTGGAGAGGAGCCAGAGGGATAATGGAAGCCAACCATGTTGAGGTGAACTGGAATTCTTTTCGAACTGCTTTTCTCGAGCAGTATTTTCTTAACAGTGCTCGTGACGAGCGTGAATCACAGTTTCTGACTCTTAAACAAGGGAGCATGACCATTCCGGAATATGCTGCTAAGTTGGAGTCTCTGGCAAAACACTTTCGAATTTTCCGTAACCAAGTTGATGAGCCCTACGTGTGCAAGCGCTTTGTGAGGGGACTGAGAGCTGACATTGAGGACTCAGTGAGACCTTTGGGGATCACGAGATTCCAAACATTGGTGGAGAAGCAACAGAGGTGGAGTTGATGAAGAATCGAAGATTGAACAGGGTTGGAACAGGAGGACCAGTGAGGTCGACACCACATAATTTTCAGGGAATGGGAAGATTTCAGGCGAGGAAGCCGTATCAACGTCCAGCGGGGAGAGGGTTTACCCCGGGATCTTACAAGCCGATGGCTGCTGCTGCTACTTCTGGAGGGTCGGGAAGCCGTACCCCAAACCGTGAGGTGACTTGTTTCCGATGTGGAGGGGTCGGACACTATGCAGACAAATGCACGATGCCACCAAGATGCTACAACTGCAATAAATCCGGGCATCTGGCTATGGATTGCAAGGCACCGAAGGCTGAACCGTCTGTGAATGTTGTTAGTGGGAAGCGTCCAGTGGCGAAGGGAAGAGTGTATACAATGGATGGTGAAGAGGCTGAATGAGCGGATGGATTGATCAGAGGGGAATGTGAAATCGACGGTAATCTTCTGACTGTACTCTTTGATTCCAGTACAACATGCTCTTCATTACTCTCGAAGCGTGTGCAACACACCTAACTAGCTTTTACGGTTTGAACTTGACTTATAGTTATTACAACTACTAAGACTTTATTTGGCTGTACTCGTGTTTTAACTATAGAAGTTACACGAGGTTTAGAATGACACGCTAAGCCTAGAAAGTAGTCTTGTACCGATGCGTTTATAAGGAAGCTAGAAGCTGAAGAATGAATCCTAGAGAAATTCCTTATGGGCAGTATACGTGTTATGTTGAGGGTGTGTGGTTCCGTAGCGGAATCGTTAGGGACTTGATATCAGGATATTTGTGGTTACTGGATGTTAGGAACTCATTGACTGTTCCAGTGGGTTTTTCTAAATTTCCACCTTCGATGTATTAGGCCTGATCAACCTAATATTGAGGGGGTGATATTCGGAATCACAGCTGGTCATGGACTTTGATAGAAGGATGTGTAAGATGAATTTGAATTGACCGAGGATTAGTCGGGTTGGAGAGAAAAGTTCGTGTTAAGTAATTGATTTTCCTTGGGAAGGAGTTGTAGCTTTAAGAAATGAATATTCATTTAAGAAGTGTTGGAGAGTTAAAAGATATTGGTGGTCTAAACTTAGTGAAGGTTTAGATTTTAAGCCAATTGATTTTATCCCAAACGCGTGAGACATGAAGTCTTGTCAGGTTCTGATCGAGAGGCTAAGTGTTGGATTGATTGGAGGATGATTAAGTTACAGAAAGGAAAATGTTAGTATTAAGATGAATACCTGAGGTTGTTATATTTGGACGAGTTTCGTAGAGTTTAAGAGTCAATGGAACTTTGTTATGGATTTTGATGATGCATATTACGGTTAACAAGTGAATTTTACTAAAGTTGTATGAGAATCCTAGAGCTAAGGTTGACCTAGTGAGCTGAGATTCATGTACACATAAGAGATTTAGTGGTGTTATCGGTTACGATAACAGTTAAATCTCAGAATGTTGAAGGATCGGATGATAAAATGGCTAGTTAAGTCCCTTGAGGTATAGTTATGATTTAATCTTCTAGAGGATAAGTCTCGATTTGTGCGAAGTGTTTGGGATTTCAGTAAGTGTAAATAGGTTTGAGTGAGGGAAGTTTTGAGGAAGAAGACGATAATAATGGATTGTTAGATATTAAGAGAAGGATTATCTTATAAGTTGTTGATAAATTGATGTTGAAGGGGATAAGATTAGTGAAGGACAAGAAATAAGGACATAAGTCAAGTTTTAATTCGAATAGTGACTAAGTAGAAGTTTGATTTCTTGGTGTGTGTAAAGATAGTTACGAAGTTGGAGGTGTTTTAATGGACTAGCGGTTTCCAAGGGGATGATTCGTCTAGGAGTTATCGAACGGACAAGTGGAGTTTTGGACTGTAGATGAAGATCACGAGGACAAGTTGAGTATTTACTTTGAAATGTCAGAGAGGCACCGAGTTTAAGAAGAATTTCGAACGACCGAAAGTAAAGAAGTAAGTGGCTAAGATTGTGCGACTGCACGGAGTGCCAACCGGTATCATTTCAAGCAGAGATCCGACGCAAGTGATCGAGTCAGACGACATGAAGTTGAATGATGGTTTGTCTTTTGAGACGCCGACAGTTAGCAGTGGGGATAGAAGAGTGAAACAGATAAGGGGAAAACAGATTGCTTAAGTAAAGGTTATGAGGAACAATGACACGGGCAATACTACATGGGAATTGGAAGACAAGATCAAGGAACTGTATCCCGGACTTTTTGCAGAACTCTGAGTTTCGAGGACGAAACTTTCTTTTTGGAGGGGAGTATTGTAAGACCTGGATTTACAGAACAAGTTAATTTCCGACTCACGCGTAGAATTAGTGTAAGCGTGACAGGAGTTTGATGTTTGAGAAAGATTAATGAAGAAGAAAGTTCAGGAATTGCTTGAGGAATGTTGCATAGTCGTTGTAGGAATTAGTGCGAGTCGTCTGCACACCTGCCTTAGGGCGAGAGTGTCCAGAATAGGCTAATTTCGCTTTTAGAGCAACGTATTAAGTGAGATTTCAAATCCTTGGAAAATTTAAAGGTTCTCTTTATTTTTCCTTCGACCAGTGTTTCATTTCGGAACCCTGGACTGTACGCACGATAGTATTCACTTTTCAGAAGTCCGACGACACTAATTTCTTTGAGTCGAAACCCTAGATTCAATCGCTGGATGAAGACTTTTTCTTTTCGGGACTTCTAACCAAGTTTCCGTCCGCGTTGCCAGATTTGTTTCGACGTTTCCAATCTTTCTCCAGAACAAAGTTTTGTCGTCTGACCATCACAGCAAAAAGTAGTTTTTCGGGACAGATTAACTTACACCACTTTTGGGATTTTAGATATCGTTTTTCCCAAATTATAGATATTTGTTCTGAGTTCTGGAATTCTGTCGCCAGAATCTCTCTTAGAATTCATCGGTGAATGTGCTGCAAAAATCGGAATCGTGAAATTTTCATTTTCCCGCGATTTCACCTGCCTATAAATAGCCAAAAAAATTCAAAATATCTTCATTTTCTTTCCATTCAAGGCCGCGAGTTGTGGAGAGGGGAGGGAGAAGAATTTTTCACCGAAACTTGACCGATCTTCGCGCTGTTCGTTCCTACTTCAAGGTATCGAGGTGACTAGCTTGATTCTTACCTCTGATCACTGTTTCTACTGCGTTTCTTTAGCTGTTTCTGTGCTCAAAGTTTCGAGCTTTTTGTAAAACTGTCCGTTTTTCCTGATTTCTCTGTTGGGGTATCTTCTCTACATGCCCAAGAGCCTAAAACCTTCGTCGGTATTCGCCGATATGGATCGAGTTGTCCAAGATCTGAAAAACTGATTCAAAACCCTTTTTGTCGCACATTTCGAAACTTTAATGTCGAAAAGTCGTAATCTGACTTCGTGCCTTTAGGATTAGTTGTCACGGATATCGTTAGGATCATTGCTGTCAAATTTGTTTTCCGAAGTGATAACTTTGAGGTTTTGAGCTTTTATTTTGGACCAAAACGCCCCTGAACAACCGGATTTCGATCCGATTGTCCGAAAAATTTTCCGACAGTTTCTTTGCCTTAGTTTTACCCTAAAACTACCTTGTGAACTGATTAGATCGAAGAAAAAGAGCCGGAGCCCTTTTTCCCTTATGGCCGAGAGCTATATCAATGGGGGGGGGGAGTTTTTCGCTTTCGAAAACTTGTCTTTTTGTACCCGATTGTTGTATTCTAAAGCTTTAACGCTTTGTCTATCGTTAATGAGTTGTATTGTGATCGAGCTAATCGATTTTGTTTGGATTTCTGCTTTGTTTTCTCCGAGGTTCAGTTGAAGGGACTTTGGATATTTCACAGCAATCGTGTGAAGGATACTTTAACCACGAGACTGGAGCAGCTCGAGGTTAGGGCAACTTACTATTAGCTATGACTGCATGATAGGCGTCGATAAATTCGACTTATGCTTTACTTTGATGTTGATTATGTTGATGAACTGATGTTATGATGTTTTACATAACTGATGATGTTGAGATGTTATTGAATTATGCGTTTTGACGCGACTTCGGGGTGGGGATTCATTGATCTGGTGCTATTTGCTATTTCGGGTTGGATGAACAACCCTAGGCAAGTTCAAACTTGGGGTTTGAGACTTAGCCATTTGCTCGTATTTTTAGACTTTCCCCGGGAACTTCTTTTGGTGGGTTTTGGGACATTTAGACTCTGAGAAATAAACTCATAACTTGACTAATTCAATTCGAAATATTTTTTATTAACAAATAATCATAGGAGTACTAAAGGGGAAAATAATTGCGAAAGACGGGGAAAAGTCGACTTTTGTTGTGGGTTTTGGAGATTTGCTGGACACCAAAGGGGGGGTGAGCCACGGTGATGATTGAAAGTCACCGAGTACTTTAGTACTCTAGCTGTTGGAGTTGTGTTGTATTGACCGACACTAACTCTAGGTTCTTGTTTGTTGGAGTTGTGTTGTATTGACCGACACTAAACTCTTGGGTTTTGTTATTGGAGTTGTGTTGTATTGACCGACACTAACTCTAGGTTCTTGTTTGTTGGAGTTGTGTTGTATTGACCGACACTAAACTCTTGGGTTTTGTTATTGGAGTTGTGTTGTATTGACCGACACTAACTCTTGGGTTTTGAGTTTTGGGTTTTGAGCTAAACACTTGTGTTGTGAGGACGATTCGATGTTTGGCTAACCATATTGCATCATGCATCATTTGGTGAAGAACGGGAATGCTTCACCGATGCATTATTCGATGAGGAACGGGAATGCTTCATCGATGGTGAGGAACGGGAATGCTTCACCAATGCATCATTCGACAAAGAACGGGAATGCTTTGTCGAGGATGAAGAACGGGAATGCTTCATCCATAGTGAAGAACGGGAATGCTTCACTAGTGGCGAACGGGAACGCGTCACAATTATCCGGATCATCTTGATTGCATTTCACGCATACATTCACTCTGACTGGAATTGTGTGCCGTTTGATTTATTGAAGCATTGTTAGAGCCAATAACATGCTAGGATTGCTTATATATATCAACATATATATCTATACCCCATATCACATGTTGAGTGTATATCTACTTATTTCCGTGAGTTGATCTTGGCGCCTTGGCTTTGGTTTCATGTTTGTGTTTGGGCGGTCGGCCTGCTGCCAGATGTCGACAGTGGATTGGGTTTCGATGGTCTCTCCCTCGGGGGGGATCAGGTTTGAGCTGGTTGACCGACATGCCCCCACCGCTTGGGTGATCTATCTTGTGGGTCATCGAGCGACGCACCGGGGAAGGGTCATGGAGGACCGGACTGAAGAGCGTGGACGTCTAACGAAAGGAGTTCTACGACGCATGGAGCTGAGCTTCAACTTGCCAACTTCAGTTCGCTGAGGACTCGGTACTGGGAGGGTAGGTTTAGGCAGGCGTCATATTTTGTGTAGAGCTCTGATTCGTTTTACTTTTGGGACAGGGTAGGTTCCCGACGCATGACGTTTTGTGTGGTTCTCTTACTGAGGGATCACAGTGAGTCAGTCGGACCATAGGGGTCTTTGCTTAGGCCATTTTGAGGCCGACTTTCTCCTAGTGGGTTGTAATTATAAACTTTCTTACTCACACTTCTGGGTCTGTATATATTTGCCTACGAGCACACTACTTTGGAGTCACTGCGAATGCGCGTGACGTGGGAGTGCAGCTGAGGCTGTACATGTTTATATTTGGTGTACATCAGTTAGTTTAGTTGCTGGGTTATGTCTTTATTCTCAATCGCGTTTATTAAATCAAACGAAAAAAAAATTATCTGCTTTCTGCGTAAAGTTTATTTTTAGTTACTAAAGTGGCACCCGAAAATCGGGGTGTTACACAGCCCGCCGGCAGTAACCCTCAATCCCTCATTCGTTGCTAATTGTCTACACCTTTTCGTATGCGCACCTCTGCTCATATATGTGCGACTCTGTCTACCATTTTGGCACTCATGCTCACACGTTTATAATATTTACCTATCATTTATAATTTTAAATATTTAATCTTTTGAATAATCTTTGACATAATTGCACTTTTAGTCATTATAATTTAGACCGTGATTATAGTCCTCTAATAAGGTTTTACCGAATCTAATACCTCTACTTTTTTATTTGGACAACAAAGTCTCCCAATCACTAACTCTCAAATTCTCATCTTCTAAAAATAATCTTATGAAATTGAATTAAAGTAATCATTGTAGTCTTGTAGATGTTTTTGTCATCAACACTTTAATAAGTATTTTAAGTTGTGACACTATTTGGATATGTGTTTTGCTAAAGTCATGGACGCTCATTTGCATCAAAACTTTATTTTTATGGAGCTGGAAAATCGGTGTTCGAGTGTTGAAGGCAAGACACGTGATTTTGGCTTTCACCAACTCACCAGATTCCCTACAAGTCACGTGATTTTGGCTTTCATCAACTCACCAGATTCCCTACAGCCCGCCGGCGATAACCCTCAATCCCTCATTCGTTGCTAATGGTCTACACCTTTTCGTATGCGAACCTCTGCTCATATATGTGCGACTCTGTCTACCATTTTGGCACTCGTGCTCACACGTTTATAATATTTACCTATTATTTATAATTTTAAATATTTAATCTTTCGAATAATCTTTGACATAATTGCACTTTTAGTCATTATAATTTAGACTGTGATAATAGTCCTCTAATAAGGTTTTACCGAATCTAATACCTCTACTTTTTTATTTGTGACAACAAAGTCTCCCAATCACTAACTCTCAAATTCTCATCTTCTAAAAATAATCTTATGAAATTGAATTAAAGTAATCATTGTAGTCTTGTACACGTTTTTCTCATCAACACTTTAATAAGTATTTTAAGTTGTCTAATCATTTACTAATTTTTTTGCATATTAAACACATTCTAGAAGAACGATTTTACTCTGATTTGAATGGTAGATATAGTTGAACTCTTAGACCCATGTGACTTGAACCCTCCTCTCACACGAATTAGATGCTATTGTAAATCAGATAAACTATATCGAAGGACTGGACATTCAATTTTTGCCTTTGATCGAGCACAATAATTATCTTTCTATTATTTACGATTGTTTTGGCTATAAATTTTGACTAGGATATTCTCTTCGTCTATGAATAGTTTTCTTTCTCACATCTTAAGCTACCAGATGTAGACTGTTACTATTGACAAATCAATAGTACCTTTAACTCTTCCTGTTAATACTTATTATCTTGATTTATGTACTTGAGGGGAGGCAGACTACCTTTGCATAGTTTGAACACACCCAATATTGAGTGATTTGAACGGATTAGAACTTTCAATTTTCTGATGTTACCACTTGCCAAATAGTTTATGAAGATGTTACAAATGCATTAATGCCTTTGCATGGATGTCATAATCTTGTAAATGAATAAACAGCTTTATGCTAGATCATAATCATAGTAGTAGCTCATTTGCAACAGGATAGAAATCCTACTTATAAACAATGAGATGTTTCATTTTAAAACTATTATGTCAAACACATTAAGGTATACTTTCCTTTTCTTTTATTTCAGGTGGCTAGATTGTCTACTGGTGACTCTTTAAATATGACAGAGCAGGATGAATTATCAATATATACTTGCAAATGATACCAGCTTAATTGCATAGGTCTAAGCAATTTTTATAAAAGCTTTGACTGATATCGTTGATGGTGATAAACCAACTGCTGAAGAAATCCTGCAGAATTTGGCAGCGGTGACTGCTGCACTTGATGTGGCTGTTGAGAACGTCATCAGTTATATTAATCGGAAGTGCGTATCTGAACTTTGATAATCTTTCTAATTTGTTATATGCAATGTTGTGCGGTGAACTCCAATTGTACACTACCAAAACTGATTGGAATTTGTGAGATTAAAGCAAAAATTGTGTCATTCTTTGTATTGTATAATAAGCATGGGAATTGCTATAATAATATAGCATGCCCTTCTGTTGTCATTTCTGTTCCTTTGACGACAACAGGAAAAGAGAAATACCTGATATAATAATATAGCATGCCCTTTTTAAATCATTCATTGTCTTTGAATATGTAATGTACCACAAGTTCGACCATTATATTGTTCAATGTCGAATGACTAAGTTCATGTTTGAAAATTTTTCTACAATTAATTTTGAAATTAGAATTAATTTTAGGGAGCAGTTTATGTGAGTAGTTTCTGGTTTTTCAGATTGATTATGATGAAAGAGAAACACATTTTCATAAGTTACAATTGTTGTGTGGCTAGGGGTGTCAATGGGTACGGGTGGGCATGGATAGCATATACCCACCACCCGCTCCACATGTAAAAATTTATACTCATACCCACTTCATACCCACATGGATATCCACTAAGTGCGATTTTAAAATATTCGTGGATATCCACGGACACCCGACACCTATGAACATAAATGAATTCAATTATATTTGTTTAAAAGAAAATTATATTAAAATTAAAATTTAAGATTGGATTTTACAGTCAATCAATGTGTAAAGGAAAATACTTATTTTCTACCATTTTTTGGGCCTAAGGGCTTCTTTTTATCATTACCATTGTATAAGTTTACTTGAAAAAGAATTATAACTCAAACACAAATTCATTAGATGTTAGAGTTGATAAACATCTATGTATATATATAAAAGATATTTTAGTATTTTATACATCGGGTGGGTATCCATGGGTATGGATACATCAATATCCGTACCCGCCCCATTAATAAATGGATAGTGAAAATATCAATTAAATAAATCTGTAGATACCCGTGCGCGCGGGTAATTATATCCATAGTGGGTTTTTATCCGTGGGTATCCACGGATGTGGGTAATTTTGACATCCCTATGTGGCGTAGATTAAGGTAGAGGGAGAGGTTAGGGCTGACACATTGGGGCACCATGGCCGCGGACCAATTGGGACAAATTAGGGGCTTTGATGCCTTCAAACTTGAATTTGAACTTGGATCAAGTTGAAGAGTAAACCTTATAAAGCGATGTGGAGTCGAGGAAAGTGGACTGAAGGGAGACATATCGACATCGATTGAAAATCTGGGTTTTTTTCCAAAAATAAAAGTTGGCGTAAGGAAGGTGGGGTTGTGGCGGGAAGCGGTGTTTGATTTGATGTGGAGGAGGTTGGTCATTGAAAAGAAGAAGAAAGATGTGGTGGGTGAAGCTTTTGTGGGCTGAATATTTTTTAACGGTCAGGTCGATTAAAAATTATATGTAGGGATGCTGCAAAAATAAAATTGATGAGGTGTGAAAAGAGCCACGCCATGTTTTTGGTAGCATGATTAAAAGTCAATTATATCTTTCAAGATAAGATCAAAATTGCGCTTTTTGAAACACAAAGACTAAAATCGAAGAAAAACTATTTTGTATAGACCGAAAACAATCTAAGCCTAAATAAAAGGATTTAATCTTGCATGTGTAGGGAAGTGAAAATTTCTCGAGTGAAGGGAAAGGGAAATTTCGGCCAAGTAGGGAAAGGTAGAGGGTTAATTTCTGAAAGAGAAACCCCTTCTAGAGTTCAAGAGAAGGAAAGGATAAGATTCAGCCCCCTAAAGCACCAAAACATGGGCACAACGCTAGATTAAGCATTGCCTTATCGCTAAAGTATGAAAATTCTTAATTAACTACTTCACAAATCCCTAATTTTCATTGATTTTTCAATTGCGTAGATAAAAAAAATGTCCACATGCATATAGATTTATTAAAAAGAACGGGGAATTAAATCATAGTTCAAAATATAAATTCATATTTAAAACAAATGTATTAAAGCATAGTAAAAACGACCAACTACCTCGTACCAGCACGGTACAAAGAGAAAGTTAACCAAACATGGGTTCAATAGACATAATCAAAGGAAATAACAGAGATGAATCCAACTCTGAGAAATCTACTCTTCTAGCCTCCAGGTGAGCCTCCATCAATCTCCACCTATCAGATGAAGAAGAAGCATACGTGAAGTCAAGAAAAAGGTTTTAAACATTGTGGTTCTCCCTTTCATCACGTGGCCCATCTGCCACATCACCTGCAAGGGAAAAAATTAAAATTTGAACTCAATAATAATTCCTATAAATCAGTAAAAATCATAAAAAGCCTAAAAATAAAAAATTAGCCTAAAATTAGAAAAAAAAAACACTCAAATAACCCTATTTAATAAAATAAAGTAAAGGAAAATATGAAAAAACAAATGCTTTTGTATATATCTTAGGCTCATCACATGTCAACCACGATGTTGAAGGAGGCTATGCACTTTCTATTATTGGGGAGGTAGGGGAGCCCAATGGACTTTAGAAATAAGGTCTTAAGAGAATTCAAAGTCACATTCTTATCCAAAATCTTAAGACATTGGTTATATGAGTCATCTCTCATATAAGGTCTTTACCTCCACATTGTTAGTTATTTATTGGAAAATTTTGAATCTATTTGCTCGAAGTATCGATTCCTAGACAGTTGCATCCATTCACCTTGTATGGGTCTATGTTTCAGAATTCCTATCCAGGCATGGAACATCATTTTTTTCTTCAGGATATTGCTTGTAGGTTTGGGAGTTTCGTGTG
Organism: Lotus japonicus; assembly: GCF_012489685.1. NCBI lineage: Eukaryota > Viridiplantae > Streptophyta > Magnoliopsida > Fabales > Fabaceae > Lotus > Lotus japonicus. The sequence goes on from NC_080043.1 coordinate 38,714,530, forward strand.
TCTCTCAATGATGCAACAATACATAAGAGAAGATTCGATGAAGCGCATATTCTAATAGTTGCCCTTATTCCCTTCTTATAGGAGCAACCCATGAACGTTATGACTAAGTATGTGATCTCTAAAAAAATTATATCGTTCTAATAACTGCCCGACTGCCCCTATATACAATTTTTTCCGGTTGCGCCAACAAAGTCTAACACAATTGGTAAATACTTTAGCTCCTTAAATATTTAGTTTATGGTTCGATTTTTGGAGAGGGTGCACTAGGAAAAAATTATATGGAGAGACCTACCTATGAATGTCGGTTGTGGGATACTTTCGGGGAATTCTTTTTTTGCTGGTTGCATGAAGTCACTAGCCTACATCCGACAGACTTGAGGTTATTTGCAGTATGGCATAATAATTTAGGAAGTCCAGGATATAGTCCTTTAATTTAGATTGTAGATTATGTCGTATTATTGTTTTGTTACTGGTTTTGGGTCTATTTTGGGTTGGAGTGTTTTTTCACTCTATTCTTTATTCATGCTTGAAAGGTATTTTAGTGGGTTGATTTATATTGATATGATTTTTTTTCGGGGGAGAGTTATCATATACTCTAGCTAATCCTTGATCTAGCTTTATTAATGCGGTAGGTTGATGTATCATTATTATTGAGATTTATGTGTGTGGTTTAGATTTCTCATCTTACTCACTTGACAGAGTTTGTATTCTCAAGTTTCTAGCAATTAAATAGATTTTCATTTAGCTATTTGTAAAAAAATAAATATACTTTTCATTTTCTCTTTTTTTGGTTTGTTGGATTCAATTTTTTGTCTAAACGTAAAGTGTACAATCTATGACATGATAATAAACTTTATATTTCTATTTTATATTGTGACCATGTGATAATAAAATAATCATTTGATCAATATTTAATTATGACTTACACCTATATTGTATAAAATAAAATGCATCTATATGATGAAATATATAGTTTAGATAAATACATGCTAAGAATATTTATTATTAAAGCATTTTCATAGTCTTCTAAATTGATTTGAGTAGAATTGTCTAATATAGAACATAACTATGGTTCCATGGGACACGCGGGATATTTTGTGTGTGTGTGTTGTGTGTGTAGATTAGCTCTACTAGGGTTTGCAACCCAGTATGGGCAAAGCCACCAAAAAGCAGACATCGGTTCTTATTGCATTGACGACTTGAGCGAGACAAGGTGCTGCCTGGTTAAATATTAATCAAATAGAAGGTGTCAAGCGTAAGGCAAGGGTTTTTATAGATGGAATAGGACAACAAGGTTCTATCATTTGTGGTGTTTATTGACGGAATTCGTGAGCATGTTTATGAGGAGAAGGTCGATGCAACTTTTCAATAGTGGGGAAGGTGAAATATTTGAATGTTAAGAAGCGGCAAAAGGCGGGGACAAGTTTCAAGTTTGGCTTTGTTTGCTATGGCATGATGTAGAAGTTTGGTCATCCATTAACAAAATTAATGGTTGGTGTTTGGACAACGTGTTTTTAGACATCTCAAAAACTAAATATCTTGTTAGGGATAAGAGCAAGAGGAAATAAGGCAGAGATAAAGGGAAGAAAATGTCTTGTCAAGATGGCAAAAGGAATAAGCGACACAAAGATAAGTACAAGAAGGACGTCATGGAGGGAAAGGAATAGAGTATTGATGGTGGTGGCAGGGAGGTAGTTTTGTTGCAGGAGGAGGATGTCTATGTTGATTATGCTGTCGAGATGGAGGATAAGGTGTGGGTTAGTAGGTGTGTAGAGGCGACTTTTTTTGATATTCAGGATTTGGTTTCTTTCTATGAGCGGTGCAGGTTAGGGTGCTTCTCTTTTTTCTACATCAAGGCGTTCAACGCAAAGGGAGAAATTTTGGAGTTGAGTTCAATTAAGATAGGGACTTCTATTTGTTAGAGGCTAGGAACCCTTTGGAGGAGATTTTCGAGTCAGTGCGGCCTTGCTCGAATTTCATGATGGCTAAGTCTTGCACCGATGAGGCTATGGAGAGTTCCATTAGTGGCTAGGAACATGCGTTTTTTTTCCATCGCAGGTAATAAGATCGGAAGATTTGTTCGGGTCAACGACGCAACAGAAAAGAAGGATCATCTTCAGTTTTCTAGAATTTTGGTGGAAGTAAGTGATCCTTTACTGGAGCAATGCAAAGTGTGTGCGTGGAGAAGGAGGCCCCGTTCTCGTGTGGAAATAAGGATGTTGCAGTTCATACTTATGTGTCTTCGGAAGTGACCAACGACAAAAAGAAGGAAAATGACTGCGTTATGGAGGATGAGATAAAGGTCCTTAGGTTCGTGAGTTTGTTGTGGTCGTAGAACAACTGTGTTGTCAAACGGGTCACGAGAGGATGGGGAGGCCTTGCAGCTGGGGCTCATTTTTTGGCTCATTAATGTGCATGATGGGTGGTGTTTCCTTTCCAGTTTCAATGTGCACCATGGTTGTATCAAGGAGTCTCGGGGGAGTTGATGGGGGTTATTAGCATTGGTGGGGACATTATCAATGGCTTCCTAATCAATGGGTTAGGCATAAGGATGGTGGCTAGTATCAGAATGAGGTCGGTGTTGGTGGCTTGGAAAGGTTGGATGGGTGAGCAGAGGTATAATTCTCCTAACGAAGTTGTGGCTTGCGTGGTGCAGAGCACGCTTCGTTGGGACTGTTAGGTTTCGTGTGCAATGACAAAATGAACGAAGATGAAATCTAGAGCCGCGAAGAGCTTGGTAGAAGGTGAAGATTGTGTTTTGGTTTGCAACCAGGATTCTCGCAACTCATATAAGAGGATTCAGGCTGGCTATGGGCTCCAACCTTATGCTCAACCAGGTTCAACGGTGGGGGCACAATTCATTCAGATGGTTGGGAATTCTATGTTGCGGTGTGATGAAGGTGAGGAAGCAACGTTGGGTGATAGTGTTTTAGGTAGGTAGAGGGACAATATCTATTAGAGGGGTTTCTTGATGAGCCCACCTCAAGAGTCTCTTGTAGAGCCGGTAAAGCACAGGAGAGGACAACCGAAAGAGAAGAGGGTTTCGTCGGCAAGCAATATAAAGAAGGGTCGATTGAAAAGGAGAAAAATAAGCCGAAGGAGCAAGAAATTGCTAATAAGTAGCGGTTTGAACAAATCGAAAGGGAGTCTACAATTGTAAAACTTAGCTTTTCGAAAAGAAAATGGGGTGTTGGAAAAGTATAGGGAGAAAATATCAAATGATTAAGGGTTCCAACCCAAATCAAGTCTAATCATGCTAGCCTGTATGATAAGGGTAGTGCGGTTTTGTTTGGTTTTTTTTATTGGTTTTGTTTTGTGGGTGGTTTGGGTTTTTGTTCATTTTTTTGGGTGGTTTGTTTGGGTTTTTGTTCCTACTTTTTCATAATTAATATAATTTCGCTTTTGAAAATAAAAACTACGGTTCCATACACCAAATTACATTGAGTTTGAGTGATTACCAGAAATTATCGGGGCACCACACTGGTTGCAAGTTAAATCTTCCATGGCTTGCTTCAGCACACTATATTCCGCCCGGAGCTTCTTATTTTCCTCCTTAAGACGTACATGCTCCAGCCATTCGATTTCCATCTGATTTAAGCAAAGAAATCAATTTAATATATCAACAACCATGTAGATGAATACTAATGAATATCAATTTACCTTCAATTTGGTTCTTCTATTCTGAAACCAATATGTGACGCTCTTTATATCCAAGCCAAGTCTTTTACTAAGATTTGATCTTTCAATCTCATCAGGATAAACATTCTTCCTGAACACACTAAAACAATTAAGAGAAAAAACCAAAATGAAAATCACGCCTGCTAAACATGTCAAATACAATTGTAGAAAAAATAGCATAATTTCACAAAGCTATACGCTTCAAGCTCCACAATTTGTTGAGGAGAGAGTCTCTTCCTTTTTCGGAGCTGGCCACCACCTGCATGTAGATTATCATTAGATGCGCCTTCGGAGTTATCACGTCCATTCCTATTTTGGTCATTGTTGTTCCTCATTTCACTGTTGCCCTCCATTTTCCCTTGCTGCAATGCAGTAAAGTTCCATTAGCGACAACGACATCAACGACAAAAAAATTAACAACATAAAAAAATCAATTCATAATCAATAACTAGTAAACATTAAAAAAATTCATTGAAAATGACATAAAACCAAGAGAATATGAAGTGTAAAGTGGATACAAGTTAAAATGTCAATGGACTCGTTTCTCTTCTCTTCTGCTAGAGATTTTGTGTCAGACTCATTTGTTCTTGGTTGTATGTTGAAAATGTCAAATTATATATTACTAGATATAATACCCGTGAGATGAACGAGTTTATTCACAATATTTTTAATATTATATAAAAAAAATATTATATTTAAAATAATTAAATATTAAATATCTTAAGTTATGAAATATAAAAAAATTATGTCTAGACATTTCAATAAATAATATTAGAGTAATAAATAATTAATCATTAATGTCAAAATAAAGTTAATTTGAATTATATATATATATATATATATATTAGATATACTTAAATGTAATGCCTTTTTTTAACCTAACTTTAATACTTAATACATTTGTTATATATAAGAATAGAAATTAATTTAATTCATAATTTTAAAAAAGTCCTTATTTTGTGATTGATGATTGAAATTTAAATGATAATATTCTTCATTTTGATATATGAGAAATTCAAAATTTTTACAATTAGTTAAAAATATTAAATATTATTCACTACTATAATTATTGTTGTTGTTAAAGTAAAGGTCAAGTCAATTTTAATTATTATTATTATTACTATTACTATTCTTATTATTATTATTATTTTAAGATCTTCCTAAAGTTGTGATTAATATTTAATATTTAGATAATACTAATATTTAATTTAAATATGAGAAATTGATTTTTTGTTTTGTTTCTGAAAGCACAAATTGTACTGATATAAACACGATATACACCTTCTCAAAGGGGATCAAAAAACATGAGGAATCAATAAAGGAAGCCTAAAAAAAAAGGCCACACCTTAAAAAACACGGCCCCAAGAAAAAATAGAATTCAATTTCTCATATTGAAATTAAATATTAATATTATTTAAATTTTAATTATTTTTTTTAGAAAGATAAAAGATATATATATATATATATATGTATGTATGTATGTATGTATGTATGTATGTATGTATGTATGTATGTAGCAAAATGGAGAGTTAAACCGCTAAACACCGCAAGGCGAAAAAAGAAACCCTCGACAAGCAAGAGCCCGACTAAAACCCCAACAGAGAAAACCTATCACCAAAAAACCACTAAAAAGCCAACACAACGATCAAAGAAACAGCCAATAACACCAAAACCAAAACCCAACAGACTTGAAGATGCCTCACTAGGGACCTCCATAAATCCTCGGATGGTTAGCGACGAGGTGATCAGCAAGACCAAGGATGACTTCCTCATCAAAACCTTCCGGAACGACTCCAAGTTATTTGACAAAGAAGTAATCCCTGCGAGATCTCGTCAAAGCACCCTTGTAACCACAGGCCTCAGGGAGAATTAGAGGAGAGCTCTGGACCAGCGAATCCACTACCCTCGAATTCTCTACGACCTCCTCGATCAGAGCTCTTGCTTGAGGCTGCGGCTTAGCGGAAGGGGTCTTCCTTGGTCGCCCTCTTCACCGTCGTTCCGTCAGCACACCCTCCTCAGCCGCCAAAGACCCAGCGCCAGCACCACCGCTAACAGGAGAAGGAGAAGAAGACAGCCCAGGAAACCCCAAGCCAACACCAGAATCAGACCCAGCAGGACTCACCGCCACTACAGGAAACAAAGTCTCAATGGGGTTTCACCTCACACCATCGGCCCCCACAGAACCGTCAACCCTAAACGAGGAGACGATCTCCGGGAACAACAGCGGCGCTGGGCAAGCATGGACAGGGGACGAATGAAGCAAACATGAAATCATCAGCCCTTCATTAGTGGTAAAGACTCCCTCTCGTCGCTCCTTCGAAGCTCCACCCTCAACGGACCGAGAAGACCCAAACAAAGAATCTAAAGCACCAGAAAGGATCGAATCTCCCATCAGAACCCCGTTGAACAAATTGATCGCCATGGAAGCCACATCCATAGACGAGTAACAGACAAACCCGAATCGGAACGCCCTTTCAATCCTTTTCTGCTTCTGGACAAAGACGTTCAACTGACCCCTGATTTGGCCAAAGAGCCCACGGATCTTGTAGTAGTTTGCAGGCTCCGGGATCCCGTCGATGAAGAGGGTAAACGACAGGGATCCACTTCTTCCATCGACCCGAGCATCGCCATCATTCTCGCCGGCCGCATCGTGCTCGTCGTTCACGCCGTCTGAAGAAGCCGCTCCGCCGCTGCCTGAAAACGCCAGCCGCTGTGAGCCAAGGTCAGGGGAAACCCTAGCAGACCTTGAAGAGGAGAAGCGTAACATACTCGTGTTTTTTTTTTAATTTTTAATAATAAGCACAATTTAGGAATATTTCAAAATAATAATAATAATAATAATAATAATAATAATAATAATAATAATAATCTATATATATATGTAAAGCACACTTGTGTTTTTGCATGCAATTAATGTATTAAACCATAAAAGCTCACATACCTTTCTATTAAATACATTAAAAAATAAAAAAATTAATAAAATAAAAACTGAAAAAATTTGTATTATAAAATCTATATATATATATATGTAAAGCACACTTGTGTTTTTGCATGCAATTAATGTATTAAACCATAAAAGCTCACATACCTTTCTATTAAATACATTAAAAAATAAAAAAATTAATAAACTAAAAACTGAAAAAAATTGTATTATAAAAACCTATTCAACTACTTATATTAAATAACAACATTCATAGACTTAAAATTGACTTGAGCTTTGCATTTGACAAATTAAAAAAATCAAAATTAAAAACAAAATAATATTTATTAATAAATAATTTAGATAAAATACTTTTAAAATAAAAAATTTTCTAACAATATATATCTATCTATATTGTACTTGGGGCTCTTATTTCCCAAAGTAATTATATATATATATATTTGGTTTCTCCAAAAAAAAAATTTATCTATCTATCTATCTATTAGTAAAGCTCACTTGAGCTAAGTATTAAGTACAAATACCCATGAGAACCTACATACATTAGTAAAAAAACTGGTGTTTTAATGAGATAACTTAATGAGTGAATGAACGGGTAGTGGAAACTTGTGCACTAATGATTTCAGTTTTAAACTTAATAAATATCAAATGTATAAGCAAAAGAGTAACATCCATGCCAAAAGTGTAACAGACCACAAAGTTATATCTGCAAATGGTTTTAGCACAGTACCTTAAATTAAAATCAAATTTAATGTTAATTTTAAACTAATATCAATTTAGTCCAATAAAAAAAAACTATTAACAATAAAGCATACTTCCGCCAAAATTAATCTTGATATGCAATGGTCTTAGTTTGCTGTCCAATTTTCTGCAGGAATATATGTCTATTTTTCTTAAACTCACAAACTCTTAGAATTTCTTGACATAGTAACTCCGAAGAAAAACTAACATTAAATTAAAAATAGTGGGATGATGGCAATACCAGTGTCAAAAACTGAATAAAATTGTTAATGTCAGGAGGCTATTCAACTATCTACATTAAATAAAAAAAAAATGAAATGTATTATATTGAACCATGCATCTATTATATCTCTATATAAACAAACCAGTGAAATCACTCACAAACTCAAATTATTCATATTTCTTAGACTTCAGCTGCTGGTGAGAAAAAAATGACAATTGTCTCTAACTACTTCAACAAGTATGTCATTTTTAATTATTTTAGTTAATTTCAAAATTGCTTTTTTAAATTACTTATTCTTATTTCTTTATTGCAGGAGAAAGATCATCAACAACAACAAGAAACACACATTACTTAGTGATATATCCCCGTTGCAGATGATTGGAAAATAAAACTGTGAGTTTCACATATATGGTAATTTACTAAACAACTCTTCTCATTCAATTGAAATCATACAAATATATCATCATTTCTATATTTATATGACACAAATCAGTAACAAAGTGTGAGCCACATAAATTTATATATTGCACTAGAAAGATAAGTGTAAAATGTAGTACTCACTATATTCTTGATAAGAAATAGGAATCTTTCACTCCTCAATATTGTCATATTATGGGGGAAAAAAATAGCAACTTAATCATTCAAAGGGAACAAATGACGTCCATCCTGCAGTTAGATAGAATCTATTTTTATGTTCGTGAAAATGATTTTAAAAGAACTTCTATGTCACCAGCAATGGTAAACAACCACATTATTCTTGATAAAAAAAATTAGCACAACTGATAACATCACTGCAATGACTAAATAAATATTAGAAAAAAAAATAGTAGACTACCACGTTCATTTCAATACTAATCTAATTAAGTAATTAGATTTCTTTTATATCAAAAAAAAAAACTACTCTCATTTCAATCTCAATAGAAATCTACCTATTTTTTCTTCCGATGAAGCAAAAAAAAAAAAAAAATCTACCTGTTTGATCATTTTTTCCCTTATTAGAGAAAGAAAGTGTGAGAATATTATAACTCAATTATATTTAATTATACATATATTCTAAATCTTCTTCTAAATAATAGCTTTCTTACCTTTCTGCAAATTTAAATATTACAATTAAAAAATACATATTAAAAACGAACCCGTGCAACGCACGGGTTTAATTTCTAGTAATAAGTAAAATTGACTTGACCTTTACATTAAGAACAACAATAATTAGTAGTTCATCATATTTTATATTTATAACTAATTGTCAATTTTTTGAATTACTCATATATTAAATTAATATTATTATCATTTAAATTTCAAAATTATTTTAGTAAATAATATAATGAATAATATAAAAGTTTATTAATAACTAATCAATATTTTTCTTAATGTGAGTCAATTTAACTTTATATATTACTATTTTATAAAAAATATTTCTCAAAATGTGATTAATAGTTAAAATTTAAATAATAATATTTTCTTTAAAGTATGAAAAATTAAAAAGTTTACCATTATTAATTAATATTATTGTATAAAAGATTGTTAATAACTAATTAGTACTCCCTCCGGTCCTATTTATAAGAAACAAAAAAAAAAATTCACATAGTTTAAGAAATGTAGTTAAACTAGATAAAATGCATTAAATTTGTCTTAAATCAAAATAAACTTCCAAAATTACCCTTTGTTATTAGTGTTGGAAAGTGGGAAAGAGAGAGAATAATTAATGAGACACATTTTACAAGTTAGAATTAATAAGGGCATCATTGGAAAAAATTAATTAATATAGCTCAAACTTTCATTTGGTTCTTATAAAAAGGACCAAGGTTTTTCTTCTCTTTCATGCTTATAAATAGGACCGGAGGGAGTATTGTACATCCAGTGAAGTTTACTTATATAGATTTTTGTGATAGCATTTTGTTGTTCCTTTCTTACGTTGTCTGCATTTTAGCTAAGTTAAGTTTTTGGCCAACATGTCGGACCCGAAGTTACAACATCTTGCCTGTGACATCTGTCCCTGCGAAACCCGCAAAGAGTTGGCTAGGTTTTCTGTGAAGCTTCGTTTTAATTACTTGGTGATCAATCTAGCGTATTTCTAGAAGCTTCTATGCGTCGTTCAAGGATTATATTCTATGTGATCAAATCGGATTCAATGATTTGATCTGAGATTGTGTGGGAGTTTTATTTCTGGAATTGGAAACTTTTTATTGAAGACTTTTTCTGCAGATTTGTTTCCTAGTAACTCCCTGAGTATTGTGTGGACCTTTGCTTGTCCAAGCCCATCAAAGACAAGGCCTGGATGACTGCTATATATGGAGACCGAAACCTAGTGTTTAGGTAGAGAGCTTCTGTTGAGTAAAACTAGGGTTTACTCTTGTCTGTGTTCACACTTGTTGTTCTCTCAGCTTATTCATGTGTTGATTCTTTTGCTGAGAGTTGTGTTTTTTTGTTGTATGATCATGAGATCTGTCTTTGCTCTTGTGTTAAGCTTTTGAATCACTATGGCAGTGATTGAGAGAAAGTAAGAGGGGCTCTCATACTTAGAGGGAGGACTAAGTAATAAACACTTGTAGAGATAGGTAGAAAAGGCTGTGAACTAGGGCAGTTCAGTTAAGACCTTTTGTGTACAATTTCTCTGAATAGTGGATTATCTTTCTCTTGGGTGAAAACCCTCAAGACGTAGGTGATTTTGCACCGAACTGGGTTAACACTCTTGTGTGTCTTGTGTCTGTTTATTTTCTCTATATTGCATATTTAATTAATTGTTTTGTATCATGTTGTACAAGATGTCTTAGACATCTGGTAGAACATCTGTCCGCGTGTGCCGTAGTTTCACACTTTTTGAATTTTGAATAATTAATTGAACCAGATTGAGTCAAATATCAAATAATTAAAGACAAGCTACTATAATGTCACTTTATGCACGCCTTTTCAATCTCTCAAATTAAAGAGTGATGAAGAAAGAAAAATAAGTTTTATTTATTTATTTATTACAATGCATAAAAAGAAAGAAAAGCAAACGAGCAAAGATCCCGGGAAAAATCCTCACAAAGGAGACACTCATCGTATTAGCAAGAAGCAAATGACTCATTCAAACAGGCAGTGTCAAAATTAAGACCAAAGGCTCATCTTGGCGCGCACCATGTTTAGCTAGAAAGACAAATATTCCCCTCTCTCAAAGTATGTCGGAGCTTCAACTTTCAAGCCCGATCAATCAGGTCCTTCCAAGCAAACGAGCTGCTTGATCGAAGAACGTGAATCTGTCAAAACCAACAGTTTAGCCTAGGAACAGTCACGCATACAGTGAAGCATGGATTCATCCTCCACATTACACACGTCGCGCATACCCGAATCTTCCATCCCTCATTGGAATCACAACTAGTTCGTGAGGAGCGCGCCCTAGAAAAAAAACCTTACAAGAACGACACACTTGAGAAGCACCTTCAATTTCCAAACCTCATGCAGCGCAATAGCATTATCACTCGTGAAGTCTCAAGAAAATGTCCACACCATCCTCAGGAAACCCCGAACGCCAATCCAAGTTAGCCAAACCCATGTGGAGCTTTTTATGGAGAAGGACAAACCTTTGGAAATTCCAAAACCATGAGCAAGTCAACCCTATAGAGCCAACATCAAGAAGATGAAAGGCTTGGATATTATTAGAGAAAACCCGGGCTCTCGAAGCTTCAAAGGTCCCACCATGCAGCTCAAAGTTGAAGGCAGTGTATTTAAAGTCTCCAACCAGTACCCACAGTTCCTCCATAAAGGCTCCCAAATTGAGCAAATAATCTTGCATAAACTGACGATTCATAAAACAAGGCTTTCCTAGATGCCCGAACAAACCCATTGGAGAGGGGGACGATATACCCTAAGAGAAATATCATGGGGATGGGATGCCAAAAACCCCCACCGAGTCATGAACCTTTTTCCTGACCAAAGACCAGATGCCACCTTGCTTCCCCTTAAGCCTCCTCAATGCATGTCGGACAGTAACCCAGCTTAGACCAGAAGGACCACAACCAGGTAAAGGGGACATGAGCCTCGAAAACAAAACAAATGTCAGGTTGATTCTTCAGGACCACCTCCTTCATGTTCCTTTTAGACACCAACCACATTGACCGCACCGCAAACATTCAAAGAATTCACTTTAAATTTATGGTTAACTAACATTAAGAACTATATGTACAAAGGGAATGAAGATCCCACACCCTACATCGAGGTGACCATGTCATCAGAAACAAGATCTTGGGGCACCTTCTTAATGTTCACTACTTGCTTTAAGTGGCTTGAAAATCCCAGGGGTTGCATGGTGTGAGCACCAAAAGTGATGGGAGCTACCTAGGGACAGGCACCCCTAAGCACTTAGAGCGTAAAAATCGTTGGTTGAGGATATTCCTTCCCATCATCGTGCTCGCTGGACCCTACATCAAACAGTTCATAAGGACCATTAAAGACCTCAAACGTGTAAGCCATGTCTTGCGTCTTATATTTATTCAAAGGTCCATGCTTGTGTTTCTGTATCCAAGCCTTGTCACTATGGGATATTGGCTGGCTCCTCTAGTCCTAGACTCCTTGCCTCCCATTTCATGATAGCTATGCAAATCCTCATCATAAAAAAAGAAGGCTTCTCCTTGTGAGGTTTCACGTGAGGGATCCGTTGACTTCCACACTTCTTTGTTTTGGAACCTCATTGAAAAATTCCTTACTATTTTCTTTCCCAAATTGATATTTTTCGTGGGGCCTTAAGTTTCTGTTTCTTTTTTGGTACCACCACCCAATCACCATGTGCCTCAGGGCTCAGGTTCCTCTCCCAACGTTGGCTTTAAAATTGTCATTATTGCATCATCTTTCTTTGATCCCTCAATTTGAATATCCTTTTTCTCTTGCGTAACTTCGGGAAAAATTTATCGATTTCCCACACCCGTTGCAACCTCCAGATTATTTGCACCTGTTTCTCCCACCCTGATCCATGCTGGAAGAAACCCCTTGTGGGTGACTCTGCGGTGCAATTACTAGCGATGACGTAGTCACTGGGGGCGGCACACAGACGCAATCACTATCCTGGTGGCCATAACAATCACACTTGGTGTAGATGATATGTAACCCTCATATTCAACTTTCAACAAATAACCTTCGATGCACACTTTTCCAACACCATGTTTTGTTAAATCCAATTGAACACATATGCGAACAAACTTCCCTCACTCGACACGAAGAGTGTTGGAGTCCACCCGAATGAGTTTTCCCACCACTAAGGCAATTGAGATCAAGAAGCTTTCATCATAAAAGACCATATTGAGGTCCGAGAAACGAATCCAAGCAAGCGTCTTCGTCACCTTCACCTCAAGCGAGATAAAGTCCTTACTCCTTGTAGACGCGACAAGGTAATGATCTAAATATAAAATAAATTTCTTAAAATAATACAAATAATATTAACTTTTTATTGTGAGAAAAATACCGTTTGAATATAAGAGTTTTGTCAAGGAATATATGCAGCAATGACTACTAAATTATATGTTATTGTCAAGGCACTTTTGTAAGGCTAGGTCCTTGGGTACAGAAGTTTATCCTCATTGGTTAAAGCTTGCGGGAAAATTGCATAAGTTTATGTTTGGATTTTGGGTAGGTGTAAGGCCCAAGTTTTTAAACTTATGCCAAGTAAATAGAATCCTATTCACGATTAGGGTTGATGTATCGTGAAAGGAAACCTGAACTAGAGTTTACCAAATGAAATAAATTTATGAAGGAGAAAGTTCAGGAAAAGTCTAAGGATTGTACCAAAGTCGATAAAAGTTATAGCCCGATCGTTACACGCTTAAACCTAGGTCAGAAACCCTAGTATATAGCTAGTTTTCACTTATAGGCACGATGGAAGTTAATTCCAAAAATCTTCAGAGAAATGTTAGACCTTCTCTTATTCATTGTATGACAATCGTTTCGAGGCGAAACTCTAGAATCTACGAACGTCCGATTCCAATCATCGGAAGTTTGCCGAAACCGAAACCCTGGTATTTCAAAACCCTAGAATCACCCGACAATGAAGACTTTTTCTATTCGGAACATCAAATGAAGACTCCACACGCGTACACCCATTTCTCTTGATGATTTCAATCTTTCTTCAGAAGGAAGTTTTCTATTCCGACATCTGATGCAAAAAGCAACTTATCGGGTAAAATAGTTTTATACCGGTTTTGCATTAGTCGCCAAAAATACAAGGAGACCTCATTTTAGTTTTGGAATTCTTTCGCCAAAACCTATCTTAGAATTCACGGAGAATGAAGCCGGAAAAATCAGATTCGCGAAACTTTCATTTTCCCGCGTTTTGCCAACCTCTATATATAGCAAGAAAGGTGAGAAAAATCACAAAAACTCCTCAATTTTCTCTCCAAGGCCGCGAGCTCCATAGAAGGAAGAGGAAGAAGAGATTTTGTTCAATCCTTGCTTGATCGTCGATTAATCAGTTGCTACTTCAAGGTTTCGAGGTATAGTCGCTAATCCTTACCTCTGATCGCTTTTTCCATAGCTTTTATGTAGACTTTTCTGAGCTGATAGTTTTGAGGTTTTTGCAAAACTATCCTGAATATTTCATTTTTGATTCTAAACATCTTCCTTACGTGCCCAAGATCATTTCTGTCGGATTAGTTTTTCCGTTATGTCGCCGAAATTCCGCCGGAATCAATTTATGCCTCAAATACCCATTTTTGGAGTAAAGCTTCGTCTTTTGGGCTGAAAACTATCGCCTTAGCTTAGTGCTAGTAGGATTAGTTGTCATAAACGTCGTTAGTGACGTCCCTGTCAAATTTTCTTTTTGAGATTTCAGTTTTGAAATTCTAAGTTAAAAATCATGACCAAAATACCCCTGCGACAGTTTTTGATCCGATAATTTTTCCGAGTTTAGAATACCCTTAGTTACGGCTAATGATAGCATAGGAACCAAGTTTGATCGAAGAAAAATCGAGCCCCACAATTACCAAAAGTGGCCGAGCCCTTTAAGGGGGGAGGAGGAAAATTCCTTTTCCGAAAACTTGTCCTTTCGCGCTAGATTATCGTACCTCGGAGTATATACTACTTCGTGTAACCTTAGTAAGTATTGATAGCTTAGTTTCCGATAGATTCTGATAGTATTCTGTGGTTTTACTTTAAAGGTGCTTTTGAGGAATTTCCTGAGGAGCAACGCTTTGCTTGTGAGGTAGAGTTCGAAGATCACTCTGGAGAACCTACAGGTGAGGGCTTCTCACTGAATCTCTAGTTAATGCTTAGGGTCGATGCGTTCGACATTGATTTACTATTTATGCACTTGGTTGTGTTTTGATTGGAAAAATGTTTTCTGAGGCTTCGGTTGACAATGTAGATGATTCATCTACTACTATGTTTTTGAGATTGTCTTACATGCTATGTGCTATGTGGGTAATTTAGGATGTGTGATGCATGCTTTATATGCTAAGTGCTACGTGGTTATTGCATAATATGTTGATATATGACATGTTGGTTGATTGTGCCGCGTTAATTATGCCTTTGCAATGAAATCTGTGTTTCTGAGTAGTGAGAATAGCGGGCAGGTCATGCCGATTTTATTTTGAGAGTTTTGAGAAAGTTTGATAGGACGAATGAGATTCGGACCTTGTTATGGTGTTTCATGGATCGAGACATTCTCTGGTGTCATTTGGGGATTAGGAGATCCCGAGAACTTATAAGATTTGTGATAAGACTAAAAGGATATTATTTTGTAAAGAAAACTCATAAGACATTAAACAACCTCTAAATCTTCAAATAATGATATTAAACTCGAAAGGAAGCTTTGGATGCAAATCTTAGTTTTGGAAAGCGAGAAGTGTCGTCGGATCCAAGTGTTGAGAATGTTAAGAAGTTCTGAGTATGTTGATACTCCTTCGCTCTTTGAGCAGTTTGTATAGCCATCCAAGGGATTGTAAGATCAAGTTTTGATCTAGTAGTACAACTCTATGTTTTGATGATTACAAGTTAACCTTTTGATACGAACAATTGTGGTACTCTAACGTGTTTTTCTGAGTGTGCTATTTACAGGCTCTGACCTCAACTCAATCTCACACAAATCAGAAGCACTGTGTATAAAGAGTGACCCAAGCAACGCTTTCGCATTCACCATGTTCAGTATGAACAGTGGAAAAGCTTCAGAAGTTCTGAAGTTATACAAACTCTGATGTGGACTCAGTCGCTAGAAGCTCTGAAGATCCAGAAGTTCTGATAACCAAGAAACACTGAAGGTTCAGATGTTCTGATGGTGTAGAAGACTCTGAAGATCCAGAAGCTGAATAGTGGAATCTCTGAAGTCCAGAAGCAAGAAACTCTGAAGGCCATGTTCTTCCCTCTGAGTTCAGAATCAGAAGATACAATGGTCAGAGGATCTGTGCTTTCCCTCTGACTCTGATCAACCGGCTTCACAAGTTCCAATACGAAGCATTCCTCTGATCAGAAGTCTCCTAGGTTTAAAGGTCGCGTCGCTATCCAAGTACAAAAGCAACTGTACCTTCCTGACGACCTACCTAACGTTCTCAGCCACAGCAGAAGCTGGATTTTCCAGAACTGCCCTCCAACGGTAGCATTTCCCATGCATCGCTCAACCCTAATCCTTGGAGTATATAAAGAGGCTGAAGACTGAAAGAAACGGCTAAAAAGAAGAAGCATTCACATACGCAAGACATATTCGAAAATCTTC
Source organism: Lotus japonicus (assembly GCF_012489685.1). NCBI lineage: Eukaryota > Viridiplantae > Streptophyta > Magnoliopsida > Fabales > Fabaceae > Lotus > Lotus japonicus. Next base: position 38,730,784 of record NC_080043.1, read on the forward strand.
TAAGTTTTCTTTCATCTGAAATTCATTGAGTTTACTATTAGCTTTTTAGAAGCAAATCTCTTGTAAACGATTCTTTGATAAACAGTTTGTTTAGTTCCTTTAGGAGATCAAGGTTGATCGGATCCTAGAGAAGACTAAGAAAGTGAATCTTAGTGTGAGCTAAATCAGTGTAATTGTTAGTCACTTGTAGGTTTCAAGTGCAGTTGTAACTCTTACCTGATTAGTGGATTGCCTTCATTCTAAGAAGGAAGAAATCACCTTAACGGGTGGACTGGAGTAGCTTGAGTGATTTATCAAGTGAAGCAGGATAAAATCCTTGTGTGCTTTTCTATCTCTTATCTTTAGCACTTAAGTTCTCGAAAGATTTGTCAAAATCTTTAAGGTGGAAGTTTTATACTGAAAACGTTATTCAAACCCCCCCTTTCTACCGTTTTTCATACCTTCAGGGATGTGCCGAGAAGCTTCACTGAGGCGTGAGACCTTGTGAATGCGTGATACTCCACTGAGGCGTGAGACCTTGTGGAAAGCATGGATCTTCACTGATGCGTGAGACCTCGTGAACAGCATGAAGCTTCACTGAGGCGTGAGACCTTGTGAATGCGTGATACTTCACTGAGGCGTGAGACCTTGTGGAAAGCATGGATCTTCACTGAGGCGTGAGACCTCGTGAATAGCATGGAACTTCACTGAAGCGTGAGACTTCGTGCAAGTGTGTAAATTCACTGGGGCGTGAGACCCCGTGAAAGCATAAAACTTCACTGAAGCGTGAGACTTTGTGAATGTGCGAGACTCCACTGAAGCGTGAGACTTCGTGAAAGCATTGATGACTCGAAGAGTTATTGTGAGTGGTTGCACTCATTTTACGATTAATTGTATTTTGTCGCAGAATCGACTTTTACCTTAGGGTAAGCTTTTAGAGACATTAATTTAGCTAGAACACGTGGCGACGTGTCGAGTGAGGTCGGAGACGTTGTTTGGCTAATCGCATTGCATTCATGCATACATAGGAGGTTAATACACGGCGTGATACCGGACCTCGGTGAATTTCAAAATGTCGTCGGTTTCCAAAATGGTCGTAAGACCCGGAATGCCGTGTAAGAGCGTTTGTAGACGACTCTTGTAGCAGACCGAAATGGCAGACCTACGGGTTACGGCTGATCTGACTACCATTGTTGTTGGAGTAAGAGGCACACGGGCAGAAATGGTCCCACCGTTGCTGGTGCTAGGATTGATCCGTTGATGTCCATCCGTTTCCGGAATGCATTTGGTTAACTGGGTTAACCGTCATATCATTTCATGCAACATGCATACTGACTTAGTTGCTGAGTGTGATTGATAATTGTTAATCTTATCTGATGCACGCTATTTGTTATTACTGTCTTTTATATTCATTATGGAATATGCAACCCTAGGATGTTATCCCTAGCTATAAGCCTAAGTGGCTATTCTATTATCTGTATCTATCCGTGCTATTGTTTACATAATTCTTTGGAGTTGACCCTCGCGTCTTCTGTGTGTGCTTTGGCGGACTACGCCCTTTGTCAGATGTCCATGGCGGACTAGTTCATGATGGTTCACCCTTCGGGGGGGAACTAGGTGGGAGATGCTGGAACAGGAGCGCATCGCGGTAGCGAGAGGAGGGCGGATGGTGTACATAGACTAGGTCGTTCTGGATTTCGAATTCGGACGACGATCATGCTAGCATGTAGGTTTTAGTGCTGGCGTGAGCTCCTTGAGATGGGATTAGTGTAGGAGTAGAGTCTTAGCTCTGAACATCATTTGTTTCCTTTGGGGACAGGGTAGTTTCCCGCCGATAGCTTTTTGTGTGATTTCTCTACGGAAATCACAGAGAGTTGCTTGGACTAGGGGGTCTTGTTTTAGGCCGTTTGGGCTGACTTATTCTTATTTTGAGGGACAGTGTTGCAGACACTTGACCTTTCTTTTGGATTGTACCTTTTTCCTACGGGCGTTACTCTCTTTTACTTTCCGTCACTGGAGGTTACTCGTGACGAGGTTGGGTACTTACGGCGGGGGCTGTAATTATTAATGCATATTAGTTTTGTTATCTTTCGCATTTGCGTTTTGTTTATTTCAGTCTTGTCTATTTGTATCATCGAAAAAAAATATTCACGTTTTTCCGCTTAAACTTTATTTTTGGTTACTAAAGTGACGCCACCGAAATCGGGGTGTTACATTGTGGTATCAGAGCACGGTCGAGTCTTTCGGGAGTTGTTGGGGAATAGGTCTTCTGTGCTAGGTTGTGTGACTCTACAAAGAGTGAAAATTGATTGTCTGCAAGCGATTTTTCGCTTAGAATTGATTGAAGTTATTGCTTAATCATATTGTATAGTTATACTAGATGCTATCTTATGATGAGTATTAACTGTTTGTTTAACTTAACAGAACATGGTGAACACTAACCAGTTAGCTGAGATGATGGCCACTATGGCCCAAGCTGTGACGGCACAAGCGAACGATAACGCTATGAGGCGTGCTGCTGAAGAAGCACGTGATCAGCATCAGCGCCAGAGGGAAGTAACTCTGGACCAGAACAAAGGCCTGAATCATTTCAGGAGGCAAAACCCACCAAAGTTCTCTGGTGGTACTGACCCAGACACAGCGGATCTCTGGATCCAGGAAGTCGAGAAGATTTTCGATGTTTTGCAAACTGTTGAGGGTGCCAAGGTAGGCATGGCAACTTACTTGTTGCTGGGTGATGCTGAGTACTGGTGGAGAGGCACCAGGGGGATTATGGAAGCTAATCAGGAGGAGATCAACTGGAACTCCTTTCGAACTGCGTTCTTGGAAAAGTATTTTCCAACAAGTGCTCGGGATGAGCGGGAGGCACAGTTTCTGACACTCCGACAGGGAGGTATGTCCGTGCCGGAATTTGCTTCCAAGTTGGAATCTCTTGCGAAGCATTTTCAATTCTTCAATGATCATGTTGATGAGCGCTACATGTGTAAGCGCTTTGTTAATGGACTGAGGCCTGATATTGAGGACTCAATGAGGCCGCTGGGAATCATGCGTTTCCAGTCTTTGGTTGAGAAAGCCACGGAGGTGGAGCTGATGAAGAATATGAGGTTGAACCGTGCTGGAACTGGAGGGCCGATGAGATCAGGTTCTCAAAATTTTCAAGACATAGGGAAATTTCAGAGCGGGAGGCCATATCAGCGTCCTGCTAAAAAAGGGTTTACTTCAGGATCTTACAGACCCATGACGGGTACTGCTGGTGGTTCTGGAGATCGGACTTTGAACAGGGAGATGACCTGTTTCAGATGTGGGAAGCCGGGGCACTATGCTAATGCTTGTCCCGACACGAGGCCCAAATGCTTTAATTGTAACAAAATGGGGCATAATGCCGGTCAGTGCAGAGCACCCAAGACGGAGCCAACCGTGAACACTGCTCGTGGAAAGCGTCCTGCGGCTAAAGCAAGAGTTTACACCATGGACGGTGAGAGAGCTGAGGGGTTTGTCAGAGGAGAGCGCAAGAACGATGGCAACCTTCTAACCATTCTTTCTCATTCTAGTATAATATGTTTCATTACTCTCGTAGCGTGTGCAAACACACCTAACTTACTTATACTGTCTGAGCTTTGACCTTATAGTTAGTACACCTATTAAGACTTTACTCAGTTATTGCTCGTGTTTAAACTATAGAAGTACACGAAGTTTAGGATAACATGCTAAGCCTAGGAAGTAGTCTTCCACCGATGCATCTAAAACGGAAGTATATTGCGGATCCGACACATGTTATCGAGCTGGATGACATTAAGTTGAAGGATGATCTGTCTTTCGAGACACCGCCAATTAGCATTGGTGACACCAGGATAAAACATTGAGAGGAAAAGAGATCGAGTTAGTGAAAGTCATTTGGAATAAAGGACACCGGTGAGGCGACATGGGAGCTGAAAGAGAAGATTCAAGAACAGTATCCAGAACTTTTTACTAACCCTTAAGTTTCGAGGTCGAAACTTTCTTTTTGGAGGGTAGTAATGTAAGGCCCAAGTTTTTAAACTTATGCCAAGTAAATAGAATCCTATTCACGATTAGGGTTGATGTATCGTGAAAGGAAACCTGAACTAGAGTTTACCAAATGAAATAAATTTATGAAGGAGAAAGTTCAGGAAAAGTCTAAGGATTGTACCAAAGTCGATAAAAGTTATAGCACGATCGTTACACGCTTAAACCTAGGTCAGAAACCCTAGTATATAGCTAGTTTTCACTTATAGGCACGATGGAAGTTAATTCCAAAAATCTTCAGAGAAATGTTAGAACTTCTCTTATTCATTGTATGACAATCGTTTCAAGGCGAAAATCTAGAATCTACGAACGTCCGATTCCAATCATCGGAAGTTTGCCGAAACCGAAACCCTGGTATTTCAAAACCCTAGAATCACCCGACAATGAAGACTTTTTCTATTCGGAACATCAAATGAAGACTCCACACGCGTACACCCATTTCTCTTGATGATTTCAATCTTTCTTTAGAAGGAAGTTTTCTATTCCGACATCTGATGCAAAAAGCAACTTATCGGGTAAAATTGTTTTATACCGGTTTTGCATTAGTCGCCAAAAATACAAGGAGACCTCATTTTAGTTTTGGAATTCTTTCGCCAAAACCTATCTTAGAATTCACGGAGAATGAAGCCGGAAAAATCAGATTCGCGAAACTTTCATTTTCCCGCGTTTTGCCAACCTCTATATATAGCAAGAAAGGTGAGAAAAATCACAAAAACTCCTCCATTTTCTCTCCAAGGCCGCGAGCTCCATAGAAGGAAGAGGAAGAAGAGATTTTGTTCAATCCTTGCTTGATCGTCGATTAATCAGTTGCTACTTCAAGGTTTCGAGGTATAGTCGCTAATCCTTACCTCTGATCGCTTTTTCCATAGCTTTTATGTAGACTTTTCTGAGCTGATAGTTTTGAGGTTTTTGCAAAACTATCCTGAATATTTCATTTTTGATTCTAAACATCTTCCTTACGTGCCCAAGATCATTTCTGTCGGATTAGTTTTTCCGTTATGTCGCCGAAATTCCGCCGGAATCAATTTATGCCTCAAATACCCATTTTTGGAGTAAAGCTTCGTCTTTTGGGCTGAAAACTATCGCCTTAGCTTAGTGCTAGTAGGATTAGTTGTCATAAACGTCGTTAGTGACGTCCCTGTCAAATTTTCTTTTTGGGATTTCAGTTTTGAAATTCTAAGTTAAAAATCATGACCAAAATACCCGTGCGACAGTTTTTGATCCGATAATTTTTCCGAGTTTAGAATACCCTTAGTTACGGCTAATGATAGCATAGGAACCAAGTTTGATCGAAGAAAAATCGAGCCCCACAATTACCAAAAGTGGCCGAGCCCTTTAAGGGGGGAGGAGGAAAATTCCTTTTCCGAAAACTTGTCCTTTCGCGCTAGATTATCGTACCTCGGAGTATATACTACTTCGTGTAACCTTAGTAAGTATTGATAGCTTAGTTTCCGATAGATTCTGATAGTATTCTGTGGTTTTACTTTAAAGGTGCTTTTGAGGAATTTCCTGAGGAGCAACGCTTTGCTTGTGAGGAAGAGTTCGAAGATCACTCTGGAGAACCTACAGGTGAGGGCTTCTCACTGAATCTCTAGTTAATGCTTAGGGTCGATGCGTTCGACATTGATTTACTGTTTATGCACTTGGTTGTATTTTGATTGGAAAAATGTTTTCTGAGGCTTCGGCTGACAATGTAGATGATTCATCTACTACTATGTTTTTGAGATTGTCTTACATGCTATGTGCTATGTGGGTAATTTAGGATGTGTGATGCATGCTTTATATGCTAAGTGCTACGTGGTTATTGCATAATATGTTGATATATGACATGTTGGTTGATTGTGCCGCGTTAATTATGCCTTTGCAATGAAATCTGTGTTTCTGAGTAGTGAGAATAGCGGGCAGGTCATGCCGATTTTATTTTGAGAGTTTTGAGAAAGTTTGATAGGACGAATGAGATTCGGACCTTGTTATGGTGTTTCATGGATCGAGACATTCTCTGGTGTCATTTGGGGATTAGGAGATCCCGAGAACTTATAAGATTTGCGATAAGACTAAAAGGATATTATTTTGTAAAGAAAACTCATAAGACATTAAAAAACCTCTAAATCTTCAAATAATGATATTAAACTCGAAAGGAAGCTTTGGATGCAAATCTTAGTTTTGGAAAGCGAGAAGTGTCGTCGGATCCAAGTGTTGAGAATGTTAAGAAGTTCTGAGTATGTTGATACTCCTTCGCTCTTTGAGCAGTTTGTTTAGCCATCCAAGGGATGTGCCGAGAAGCTTCACTGAGGCGTGAGACCTTGTGAATGCGTGATACTCCACTGAGGCGTGAGACCTTGTGGAAAGCATGGATCTTCACTGAGGCGTGAGACCTCGTGAACAGCATGAAGCTTCACTGAGGCGTGAGACCTTATGAATGCGTGATACTTCACTGAGGCGTGAGACCTTGTGGAAAGCATGGATCTTCACTGAGGCGTGAGACCTCGTGAATAGCATGGAACTTCACTGAAGCGTGAGACTTCGTGCAAGTGTGTAAATTCACTGGGGCGTGAGACCCCGTGAAAGCATAAAACTTCACTGAAGCGTGAGACTTTGTGAATGTGCGAGACTCCACTGAAGCGTGAGACTTCGTGAGAGCATTGATGACTCGAAGAGTTATCGTGAGTGGTTGCACTCATTTTACGATTAATTGTATTTTGTCGCAGAATCGACTTTTACCTTAGGGTAAGCTTTTAGAGATATTAATTTAGCTAGAACACGTGGCGACGTGTCGAGTGAGGTCGGAGACGTTGTTTGGCTAATCGCATTGCATTCATGCATACATAGGAGGTTAATACACGGCGTGATACCGGACCTCGGTGAATTCCAAAATGTCGTCGGTTTCCAAAATGGTCATAAGACCCGGAATGCCGTGTAAGAGCGTTTGTAGACGACTCTTGTAGCAGACCGAAATGGCAGACCTACGGGTTACGGCTGATCTGACTACCGTTGTTGTTGGAGTAAGAGGCACGCGGGCAGAAATGGTCCCACCGTTGCTGGTGCTAGGATTGATCCGTTGATGTCCATCCGTTTCCGGAATACATTTGGTTAACTGGGTTAACCGTCATATCATTTCATGCAACATGCATACTGACTTAGTTGCTGAGTGTGATTGATAATTGTTAATCTTATCTGATGCACGCTATTTGTTATTACTGTCTTTTATATTCATTATGGAATATGCAACCCTAGGATGTTATCCCTAGCTATAAGCCTAAGTGGCTATTCTATTATCTGTATCTATCCGTGCTATTATTTACATAATTCTTTGGAGTTGACCCTCGCGTCTTCTGTGTGTGCTTTGGCGGACTACGCCCTTTGTCAGATGTCCATGGCGGACTAGTTCATGATGGTTCACCCTTCGGGGGGAACTAGGTGGGAGATGCTGGAACAGGAGCGCATCGCGGTAGCGAGAGGAGGGCGGATGGTGTACATAGACTAGGTCGTTCTGGATTTCGAATTCGGACGACGATCATGCTAGCATGTAGGTTTTAGTGCTGGCGTGAGCTCCTCGAGATGGGATTAGTGTAGGAGTAGAGTCTTAGCTCTGAACATCATTTGTTTCCTTTGGGGACAGGGTAGTTTCCCGCCGATAGCTTTTTGTGTGATTTCTCTACGGAAATCACAGAGAGTTGGTTGGACTAGGGGGTCTTGTTTTAGGCTGTTTGGGCTGACTTATTCTTATTTTGAGGGACAGTGTTGCAGACACTTGACCTTTCTTTTGGATTGTACCTTTTGCCTACGGGCGTTACTCTCTTTTACTTTCCGTCACTGGTGGTTACTCGTGACGAGGTTGGGTACTTACGGCGGGGGCTGTAATTATTAATGCATATTAGTTTTGTTATCTTTCGCATTTGCGTTTTATTTATTTCAGTCTTGTCTATATGTATCATCGAAAAAAAATATTCACGTTTTTCCGCTTAAACTTTATTTTTGGTTACTAAAGTGACGCCACCGAAATCGGGGTGTTACAGTAGGTTCTGGTGCATTGCTTTCATGCGTTCCTCCGATGCGGAAAACGTATGGAGTCATTACATTTTGGATTTAATTGTCGAACCAAACTCTAATTTGCTGTACCTTTTATGTTATGAACATTCGTTGCTACCTCCGGGTACTCTCCTTGTCAAGGCTGGATGTATGATTATTTATGGGCAGATGCATGCATGACTGACTTTCCCGTATTTGTGAACCCTCTGCGAAGATCATTGCATATTGTTCCAGCCAAGAACATAGAAAGAAGGTATACTACCTAGAGTGTGAGGATTACAATGAGAGAATCTAGAGAGAGAGAGAGCGTGTAACCGCTTAGAGAGATAGAGTGTAACTGAATCTAGAGTTTGTTATTCATGAAATGAGCAAAACGTCCCTTACAATTGGTAACCGCCCCCCATTTATAGGCTGGGGATTGGGCCTGACTATCTAACTGTCCTTAGTGGGCCGGTTGGGCCTCTCGGAGGAGGCCCAAACCCCAGCTTTGTGCATCGCCCTGGGGCAAGCATCCCTGGGCGAGGGCCTCAGGGGTCTCGCCCAGTCCACAAGTCCACAAGACACCGGGCTTGAAGCATGAGAGCTAAGAGTGTCTTTAGAACAAAGACGGAAAATGTAAGAAAAACTAACTAATATCAAGGCGAGTGAACTAGATAAGTCGTCGACGTGGCGTGGTAAATAAAGCTAAAGCTAAATTTTAACTTGCTCGACAGATCCTTCTGAGTCCACAAGTCCACAAGTGGGCCCGAGGCGGCAACATTTGATTCGCTCGCCCAGATGCACCTGTGACCGCCGTGAGTCACGGTGACTTGACGCGTGTTGGCCGCGTGTAATGCGCTGAAGAAATGCAAAGGTCAGCAAATATTCAGAATCCCAACCGCTACATCATCTTAACTGATGTCCTAAAAATGTCCCCTCAAATCACAATAAAGCCTGCCAATTTGAATTTGAACCAATCAGCCGTTGTGACTTCCCATTTAATATGCCGCTCCCACTTCCTCAAATCCCTCAACTGTAATCTTTTCTTCTGTCATCATGGTGCACGATTATCCACCATTTTCCCACGTTCATTAGCCACTACCCATAGAAACCTTACACGCGTCCCCTCTCAACAGTCTTCCCCTTCCTATAAAGACGTTGTTCGCTCACCCTTCACTGCTTTCGCAACCTCAACTCCTAGCGACCCTTTTTGCACACAAAAGCCCTGCAACAACCTACTACTACGGCGCCCATGATGCGTGTCCCCCTTCTGGTTGTACCCCCGCTGCTCCACTTTCCGGTGAGTTTCTAGAACCTCAAAGTCACTTTTATTTCTCCCAAGATCTCGCACCTTCCCTTCCTCATGGCATCAAGACGCCGGGCCAAAAGCTCCTCCCATGGCGTTAACGTCGCCACTCCTCTGCGATGCACCCCTCCGGTCAACTTTCCCCCTCTTGGGGGAGTTCCCCTTGACACAGAAGAAATTGCCGCTTTCCGAATTAAGTCCTCCGAATATTTACCAACCCCTATTCCGAGGGGCCTCCCGACTGGAACAACCCCCAACCAACCATCCTACTTTGAGAGGTGGAAATTAATTTCTGACCTCTCCTCAAGGTCCGGTGGATTTTTCCATGAGACGCCTCTTGACAACATTCTCTATTATGGCGGTTTCTCAGCTACCGAGCATCCCTGGTTTCGCCGCCCCCATAATGATGCGAGCAACTTCCATTTTTTCTACATGTATGAGTACATGTTTACCGATTTGGAAATTAGGCTCACTTTTTCTCCTTTCATTTGCTCTGTGCTGTGCGACATCAACGTCGACCCCTCTCAACTTCATCCCAACAGTTGGGCCCTCTTGCGATTCTTTGAAATTCTCTGCGATACAGTCCAGCGAGAGCCAGAGCCTTCCCACTTCTTTTACTTTTATGACGTGACCACCCAACCATCACCACCGCGCAGCTGGGTCTCTCTGGAGGCCAGGCCCAACAGCAGGCGCTTTAACCCCCTTTGGACCGCTGTCATAGACGACCTCACCCAAAGATACTTCAAAATCATGGTGTCCCACGAGTATCCTGAAGTCTTTACTTCAAGGGACGACACCACCCGCTTCCCCTTTTACTGGACAAAAGAAACGTCCAGGATCACCGACCCGCCCGAGAGTTCTTTGACCAAGGAAGACAAGATTGTCATCAGCTTCTTACTAAGCTTCCAGTCCTAGACTGCGCTCGTGTGATCGAGGGAGCTAGAGATTCGCTAACTCCCAAATACTTAGGTCGCCTGACCTTCTCTTGATTTGTTCTTTGTTCATTGTTCATTTCATGTTTCCTACTTTTTACTAACTTTTCTTTGTTGTTATCTGAACAGCGAAAATAAACTTTACCAGTGCCGACCTTCTGGCTGCTTTTGTGAAGAAAAAGAATGTCCCATTTCCTCCTTCAGTCAACTTGAAGGGCGACAAGACACCTTCCCTTTCCAATTTGGAGGGCGAGGACAGGAAGCGAGCGCCCCATAGCCCCGGCGAAGATGTCTCTCAACCGCCACTCAAGAAGAAAATCAACTCGGTCGCCGCTTCTCCTTCTGGCAGGGAGAACGTCCCGGTTGCCGCCTCCACCTCTAGTGAGCCCGGTGGACCGCCCAAGACGACTCTAGTCTCTTCCTCTGACGTACAGGGTGAGCCCATCAACAAAGCCTCCCCTGGAGTCAACTCTGCCACCACCTCGCTCCTTCAGGCGGACACGCCACTTCAAGCTGCTCAAAGGCCTCAGCCTACCGCCGCCCAAGGTGGAGCTGTTGTCCCGCCGCTCACCGGACAAACCTCAAATCCCTCCACTAGTCTGATGCAGCCGCCGCCTCTAGGTCACAGGCCACCTCGATCCCCCATTGCCGAGAAACTCGGGATGCCACTTACCCTCTCCTTCTCGCCGGCACAAGTCGAAAGGCTGGATCAAGTGGTTCATAGGAAGGGTTTGGACAGAGTGTCCGAGGGTGCCCTGGCAACACTGCTCCATGCTTACCACCGCTATAAGTGGGCCGCCAGGGATTCCAAAGCTGTGCGGCAAGAGGTGAGGCGCCCCCGCGCCCTTAACTCCTAGTTCGTTGAAGAGCGTGAGGTGCTACTAGCCCAGCTAGCCTCCCAAGAAGTCGCCTCCTCCGAGAAGCTAGCAGAACAATCCAACCGTTCTGCAGTCAGCTTGGAGTTCCGAGACAAAAGGATCTTGGAACTGGAAACCGCGCTTGAGAAGTTCAAACAGGAGGCGCAGCTGGAGTCTGACATGAAGGACGAAGCTCTGGCCGCGGCAGGGGCCCAAGCCCGATCCGATGCAGAGGCTCTTGAGAAGAAGTTAAGGTTGGATGCCGTTGTAGCTACCATTTTCGAGAGCGGTAGCGGCTTCTTCCTTGCCAAAGCCCAAGTTCAACACCTCCATCCCCAGCTAGATCTTAGCCCAATGGGGGCGTTCAAGAAGGTTACTTGCGCCGGATTGATTGGCCCTGAGGATCCCTCGGGCTTTATCGCCGAGCATTTCCTAAATGATGAAGACATAGAACATGACAAAACCGTTAATAGTATTTAGAACAATCGTGTAATAATTGTGTTTTTTGTACCAACACTTGTAACTTTTCCTGTCTCGCTTTAATGAGAATAGTTGTTTTGAATGCCTCTGTTCTCCTTTGTTTATCGTCGCGCCATTTTTTTGTTTCACGTTTGTTTTTAATAGTCTGAATTATGTTCAAACTTTGCCACTTGCTCAGCTTGGGTGAGGTTGTGTTGAGGACACTTCCTCAAGAGCTACTTGTAACGCTCCCAAGCTTCATAAAGATTCTCATCAGCGGATTGAGCAAATGTCATGATATCATTCTTAATCTTTCTCAAGAGGGCTCTTGGAACAAAGCTCATGGTGAACTTCATGTTTTGTTCTTATACTAATACAATCCGGAAGTTGATCTTTCAGATCAATCCGAAAGCTTATATCCCGGATTTAAAGACGGAGGGGCAATTTAGTATTTTCCCACTAATTTTAAATGGGGTGGCAAATCTAATGCATGGGGTGGGAAATCTAATTCCCTGTTCAGGCTTCTGTTATAAGTTTAACTTCGTTTTGTGACTTTTTAATTTCCGAGTTAGGAAAAGGAACTCCTTTCATTAGATTTTTTTTGTGTTGTTATTGTTTTCATACAAGATCATTGCCTAGCCATTTCCCTTTGGTTATTGTCTTTACTCACAGGTTTTTAGGGTTTAAAATTAGGGGAAATCCTTTGAGGTCCATGCCCAGGGGAAATCCTCATTGTTCTATTTAAAATTTGATTTATGATTATTTTGGTAATATACTTCTAAAAGATTGCTCTGCAAGGTTGTTCCTTTCCTTAAATTTCTGTTTCTGGAAGGATTGAGAAAATATGCATGGACTAAGGACATGTTTAATTACTTCCAATATATGCAATTGCCCTATCTCGAAATCATGAATTCTACTTAAAGTAAGAGGTCACCAAGAAAACCTAAGCATCCATCCAACCACAAAAATGTAATGTTCATCTCTCCTCATTCCCCTGAATTTGTGATTGGTAATATCTCCTCAATTTCCTTTTTCACTGTGGCTATTTCAGCAGAGAGACAGAAAGAGGAAAAATAGAGAAGAAACTCAAGTAAGCAAATGTTGTCTCATTCATTTTCGATACGAGGTATTTGTTTTCTACTTGCACTGAAATAGAATCTATCCTCTCTTTTTTTCAGAGGAGCTTGCTTTCTTTCTCCCCCAAGACACACTATCAATATGTTAATCCTCTCATTCATTCCTTCATTATATTTATGCAAGGATAATTCCAGATGAAACATGTTTAGGTTTTTTATCAAGAAGCATCTGTTCTACATAATAAGGTTCGTGCCTTTACAAGAAGCAAGAAGTTTTTTTTGTACGCAAAGATGGTCAGAACAAAACTTTGGCAGCTGAACAAGAAGCAATCCGGATCATAAATGCTACAAAAAATGGCATTGTTGCTCTGCTTAGTTTTTACTTATGCCTGTTTGTTTTCCATGTCAGCATTCAATTAAGGTAACTCAAGTCACTTGATGGGTTCTTCTTCATTAGTAGAAGCAAATGTAAGCTCTCTCCCCCTTCACTTTTAGATTTTTAATTAGCTCTCAATTGAGGGTATTCAATGCGTTCCAGGTCTGACTTGGGAACATCCATTGTCTATTTCATTTAATAGATCTTACAAATTAAGTGATTCATTTAAATTGAGCCTAATGGAACTTATGAGAGAATAGCAAATCAGAGCATGTTTCCTTTTTTTCAATTTAATTCTGTTCATGTGCTAAATGGTCTACCTTTCTATTTCATTTTAGTTCGTTTGATTATTATAGGTTATACTCCTCATAGCCATTGAAGAAGGGCATGTGTTATGTTAGACTGTTAGTATGATATGGACAAAAGTTAGTTCAAGCACATGTGCTTCCTTGGAATTTTTACATGCACTTAGAAGAGGATACTGTGAATGAGAATGCTTCATTCCATGCTTCTTTTTCTTTTTAATGACACATGAATGATGAATCTTGAGTATCATAGAAAGTTGGTTTTAAAGTCTTACTGTTTTGTGGATTGAAATATCATAGAAATTTCTCTAACTGTTCCTCGTTTCCCTTTTTTCTATCCTAATAGTCTAACTGTCGAATCTCACTTTGCAATGCCAAAAGAAAAAGGAGATGATGCAAGATGTGAATTCTGATATATGATTTAGTCATCCACAATATCATTCAACATGACATTTTCATTTTGTTGGTTCCTGTTTCTGATCTGAGTGTCCAGGTAGCTGAACTCTGTTGTGATTTTTTTTTACCTCTATTCAATAAAATTATATGAAGTAAAACTTTTCTCTAAATTCCAATTCCAACTTTTTGTGCGTGTTTCAGACAACTCTACTGTAGATGAGAATGTGCTTAGATCTCGATTGGGAATATTGGTGTACACCCTTTTATGACAACTTGACAAGAACACTATGAAAATTGCATAAAATGAATTCTCTCCACATTTCTCTTCTCTTTCTCTTCTTCTGTGACTCCATCCCCGTGCCTCTGATCCTGGCCTCAAACATGTTTTCATTTTTTTTTCCTTTCATTTTGATTGCTGATTTCTATACATCATTTTTTCAGTCTTCCAGGAGAATGGTGAAGATGAAGAAAGTTAAAGGATCATCTTTTTAGTCTGAAGGATTTTTTTTTCACTTTCTCTGGTGGGGAAGTTGCTCAGGCCTCAGTGGGGTAGCTGCAGAACCATGGGCGGATCTACATTGAGGCTATACCATGGAGTGTAGTGTTGCAAAATAACAAACTCAAATTCTATGCCCCTGGAATTTGACCAAAAAGGCTATTAAAGCTCAGATCCAATCGTTCTAATGTCTCCAATTTACCAATACTTGCAGGAATTGCTCCACTTAAGTGATTATTTTTCAGCGCGAGAAAGCTAAGCTTCCTTAACTTTCCCAGTTCAATAGGTATACTCCCAGTAAACTCATTATAACTAAGCTGCAAAACTGTATCACTTAACTGATTAGAACAATTTTGAGCTATCTAATCTATGAAAGAAAGAAAGAAAGAAGTTCAAGACTGTACTTTTACAACTTGCAAAAAGATGAGACAATCGAATATTCACATGACAAGAACAAATAGTAATGTATCAAACTAGAGCTTAAAACGATGGTAAATGACAATAATTATTAATACACGCTGAAAAGGGGAAGAACATGAGAATTTGGGTTTGTTATTTTGTTATTAATTATTTTTCACTTCCCTTCTTTTGTTATATTTCATTGTAAGTCTAGTCCTTCTTGGAACCTAGTTCTTTTTGGACTGTAAACTCTTCTATTTCCATGAGAAACTTTCTCTCATGGTTTTATTTATAATATTTTTCTCTTTTTTGAAAAAAAAATATTTTCAATACATTTTAGTCTATAATTTCTTTTATGTTTAGCCACACTGATATACAAGGGCGTTGGCAGGAATTTAATATGAGGGTGACCAAGATATAAAGGAATGCAATTTATTAGAAAATTTCATATTTTTCTCATATAAGGAATGTGTAAAAAATTAGTGAAAAAGTATGAACATCCTTAATTCATTCTTTACCAAGCATGAAAAATTTAAAACCAGTTGAAAATATGATGCCAGACCACACATGAAGATCTCAACAATCCTACTCAACTAAAAATTCAGACACAACTCCACAAAGCCTTTCCATTCTTGAAAAGCCGCAGATTAAGAACCACAAACCAACAACAACAAGGGGAGAGACTGCCAGCAAAGAAAATAGAGATCAAAACAAAAACTACCTGGCATACCTTAAGCATAACAGGGGATTTGTTGTTTTCCATTCAAACTGGGAGAAATCAAACAACAATTGCCTTTTCAAACAAAGTTAAGTGAAAGAGGGGAGTAAGGGTGTTTACCAGTGCCACAAAAATAGGGTATTTAAGCTGAAATGTTCATAATAAGCTTCAAAGATTAAGTGAAAAATGGGGTTTTCCAGCTCTCAATATCAAGCTTTGTTGGTGAAATTGTGATAGATATATGTGAAGTAAAATTATGACATTTGTCTATTCTTCTTATCGAGTGGTTTCTTTCATAAAAAAAGGATAATTTATTTGAGTGTGATGTGTGTAAACTAGGTAAAAGATAAATAAATAAAGACTAAGAGTGAAATGAGGCCACGAAGAAAGAAAAGAAAGAAGGGGAAATATAAGTTTGTGGTGTGGGACTTAAGCTGACACGAAAATATAGGCTTCTACTCTCTATTATACATACTGGACTAATAGGGTGGTGCTAGAAACTATTTTTTTTAAGAGTACTGGTGAGAAAATTTGTAAATTTGGGGGTGACCACAGCATGAGTGAGTCACCCCACTACCTCCGCCCCTGCTGATATATAAGGTCTGGATCCGCCCCTGTGCAGAACCATCACAAAATCTTCCATGTGGCTACTGGGGAGGGGCCAAGAGTAATGTTTCTTTTATTCTCTTTAGGTAGTTACAATTGACTATTTTATATTTTGCTTTTATTTCTTTATTGTCAAAAGAACATTTTAAATTTGAAGCAAGCTGCAATATTGTTAGTATGTGTTACAAGGCCAAAGTTTTCTATTAATATTTTCAAATTAGTTTTGATGTTAATGCAGCAACATGCACAAAACTCTAATGGCTTTGGAAACAGTTTCTATTGCTATAATGAACTATCGTTTATACACATGCTATCTTGCTTTATATCATGCTTCATTTTATACACTTGCTACCTTGAATTCATGCAATTGGCCCGAACAATTTTAAGCAATTATTTTTCAAATTATATAGTCCACATTGTTTTATAATCACTTTCATGCTTTGCTGCTTCCAATGTTTCTAGGATGAACAAAGAATTGCCCTGTTTGCAATTTAGGAGAAACATAAGGTAAAAATATCTTGCTGTTTAGATAGCCAGTTCTTTTTCAAATCAGTTGTGAAAGAATCTCTCCCTTGAAATTTGAGCATGTCCCTGTAAACATCTCACATTTTACTTTGGTTGTATGCCTCTATACCATGAAATTTTGTGAAATCTTACACCATATTCTTTCACAGGTAATACCCATTGGGGAGAAGAAATTAGCTAACATATATGCCATGAAAAAGTTCAAAAAGTCTGAAATGCTTAATAGGGGATATGTGTGAATTTTCAGGTTTCCCTTAATAGCAGTTTATGTCCATTCTTCCATTCTTCATTTAATATTAGAAAAAAAAAGGACATTTCTATGTTATTTTGTATTTTAAGTTTCATTATTTGATTTGAATATTTTCAGTTCATTGCTTTTGTTGACACCACAGGTCGAGCATGTTAGAGTTGAAAGGAATTTGTTTGCAGAAGTTGTCAGTGATTGAATTGTGAAACCGTATTACTCCATGTGACCAAATTAAATAGTCGGTTCCATGATATTTTTCCTTGTTTCCCTGACTTCTTAATCCTTTATTTCAATGATGATCCTAAATGGTTAAATCATAGTATGTTTCTTATAAATAATGGTTAAAGCATCTCAACCTTTATTTTTTCACTTATCGGTGTTCACTATTTTCCTTCTTTGAGATACTAACATGCAAGTATTACCTCCTTATTAATTCGTACGTATTTTGTTTTTCGGTAGCAAAACACTATTGTTCTCCAAACATATGTAGTTCACTCAACGACCTTTGACTCATCTGTTTCAGTTAAAGACCCTCATTCCTCCAATGGTGTTGACTTAAGAGGAGTTCGTACCAGGGCTTCTAAAGTTTATTTCTTTTTTCCCCTATTGCACTGATAAAAAATTGACTCCAATTGTAGAGCAAAGGCCAACTGACAACCTGAAAAGGTCCTGTAAGTCTTGCTGAAAATATATGGAAAAAAGGGCATTCGCAGCACCTATTGGACCCCGGGCATCATTGTGATGAGGGATGTGTCTTCTCAAAGTTCATACTTTTGGACATCCAAATATACTTGAGAGAGCTTCTCCATCCAAGTTGTAGAAAAAGCGGTTGAGAAAGTATAACGCTCCGATCTCTCGAGTGTCACAAAGTAACCAAATGTCATAAGTTTCGTAAAGAATTTTCGTCGGTTAATTAATTAATCTTGAATTAATGTCAAACATTCATTATTACAAAAACTCTTGAAAAGTTAACCTTTACAAATCTCGCGGAAATAGAATTAATCAACATCGCAAAAATTTTGAATTAAATAAACCATCTGAAATAAGTGTGAAACATACGTCTGAAGCTAGAGTAAATTACATCAAAATTTAATTATCCAAACTAAAGCAATTAAATTGTTCAACACTCCCCAATCCCGATCCTCTCAACCCAAACAGAAAATAAATGACTCACAACCCAAACCCTATTCCTTGACCTCTTCCACTACCTCTTCTTCCTCTTCCTGTAAGACCAGGTTTTAGGGCATATTATTTTAATAATAATATTGAATAATATTATGTGAATTATTTGTGTTATATGTGATACTATGCCTTTAGAAAGGGAAATTATTTTATAAGGGACATTATTAGACCTTAATAATATCTAGATGACGATGTACTCCTCATTACGATCGTTTTGACTGTAATATAGCTAGGGTTATTTTCCGACGACTTTTAGGTTAAAATCGGCCCGACAACGACGATGAGTTGGCGAATCGAGTCGGTGAAGACAGTTTCGTGGGCCACACCTTATGGTGAGGTGTTGGGCATGGTTTTAAGAATATTCCATGAGGGAATATTGCTTTTTTTTTTTTAATTTTTGAAGGTTTTATTTAAATAAAATGGGTTTTATTTAAATAAAATGTATTTAATTATTTTTAAACCTATGGTTTATTAAATAATTAATTCTGAAAAAGATGTTTGAGTTATTATGAGAGTGGTGCACAAAAATTCGGAGCCAAAACTATTGATAAAGTTTTTGAATTTAAATTTGAAGTTTTGATGCATTTAGGAGGGAAATTGTGCATTTAATGCATTAATTATTTTGGGTTTTTATTTAAATTATTATTTTAAATATTTTTTTGAGAAAATCTGAGCATGAGGAAGAGGAAATATGAGTCTTTTGCAAGTATTTTCCTTTTCTAGCTAGGTTTTATGAGTGAGAGATTTTAGGGATTTTGATTCCTTGACTTTCAATTAATGAGGGATCAATATTTGAGTTTTTAAATCCTTCAAGGATCCTCTCATAGCTGATTGAAAACCTTTTGGATTCAGATTTATATATTCTAAAAGGTTAAGGATTTAAATGATAGTTTTAAAAGGGTTTTAAATAGGAAACGTTTTGCAAAAACCCTAGTTGTGTGTGTGTGTGGCCGCCGGCCATATATAGGAGAAAAGGGGGGAGATTTTCGTTTTCTTCCTCAAGTCTAGAGAGCTGAAATAGAAAGGCACCCAAACATACTTCTTTCACGTTAAAACTTCTTCAGAAAAAGGTTGGGTTTTGTGAGAGACAAGAGAGAAAAGGAGAGAGAGGTGTGAGGCTAGTCAAGGAAGGAGAAGAGGCGTGAAGCTAAGCAAGGCAAGGGAGCAGACCGTGATCATCTTCTTTAATCATCTATTCTTCTTCTCAATCTCTAGTCAAGGTGAGGGCTTTCCCGGTCTTGGGTAGAGTCTAGGCTATGTGCTACATGAATCTTGTCCTATGAGTGCAAAACCTTGTATGATTGGTGATAGGTTGTCTCTCTAACATGTTAAACCTTTGTATGATGATTAGAGCCTTTTCTTGAACATGTTTTAGGGCCAAAGTTTCTGTTTTTACTTTCTCTAAAGGTTTTATGCCATGATCTATGAAAATTCCTAGGCGAAATCATGCCAAACTTGATGAATATCCTTGAATCTATATTGATAGTCTATAACATGCGTTTGCAATGAATTATGTGTTGATGAACATGATGAAAAGCTTGCTGGATTTTTGTATGACTTGTATGTTGAGGCATGATAGCAAGTTTTTGATACTCTAATTATGGCATGGTCGAACCCTATTTTGCTTAGGGTTAGGCGTGTTGATTTCTCTTGTCTATGATTATGAGTTGTTGATAGTTACTGGATTTTTATACATGATATATACAAAAGTATGATGGCATGATGATGTGGTAAATTGATGATGCTTGGCCGAACCCAATGCTCCCTAGGGTTAGGCGTTTGATCTTGTTTATGTGATGGGAGATGTTTGGTAAATTTTCTGTTTTGGCAAGGATGGGGGAAACCCTATTAATATACTATGCATGATGGTTTATTGGTTTACTTATAGATTATGATTAGTAGTCAACCATAGAGATGCGAACTTCGCTTGCAAGTAGTGAATGATATGGTTATAGTGCTAGGGTATAGGCTATGGGCCATGAGAACGATAATGTCATTAGAGACAAACGATGACTTGCATGTGAGGGAGTTTTGTGGATTGACTGTGTGGTCTCCTTGAGAACTTGTGGATTGACTGTGTGGTCTCCACGTGACTTGGGTCGACTGTGTGGTCCCCTTGTGTTGTTCATCTGCGAATGATCGAGATTGGATCCAAGGTGTTGAGGTGGTTGTGTGAATGATGAGGACGTTAGTCTAACTGAACTTTAGGGTTGCTAACTCTAGATATGAATACGAGACTGATGTTTCATTGTATGATTATAATGAACTGTGTTTATCTGTTACTTATGCATGGGAACTGACCCTCTACTATCTTTTATTTGTTTGTTCTAAGGGGGGCAGATGACATTGACAAAGAATGCGGTGCATTCTTGGGAATTGACACTCTGTGACGAGCACAAGGATGAGGCTTGGGTGACCGACGCGCACTAGGTCCGCTGGATCTACGTTGGCAATGCTACTCTTCGGTGCACCAACAAAAAGGGAGAATGGATTGAATGTCAACTGCATATTGGAAGGCTGGAACTACCGTTCGCACCCTATCGCTTCCGAACACCTTCGGACTTGGAATCAGAACAATCTTCAAACTTAGTATCTGAGCCGGAGTCGGATCCGTCTAAAGACATGGCAGTATAGAAGAAGGAACCTTCAGAGGAACCTGAAAAGATGTCGGAGACTGTGCCGGAAGAAGAAGACCTTCCACCTGTGCTAGGAGAACCCTGGCACTGGGAGGATCCATCCGATGACGAGCTGAGAGCCATAACCTTTGCCATTGAGGCAAGACTTCAGTATTGCGCGAAAACGGGTGGGATCTACCGAGGGCTGAGGAACCACATGCTGGAGAAGTTCACAGATGAGCCGATACGGGATGATGACTTTACTTCTGAGGAAGAGAACGAAGAATAGGGTTTTGGTGTGAGGGATATCTATTTTCTGTTTGGGTTGAGAGTTTTCGAGTTTGGGGGTATTGGACATTTTATTTCCTTTAGATTGAAATATTCGAAAGTTCTGATGTAATTTTCTTTAGTTCATACGTATGTTTCACACTTATTTCAGATGGTTTATTTAATTCAAAAAATTTGCGATGATGTTTACTTCCGCGAGATTTCTAAAGGTTAATTTTCAAAAGTTTTCGGAAAACGAACGTTTGTCATTAACTCAAGATTACTAATTTAACCGACGAAAATTCTTTATGAAATTTATGACGTTTGGTTACTGTGTGACACTCAAGAAATCGGGGCGTTACACTTCCTCTTCCTTAGTAGTGTAGTCGTCATCTGGTAATGGCTCGTAGTGAACTTCCTCAGCAAACGGTTCCTCAGACCTCGATAAATTTTGCCCTTCTGCTTGAAGTACTGATTGACTACCAATCTAAAGAAACTCTGGGCCTTCAGCTCGACTTCACTTGGGTTCTCCAAGATCCAAGGCTCTCCTTGCAGTGGTGGAAGCTCCTCCTCTTTCATCTCAGTCTTCGGCAGGTCCTCGGGTTCCGCTGATGGTTCACCCTTCTCTACCGACATCTCCTTACACAGATCCGACTCCGACTCAGCCTCTAGGTTGGAAGATTGTTCTTATTCCAAGTCCGTAGGTGTTTGGAAACGATAGGGTGTGAATGGTAGTTCCACCCTTCCAGTCAACAGTAGAGATTCAATCCATTCTCCCTTTTTGTCGGTGCACCAAAGGGTAGCATTGTCGACGTAGATCCGGCGGACCTGGTGCGCGTCTGTCACCGAAGCCTCATCCTTGTGCTCGTCACGGAGTGTCAGTTCCCAAGAATGCACCGCATTCCTTGTCAAAGTCATCTGCCCCCCCCCCTCCCCTAGAACAAACAAATAACAGATAATGGAGGGTCAGTTCCCATGCATAAGTCACCAATAAATACAGTTCATGATAATCATACGATGAAATATCGGTCTCATATTCTCACATCTAGAGTTAGCATCCCTAAAGTTCAGTTAGACTAACGTCATCACCATCACACAACCATCTCAACACCTTGGATCCAATCTCGATCATTGATAGCAATTCTACAAGTGTACGGATTGATCAAAGTAATAAAAAGATTGTCGAACCACAGGGATAGTTGTTCATCAATTGCTTCTTAGAGTTTAGTGTTTAGAATGTAAAAAGAAAAATAATATAAGTTTGAGTTTTGTTTTATGAAAAACACTTGTAATCAAAAGCTAGAATCAATTCAGACAAAGAAGTACCTTGGGCAAAGTTTCACTTTGTCCAATTATGTTTCTTACAACCAAATCCTTATATGAACTTTAGAACTCCTTCTATGATGCTATAGCCTTTACCTTTACTTGTTAATACCTTAATCAAGTAAATCATTCAATTTCAGTTGCTAAGCCTAATGCCTTAGTACCTAGTCAATTCAATTGAAGAATGAAGCTTCTATGTTTAGGCCAACACAATAAGTTCCCACCCTTATACTTAAGTGGTAGTAAACAAATCAATCTAATCCCATGGTCCCTTAAGTCTTACCAACTACCGTTGTGCAAGAAGAAAGACAGACACTTGCATGCATTCAAGAGAATATTGAAACAGAGAAAAGATACATAGAAAGGAAACTTTATTCATATAAGAAACTCAGAAGTTCATAACATAATCAAAGCTAAGGTTCACTTCACCCAAAGTACAAAGGTAAACTAGCCAAACATGGCTAGAGAACTCATAATGCAAATCAAAAGAACAAAAACCTGAAACAAGAGTGCCAAGAAGCCTCCCACAAGCTCCAAGAACCTAAACCTCTAAGTTTTGTTCAAAAAGTTCCAAGATACCAAATGAAATGACAAAAAACCTAATTTATAGACTTCTCAGCGGTCCGCCACGTATGTGCGTGGCATCCTCCACGCACATGCGTGGACAATCTGTCCAAAACGCCAATTTCATGTCAGCCCACCACGCATGTGCGTGGCCTAGGCAGTGCACATGCGTGGCCTTCAGTCCCTTCCTCATTTCCTTGCACAGAACCTGTCACACATGTGCGTGGCATAGCCGGCGGACATGCGTGGTTCATCAGATTCTTCTCCGAATTTTGTAACTCCTTCTTCAACTATCATCATGGCTCATTACTTGGTCTTCAATCATCATCATTAGCCATCAAAAACACCTGAAACCTTCAAAGAATCTCAACAAACCATCATTCCACCAATGTCACTCATGGAAACACTCATTTAATCACAATAATTCAGAAATCATTCATTCAATTCATCAAATAAAACTCCCAATATGCAATCAACTCTCATGTATTCAAAGGACTTCAGCTCAAAACTGACCTTAGGAATTATCCTCTAACTAAAACTAATAAAAAGACCAAATAAATAGACTAAAAACAACTAAATTAATGCAGATGCAATTATGAATTATAAAGTGACTCAACTTGACTTAAAACTCAATAAAAGACTCAAAAAGGAAAATAACGAAACAAGAAGGACTCGATAAACATAGAATAAACATCAGGTCATCAATCATCCGCAGATGAACAACACAAGAGGACCACACAGTCGACCCAAGTCACATGGAGACCACACAGTCAATCCACAAGTTCTCAAGGAGACCACACAGTCAATCCTTACCCCATGACTAAATCATGGTTATCACGTGGAGAACACACAGTCAATCCACAAAACGCCCTCGCGTGCAAGTCACCGTTTGCCTCTAACGGCACCATCATTCTCATGGTCCATAGCCTATACCCTATCACTTTAACCATATCATTCACTACTTGCAAGCGAAGTTCGCATCTCTAGGTTTAGCTACTAATATCATAACCAAGAGGTAAATTAATAAGTCATCATGCATAACATAATCAACAAGAGGTTTAGGGTTTTGTCCCATTCCTCACAAAAGCAGAAAATTATCAAGCAAACTCTCATCATGTAGACAAAGTCAAACGCCTAACCCTAGAGAGCATTAGGGTTCGGCCAAAACATCATCAATTCATCAAGTAATCATGGCAACATGCTTCTTCACACATCAAGTACAAAATCCAGCAACTACCATCAACACTTATATCCATAGACAAGAAGATTGAACACACCTAAACCCTAGACAAGTTAGGGTTTCGGCAATACCCTAATTTAGGGCATCAAAAAGACTTGTTATCATGCTTCATCATACTTCTCATACAAACTCCAGCAAGCTTCACATCATGTTCATCATCACATAATACATTCAAAATGCATGATATAGACTATCAACACAAATTCAAGGATATTCATCAAGTTGGGCATGATTTCGCCTAAAGACTTTCATAGATCATGACATCAAACCTTAAAATAATGTAAAAACAGAAACTTTGGCCCTAAAACATGTTCAAGAAGGACTCCACTTGATCATACAAAGTTTTACATGTTAGAGAGACAACAAAGCATCATCACAAGCAAGCTTTTCATGCGTACAAACCAAAACATGCATCACAAAGCCTAGACTCTACCCAAGACCGGAAAAGCCCTCACCTTTGTCTAGATATTGAAGAAGAAAGATGAATAGTTGAAGAAGATGATCACGGTCTCCTCCCTTGCCTTGCTTCTCACGAATCTCCTTCTTCTCCCTTGCTTCTTCTCACACTCGCGACTTATCTCTCTCTTTCTCTCTCAAAACCCTTTTTTTCTTTTCTCTGTTGAAACTTACGTGAATGAAAAGTGTTGTGCCTTTCTATTTCAGCTCTATTGATTTGAATAGAAGAGAGAAGAAAAACTCTCCCCCTTTTGCCCTTGTATGGTCGGCGGCCAACCAAGCCCAAGACTAGGGTTTCACAATTTTTTTTACTCTATCTCACTAATATTTGAAAAATAAATTAATGCATCATCTTTTAAAAATAAAAACTGAATATAAATTAAATATAAAAGATATAAACTCCTTTTTATAAAAACAAAACCCAATCTTTACATTTAAACCAGATTTTTCCTCAAAATTAGGCAAAACAAATCTCCACCATATCTTTTTCTTTGAATTTTCAGTCACCACTCTCCCTTGGCACCAAAATTCGTCCAACATCCCCTTGAGGCCCAAGCCTCACAAAATTAAATTATCTTCCACACACAAATATTATTATTTCAGAAAATAATAATATTTTCACACATTTCATGCGAAATTCGCACGCATGTCATTCAAGAAATTCATTAATCACTAAAAATCCGCACTCTATTATAAATAAATAATAATTAACATAAAAATAGGGTCTTACAGAACGTCTGAATACAAAGGGCATTATTGATTGCTTCAAAATGAGCATTAGCGCAATAATATGTCAAAAAAAAAAAGCATTAGCGCAATAAGATACTTTGTGTAATGGCAGGGTTTAGCGATGCATCATGTTTTCAATATAGAAACACATAATGAAATTAAAAACATGGAGATAGGTCATTTACCAAAGAAATAGATTTTGATATAAAAGTTGAGCTTTTTTAATTACCAATTTTTATTGTTTCTCTGTCCAGTTAAGTCAATTCTTCACCTCTTTAAATTGATTTAGGAGAGTTAAAGAAACTCTCAGTTACAATCTCCATAAACCAATTTGTTGTGGAGGCTATAAATGGTAAACCTCCCTTATTTGGGATGTATTCCTAGAATGGTATACAATAATCGTAAATGAAACAAAAATAATAAAAAGGTTTTAAATTTAAATTATACATAAATAATAAATATTAAAATTAAAAAAAATTAAGTTTAAATAATTTTAACTTAATAGAATCTCACTCTCATAAGTAGTAGGTGAAATTCACTCTCTAATGAGAAAAAAGCGAAAACTTTAAGATAACCTTTTGAAAAAAAGTTGAATCAAATTTTAATTAACCAGTGAAGAAATTATGTTCAAATATAAAATAAAGATTTGAATTTAATCTGATAACTTTTTTCTTGGGTTACTTATTCAATCTTATAACGTTTGATTACAAATGATTCCTGTTTAAGATAAATGAATTTGATTTCAAAAAAGATAAATGAATTCATTCTAAAAAACATGTACGTTTCCAATTCAATTTAAAATTATTATAAATTTAAAACAAATTTCTAAATTGCTTGAGCTTCCATAAAAGTTTATCAGATCATTTAACAGATATAATCGTTTAAGTGAGTTCTTATTACACCTTTTAAACTCACGAGCAAAATGTTACCGTTTTAATTGGATGAAATTTATTTATGATACTTCCACCATTTAACTAATCATTTTTATGTGATTTGATTTAATCCATTATTACAATTAGTGAGGGTAATTAGGTTTAATGGATAATAAACTCAGTACACAATTAGTGCATAATTGAATTGTGGAAACTATGAGTTAAAATTTTATAAAATTCAAAACTTCATAAATAAAAATTAAGTAAAATAGATATGTAGAGTGGATAATGAACTTATACACAACAAAGTGCAGGGAAATGTAGGGACAACAAATTCCACCAACATTCGAGGCCCTGATTTGAAGAATTTTTTCCTAGTGGGAATGTGGACAGAGACGAAAATCCCCTCAAGGCTAATTTAGGGGACGGGTGGGGATATGTCTCCGTGCCCGATGGTTTTGTGGAAACTACATCAGTTAAAAAATTATAAATTCAAAATTTTATAATATAAGTTAATTAAAATAGGTATGTAATTAGGGTGCTTATTATAATGAGTAATGGACTTGATACACGACCGTAGGAAAGTGTAGGGATAGCAAATTCCACCTGCATATGAAGATCCCGCGAGGATTACTTTATTTGAAGCCCTGATCTTGAAGATTTTTTTATGTGGGGATGAGAACAGGGAATTGACATCCCTGCCAGGTGGGTCCCCGCCCCGTATATATAAAAGAAAATTGTACAAGATATTTGGATCTGTATATATAAATAAAAAACATATGAAATCATTTAATCAAATTATGCTCATAAATATTCTTTTATGATTTTCTTTTCAAGAAATGTATTACAAGAATAACAATTGGAAGGTTTTACAATGTAGATATTGTATTAAAATTTTCAATTGATATAATGAATTCTTCAATGCCTTTTATAATTCTACAAAAATATTGTAAAATAAAAAATAACTCATTAATATAACTTTATTTTTCCTTTTTATGTCAGGAAATTCATCAGGACAATCATGCACATATAAATATAATTATTACGCTTCTACATAACAAAATCAGACACACTCAACACATAAAAAAATATTTAAATTAATGTTCTCTTATATCCAAAATTAATTTAATTCATAATTTTTTTTAATAAACATAATCAAAATTATAACATAAAAAAATGAATATCTCATTGCATCGCACGGGTAAAAAGTACTAGTTTATATATAAATATTGAGTTGTTTACTAATGAAAAGTACAGAATACAATTCCTTCACTCCCAATTAATCAAGCTTAAGAACTGGAAATTACTGCGGGAATATCATGAACCCGCAAGTGAGAAGTAGAATAAAAAAGAAAACAATTCTGCATGGTTGATTGAACCTCAAAACAAAAACAAAAGTCACACACAACTCCTTGGCATCATCAAATAATTGTTCCGATCAATTTGTCTTTCATTGAACCAAAACCTAAAAATTCTTCTATGAAAGTCAAGAAAGTGAGAAACACGAGATAAGTAAATGAAAATAAATTTCAGGTAGCAATTTAATTACAAATCTTCGTAGAAATGTCAATAGTGTAATCAATTGGGGTGAAGCAGAGACCATAAAGGGGAAAAAAAAAAAGGGGGTGGGTGAAGCTCTTTTGGGTTGGATTTTTTTTTTTTGTCGCACGGGTAAAAATACATGTGAAGGATGCTAAAAATATAAAATTTTGATGAGGTGCCAAACGAGCCACGGCATGTTTTTGGTAGCGGGATTAAACATTAAGGTAAATTATTTCTTTTTAGATAGGATCAAAATCGTACTTTTTGAAATAGAGAAACTAAAACCGAAGCAAAACTATTTTGTAGAGACCGAAAACATATTTAAGCCTACACACCTCCGAGGCCTCGGCGCCGTGGGCGCCCAAAGAAGAGTCATGCGGGGAAGCATGCCTCTACGAGTTCTCTTTGTAGGCCTAGAGGTCGCCCGAAAAAATCCAGTTCCGAAGAAAATTCGAAGGTTCCCACGCCGGTTAGCTCCCCATCTCCTTCTGGCCCCTACTTCACTCGTGCTACAAATGCTTGGCTTTTGGGTAAGGCGGCAGGCTTGGTTTTCTCTGGCAGTGATGAAGAGGCCATTCGTAGACTGGCCAAGGACCTGAAGGAAAATTGGCCAGTTAACTTATAGGTTCCTTGTGCCGTTTCTTTTGGTGTTTCTGGATTTGGGGTTTTAGTTGGCTCTTGGGGCTTTAAGTTGTTGGTGTCTCTTTATTTTCGTTTTTATTCTTCAGCTGGGTTTTGTGTATTTTCTTGCGGGTGTTTTTTTGTTTTTCTGTGTGGTTTCTTCCTTTCGGGGGGTTGTACTTTATTTCTATCTTATTAATAAAGCTCTTTTGTTCTCGAAAAAAAATGATTAAAACTTGCATATGTGTGCAGTGCTGATGGTTTTCTGCTTCATTCAAGAATGGATGTAGCTACTGCAATTGAAGTGGAGGAAATTAATGATGCGGGAGTACAGTGCAACACATTAATAATGTTCCTAGATCTTCATTGAGAATATAAAGATGTTTAAAACATGTAGATAATTAATTTTAAAAACATATTAACATTTTTTTCGTCTAAAATACGTACGTCTACATAACACCCCCACAAGTTCTAGAGGAAAAAAAAATAGTATAGCAAACGTGAAACATAAGTTACACATAAGATGGATTAAAGAAATGGAAATTATGGTCTGTCCACTAATTTTGAATTCTTGCACCTGGTAGATATTTGGGAAAGAAGCATCTGTTGCAATACCACACAAGCCTTCCTCTGCATCTATGTCTCTCTGCATCCTTATATATCCTTTTTCTCCCCATCTCTTGCCCCATGAGTTTTTTGCAAGCCAATACTTAGTACCATCTTTATTTATACCAAAACCAACTATTGTAACTTCATGGTTGTTCCTAGTTCCACATTCTCCTGAAAAAATACCACTTGAGTAAAATTGGAAGTTCCTTCCAACAGCAATAGAAACTGACACGGGTTGATTAGCCACGGCTTTGAGGAGTGCTTTCTCACTATTACTAGGGACCCTTCCATAGCTATGAACCGGAATCTCAACTATGTGAGAGGCCTTCTTATCACAAGTTCCATCAACTCCCTTGTATGGATAATTTTCTTGTGAGGCGATTCCACCCTTTGCTATAATGAATTCAAATCCATCTTCCATATTGCCACCACTACATCCGTTGCTCACACCATTTGTGTTACAATCCACGAGTTGTTGCTCCGAGAGGGACACTAATTTTCCACCAGCTATTTTGAACATACTTTCTATTGCTGCCACGGTTGAAAATGCCCAGCAACTACCTAATATATCATAAAACAAAATTAAGAAAGCATTGGTTTTAATTTAATGGAATTAATGAAATTAGTAATGAAATTAAGAAAGCACAAAAATATGCTTTGATGATGGTGTGCTTTATCTTACCACAATGCCTTTGATTTTTAACTCGAGTTACAGCCCCTCGTTTCCTCCAATCCATGGTAGCAGGAATATCAGTGACATTTTCATACTTAAATGTTATTCCTGTATTTTTCATCTGTCCATATAATCTGTTTAAACCTGTACTGGAAGCCTTGAATTCTTCATTGGTTTGGTCAGCAAGATGATTAATTTTGAGTTTGTATGATTTGTTCCCAGCCATATTGAAGGATTCAATGTAGGCCAAATTGTCTTTGAATATTTGGTAACGTTTTTCCTTCTCTGCAGCATCCTTATAGACCTTGCCATGTTTTGACATCCATTGCTCGTGTCTTTCTGATAATGAAACTTCGTCTTGAAGAAGGGTTCTAGACATTGCCTGAGAACTCCAAAGTGCAATTATGATGAAAAGAGCAACAAGATATTGGTTTTGGTCCATGGAAGTTAGAAAAAGCTAAAGAAAATAAAGCGAAGGATTGAATGGAAGTTCTTTTTCGTTGAATTGTATATGTTAGAGGTAAGGTAAAATCAACTTGGTGGGTGAAAAATAAAATAACTGGATAGATAGAGTTTATATAGAAGTGATATGCTGATATTTAATTGTATTTGTATAGAAGCGAAATTCAATAGAGATCTCTTATCTTTTTTTTCTTTTGAAAGGATTTCTTATCTTAATCAGTTTTAAATTGGTATATGAAGAAATTTTGTTGACCCAGCAAATTATCTTTGAGTTTGGTTGAAAGTTTATCTTTCAATGGAAGTTTATCTTTCAATGAATATCTTTTTTAACAACTTTTGCTATGAATTTTCAGTGAAGACACTAAATTTTATATCAGAAAATAAAATAAGGCTTCCAATGTTTTGCATGTTTAATTACCGGTTTATAGGTTCCAAAAAAGAAATACCGATTTATTCAAATATAGTTATAAAAATATCACAAAATATTCATATATATCTTTATCTCCTATATTTTAATGAGAAACCACGAACTTTATGTTTGAAAAGTTTTACAAAGATATTTAGTTTTTTTCCTTTTTTTACTAGCAAAAGATATTAGTTTATTCATATTTTTAGAATTATCTTTTATGGAAAAAAAAATTAATTTGAATAATTCAATTTTTTTTTCAAAATAAATTTCATGAAAAAATAGTTATCCAAAATTTAAAGATTTAACTTACGCATTTCGGAAAAAAAAAGATTTAACTTACGAATGAATTTATTTATTTAAACACAAGTTATTAACACAATAGATAATTTCAACTGCACACAATACTTTTGCAATGAAGTTAATTTGTATTTCGTTCAAAAAAAAAAGTTAATTTGTATTTGAATTTCAAGTAAAAAAATTCATAAAAACTTGATTTTTTTTGTTACATGGGAGGAAAAAAAATTGCCCGAGTCATGGTAGAACACTAAATTTTAAAATTTGAATTTTCTACTTATAATGATTAGGCAGAAAACGATACTTTCCTAACAGGACTTTTCATAGCTCGAGATCTTAGAGCCACGACAGCAACATTATGCAGTGAACACCAATTGGTTATCTCCCAAATCTGTGGTTATTATCGAGCTAATGTCATTGATGTTACAGTACTCAAAACATAATGATTTATTGGAGTAAATGTTCAATTTCATCCCTGAAAATGTAGGCGTCGGGCAATTTAGTCCTAAAAGAATGAAATACTCTCTGCAATGAAATACTCTCTACAGTTCCTGATTGCATCAAATGTCGATCAAGTCAGTCTCTATGGTAAGATAAAACATAGGTTAAGTTAGTCCATGTAGAGACTAACTGTCCCACTAACTAGACCGACATTTGAAACAATCAGGACCCCAAATAGATGTTTCTCTCTCCTATGGACTACCTTGGCCGGCACTGCACTTTCATGACAAAATTGACTATTCACTCTATTTTTTTTGTACTATCTTGGCTATGTTCAGGTAAGAAAGCTTCCCTAGCATAATTCTACTAACTGTAGGTTTGAAACTTTTTTTACAATAAATTCTAAAATCAAAACTAATTTGTAGGATAGGCTTCTATGAAAAGCCTTTAAATATCATAATTGATTCTAAGGAAGAATAGAAATTGACGCAAACATGCTATGAGATTGTTACAAACTGACTTGCACAAGTTTTCATCTATGTAAGCGTGATTAGAAGCAAAAACATTAATATGATCTATGTAAAATGCAAGCTGAACTACTACCTAGGCCCTTCCATGTATAACGTGTAAGCTAAAATACTACCAACAATGCTATCATTTGGGTACAGCTTACAGAAATCTAGCGAAAACAATATACAAAAGCAGGGAATAAGCATTGCATTTAACTAGAACTAGAACGGAATATTAGACAGAACCAACAATTTCCAGGTTACATTGACAAGTCGGTACATGTATACATACATCTTTGAGGGTTGGGGATTGGAGGAAAACTGCATATAAGACCTGAATTCTAATCTATCAGCCACAAAAGGCCCTGTGTTTTAACATTAATCACTAGAACAGTTGACTCCTTGTTTCATTATCTCTTTACATTTATGTGCTAGCCGGATATGGGAAGCTAAGACCAGTTTGCCGCCTCACATGCTCAGGTATGAGTTTAATGATCAGTTCAGGGGATGCTCCACCTAACTGCAGACATAATTTTAATTAGAACCATTGATTCCTTTACCAACATTTCAACCCAGACTCTATCGGAATTGCGCTTCAACAAAAATTGCCATGTAAGCCTGGTGCGCACATAGGTTACAGTAAAAAGAAGCTATGACTAGTTAATAGAAGAAACCAATTTGGCAACTAGATACATACTTCCTGTCTGAAGTTGAAAAGTGGCGGCAATGGACGGCCATTAGGTAACCGGGCATTGGGCTCACGAAGCTCATCAAAGAAAGGATGTGCACATGCTTCCAGCTGAAATATAAAATCCACTAGTGAAAACTATGCTATGTATACTAATATTTTCAAATAAAATATAAACAGTGATTATAATGGAATCTCATTGGTAAAAATACTTTATCGCAGAAATCAACCACCATACTAAAACATGACATACCAAGGCATGTGGATCAAATCTCAGAGCAACAATATAAGAAACAAGGGAACTTCTTATGTTTATGTAATTATGTAAACATAGTTATCGATCGCGGCAAATAGCGGCGCGATAGCGCCGTCGCGTCGCGGCCCTTCCCCGCGATTTTGAATCGATCGCGTCGCGGAACGCCGTCGCGGCTGTCGCGCCGCGAATTGCGGCCAAATCGCGTCCAAATCGCGTCCAAATCGCGTTCGATCGCGTTCAATCGCGGTGCTCCAGGTTGAAGATGGGTTGGGTTCAAGGAAAATCCCCAAATTGCCCTCAAAATTGTAAATTAGGTTAAAATTTGAGGGTACTTTTGGAATTTCGCTCTTAATAAGTGAAACGCACCGTTTCACTCGTCTTCTTCACGCGTTTCTTCTTTCTTTACGCGTTTCCTCTGCAACTTGCAACCTTCTTCAACGCGTTTCTCCGGCGCGACTTGCTTCCCCTCAGCCACCTTCGACCAGAAGTCCAGAACCCATGGCCGCGGCGCAATCTGACAAGCACCGTCCAGGCTCCGGCGACCACCACCCCTGTTTACCCTTGGGCCTTTATTCTGTTCTGAGTTGCTCTGTTTTTTTCTTCTTTTCCTCTATTTTTTTTTCCTTTCTTTTAGTAATTATATGTATATATTAGT
The DNA here is from genome assembly GCF_012489685.1 of Lotus japonicus. NCBI lineage: Eukaryota > Viridiplantae > Streptophyta > Magnoliopsida > Fabales > Fabaceae > Lotus > Lotus japonicus. The sequence goes on from NC_080043.1 coordinate 38,763,920, forward strand.
TATATAATATTATATGTGAAAAATCAAAATAGCGGTCATCCCGCTATCCGCTATCCCGCTATCCCACTTTTGGGGTCGGCCGCTACGCGCCGCGATCCGGGATTGACTACTATGTATGTAAATATATTTTATATCAAGGTTTGTTTAACATATTACTGCTATGCTATTTCTCTATTTGTGCCTTCACCAAGGAGGGAGGTGGAGAAGGTATAAGGGTTTGCCCAACTTACTGCACTGCAACGAAGACTTGGTGAATATTGGAGCAGCCTTGATGCGAGGTCAATTGCTTCAGGAGGCATTCGCTTGTGAAAAACCTGAACCAGGAATCATGGCATCAATCAACCAGAAAAACCATTGTTACAAAGCAAAAGGAGGAATGGCAGGGAATGCAATTACCTTATGCCAAGGATGAGCTTTAATCTGGGGGAATCTAAAATCTGTATAATTAGGGTTCATGCAACGAATTTCTTCTCGAGTTGGAGTACCAAGAACCTATAAAAAGACACCCAAATTATTATCTCTTTGTACTTATATTCAAGCAATCTAGGGTGACATCTGAGAATAAATGAGGATCACCTTAATAATTTCCACAAGTTGGTCCACCTGATTTTCACCGGGGAACAATGGCTAAAGAAACATTTCAAACTATGAGAAATCAAGATAACATATCTCAAAAACAAAGGGAAAACATTTATTTTGTACGTGCAACATTAGTGCATAAGTTACCCAAAAAAAAAATTAACCTGGCCTAGAAGTAGTTCTGCTAGGACACAACCAGCAGACCAAATATCAATAGAAGTTGTGTATTCTGTCGCACCAAATATTAGTTCCGGCGCTCGATAGTACCGTGAACATATGTACGAAATGTTTGATTCACCTTTGACCTGAGATAAAATCATAACAATTACACTTTAATACTTTATCTTTTTAAACCAAATAATTGTAACCAAAATTAGCATTGATTCCAACCAATATCTTTTTTCTCCCTAAAAATGCGACATGTTTTGAAATTAGTCCTCTATATTTTAAGTTTCCATTTTAAGTCCTTTAAAATACAAAAACCATGTGCTTTTAGCACTAAAACTTTAAAGCATAGATGTGAAGGACTAAAAACACACTATTTTGATAAATGTGAGGCCTACCAAAAATATTTTTAAGCCGAAAAAGAAATCAGGGGGGGTACATATTAATCGCAACATATATATTTTAACGACTATTAACTGAAATGTCATTCATCACATACACAATTAAAATTGCAATTTTGGACAAATCAAACATGCTTAAGTCATATGCTACCTACCTATAGGTAGCACAAGACTTCACTATTCCACTAACAGCATCGTATCATGCATTTACGAAGTAATGATAAGCACAAGAAGAATGCAGACCAACATACCAGAACTTTTGCACTCCCAAAATCACAAAGCTTAACTTGGTGAGTGAGAGGATCAACCTACAGAACAAACATGTGATAGGTTTAGAATAAAAGAGTGCAAATCATAGAGGAAAAGTAACAAATGAATAACATACCAAAAGATTTTGAGGCTTCACATCCCTATGGCAAACTCCTGGTACAGTATGGATATATGCTAGTCCTCTAAAGATCTAAACATCACATCCCAACACAATCATTAGAAGATTACAAACAAAAAAGAGAGGAACAACATAAGAAACCAAATTGCAAATAGAGAAGACTCCATACTTGATATGTATACAATTTCACATAGATTAGGGGCATTCTCTGATTGATATTATTGTAGTGCTTTAGAACTCGGTACAATGTCTCAGGGACATATTCCATTACCAAGTTCAGAAAAAGTTCATCTCTGCTTGTCGTAGAGAAGAAACAGTGCTTCAGGGAAATCACATTTGGATGATCCATCACCCGCATTAACTGCAATTCACGATTTTTGTACCTCTTGTCCTGCAAAACCTTCTTTATGGCCACTGCTTCCCCAGTCTCCAAGCACTTTGCCTTTGTTCCAGGTCAAAAAGGTACAAAACCCGTGGGCATGAAGCAATATGAGATACTTGACAGCAGAGAATGCTTAGTAGGAATAGATATCACCTTCGAGTTTATTACTTCATTTATCCTTACCTGGAAAACAATTCCAAATGATCCAGTGCCAACAACACGTTCAGCCATGTAACTGATGGTCTGCAATTGATATTAGAGCATAAATTTATGAAACAATTAAAGAAATTGAAACCTGAGGATGCTATCATCAATAGTCTATTAATACATCACTCAAAACATTGAAATTTTTTAAGACTACCTTTTAGGGTCCAAAAGGGGAAACAAAAAATTATCAATTGGCACAAGGGGGGAAGAATTAAAATAAAATAAAAAAAGGAACTATTAGATTAGATAGGCTCCAAGAAAGTAACCCAACTTCTAGGTGATTAATAGTAATAAACTTTTGGATGAATCATTAATAAAAGGGTAGATTTTAACTTAATTACCCAGCCCAAAATGTAGTTCCACTCTATCCCACAAAGGAAGTAAAATTTTAAGTACAAAATTAATTTTTAAAAACTGGAATTTGAGAATGAAGGTTAGAACACATCCAGACCCGTTTAGGTTCACCATTTTTGCCTCCGATTGTGGTTGAGATTATGTGACCGGTAACTGCGTCATTACCCTCACCGACAGAAGCTGACATTTCCTGCAATTCATAGCAATAAATATATATTTAATATGGTAAACCAATTCTCCTAATGCAGAAATAGAATATAAAACTCTTTATAATACAATACCAGTGATAGCTTATCGAGTTGACTCAATTAACTAACAGCCAAAATTAGCTTAATAGCAATTATCATCAATAATTTTGTTTAAAAGCATTTACTTAACATGGCAATGTCATGTGCCTATCATGTATCACATGCATGAGTCAGCAAATTCACTAATGGACATGCATATATACAAAGCCAATTTAGTAGTCATAGTCAATACTTTGAATTCCTACTTCTATGCTGCATATTAGGATGAGACTTTGCAAGTTTATGAAAAATAACAGTCGCCACTCATCTCAAAATTATGCATTGATTATTATATGTCAAGAGGAACGCACAGCTACGAAACGTATCCAGAAGAAATCGGATGCTAGCCACTAATCAGAATGCGAAATTGAAGATAGGTTAAGAGTAACGAACTCAAAAGTATAAGCAATTATGCACATAAAGTTAAATCAGGTTACCATCATTCACAAGGAAGCATCGCGTGCCAAGCAAAAGCTTTAGCATCAATTAAGAGACAATGCAGAGAGAGAATCTAAGGACACGAACTACCAAAAGCAAATTAAAACCGTTTGAACAACAATCCACCAACAAGTCAAGCAAATTAAAACCCCTTTTTAAGCAAGGAACCGTCCTATTTAAGCAAGGAACCGAAGATATAAATAGAAACTTTAAGCAAGCAACCTGGCTGATAAGAAAAATTAAACTTAAAAAACAATCCGGGGCATAAAATTGAGCTATATACCAACTCCCATAGAGTGGCAGTGGAAAAACTTTCGCAAGTGAAACACTCTAAGGGATGAAAAATTCAGCTGCACACAAACTAATGGCTAAGACAACTTGATGATGTTCATTCAGCTATGTACCTAGTCAGATTCTGTCACTCTCCCAAAGGGTTTCAAAAAATAAGGCCTAAATTAAAGAACAGGATTCCAGTTTTCACTTCAATTGATTCTCTTTCTCTTTTCTGAACCACCAAACAGAAAGCTCCACAAGCTTCAATTTTTCAACTCTGAGATCTCAACCATAAAAGCAAAAACAACCCCCACAAAAAAAGCTAAAACAGAAAACAACTTGCCCAATGCCTAAGCTTCCAAATTAACACTACCCTAAGAAAAAAAAAACTACCACTTCTTCACTCCCACCAAAGAACCAGCTCGATCTTCACCGGAGAAAAGCTCCGGCGAGCTAAGACGAGCCACCGAAATGGAAGAAAAAATGACGGGAAATTAGCAGATCGCTGAAAGCTAGGCTCAAACCGAGGGTCACTCGGTGGATCAACGATGATCCAAGCACCACAACAGGAAAACGGTGGATGAAAACGGTGCGTTGCGAACAATGAGAGAGTTGTTTGTGGAGAGTGAGAAATTACCTTATCGGTGTCCATGGCGGAGGCGGCGGCACCAGCAGCTGAAGCTTTGAGAGGGTCAGTTTCGGCTTGCGGCTGCAGCAACTGCGGCGGAAGTGGCAGCGGTAGAGGTGCCGGTTGCGGTGGTTGAAGGTGGTGCGGCCCCAATGGAATGGAGGCCATGTCAGAAGTTACACACACTCTCTATGTTTCTCTCTCTAAAACACAAACACTTTCTCTCTCTAAAACACAAACACTTTCTCTCTCTAATTCTATTTCGAGGGAATAGTGCGGGGTCCAGTGTAGAGGCTTTGGAAAGATAAAGGAGTGAGCGAGGTAGAGAAAGTGAGTGTATTTGAGATTTCTCACGCGCGTGTGTAGGAGCGTGGTGTGTACGTTTTGATCAGGACGGTTGATTCTGTGATCTGGTGTGGTGGGTGTATGGAAAGAACTTACTACATGGGCTTACGTGGAGAAAAGGATGGGGACAAGGATCACATGGAAACTCCAAGGTCTGCAATTACGGGAAATACGTATTCCGAATTAGTAAGACTGACGTTATGAGACATCTTAAATTACTCAAGTTTAATGCTCTACTCATTTAATAAGGCTAGGTTTAGAAAAACAGCTTGATTAAGTGCTTATGGTTAAGCGTTTATGATCATAAGCACTTATAATATAAACACTTATTTATAAATTATTTCTAAAAATTTATTGAAATAAATTAAAAATAAGTTGTATATAAGCAGAAGCTGTTTTTCATAAGCTAACCTGAGTAGCTTATGAACGTATGAGATCGAGACACAGCCCCGGGGCTATGAGGAAAGATGTAGATCGATCGTCTCAGATAGACAACCGCCAAGTCTCTTGCTCCTATTAAGCTCAGCCTTAGTAGAAGTGGGTTTTCCAGTTCCAGCAAATCAGATATTTATCTCGTATGCAGTCTGTGCTTTATAGTATATTAATTTTCCCCCTTCGCTCGTGACCAGGGAAGTGAAGGAAGGACCTTTTTTTGGCTGAAAATAGCTTATGGTAGGTCATAAGCTGTTATTCCTTTGTTATGATTGTCTGCATTTTAGCCAATGTTTTGGTCTGTGACAAGATGTCGGACACGATGTCTTAACATCTTGACTGTGACATGTGTCCCTGCGAACTGCTGTGTGCTTGGATGATTAATTGTGAAGCTTTGGATTGATTTCGTGGTAATCAAGTTAGGGTTGTTGAAAAAGCGTATGTGTGCTGCTCAAGGAATATATCAAGTGTGACAAAATCTGTTTCTGTTTCAGAAGATTTGATCTGGTTTTAAGTTGTGAAAGTTCCAATCTATTTTCAAATCTTATTTGATAAGATTTGGTTCTGTTTTAAAAAGATTGACTTTCTGTTTTGTTGTGGACTCCTTTGTTCGTTCAAGCTCATCAAAGACAAGGCCTGAAGAACTGCTATTTATGAAGACCTAAACCTAGTTGCTAAGGGTTCCTTTGTGTGGAGAAATTAGGGTTTCATATTCGTGAGTTCACACTGTGTTTATGTTGTTCTCTCAGCAGCTTTATGTTCTTGTATTAGCTGAGAGTTGTTGTGTTTGTTGTTTGATCATGAGATCTATCTTTCAATCTCTTGTGTAAAGGATCGGTCACTGTGGCAGTGATCATTAGGAGTTAGGGGAAGTTTCCTCGTAGCTTAGAGGGAAGGGCTAAGCTAGATTCACTGTTTGTAATAGTGGTAGACATTGAAGAGGCTCTATACTAAGGGGGAGTAACTTAGGTATAGGAGGGACTTTCATGTATGACCTGAGAGCTATTACGTGAATTGACTCCTGGATTGGTATCCTCCAGACGTAGGTGTTTTGACACTGAACTGGGTTAACAAACCTTCGTGTTGTTTAGTTTTGTTAACTGTCTTCTGCGTAATTGTTCTTTCTGTCATGCAAGATGTTGTAAACATTTGGTAAAACAATTTTCCTCGTGTTAATAGAATTTCATAAGCTGTTTGCATAAGCTCTCCCAAACACTGACATAAGAGCTTATGTTGTCAGATAAGCTCAAATAAGCTCTTCCAAACTGGTCCAAAGTCAGTTCAAGATTATACAGTACTCCCTCTATTTCAAAATCGTTGTTGTTTATGAAGATAATTTAAAAGCTCATAATTAATATTAAACTTAGTTAAAACACCCCTTAATTTTTTGATGTACCAAAATAAAATATTCATATTTAAAGTTGAGTTTTATTAAAAATTGAGAATGATATTGGGCTGGGCGAACCCCCGAAATCACACGCGGGAGTTTTTTCTCTAAGCTTGAAGACATTAAAGCTCTTAAGGCATTCGAGCTAAAATATCTTGTGGGTTTGTGGGTTGGGCGAGGCTTTGTAAGTCTAAGACCCGCCATAAGCTATGGAAAGATAAGGCCCGACATTAACTGGGCGACCAAGGGTAGAGATGAAGACAGGCGTCTCAACAGGGACGGCTTAGTCAGTGCAAAAGAGTTCCCCGTCCGATGAACTGGACATGGACCTATTTTATTTGTTGGTATAGGAAATTGGGCCTTGGATCCAGAATCTTCTAGATAAGGGATCCACTCATCCACCCACTATAAAAGGGGGTCCTCCATTGTACTAAGGGGCTTTTTGACTAATTAATGAATGGTGCACTTTATTAATATCACATTTGTTGTTACTTTTGGTTGTCTGCATTTTGTAAAAAACAACCTGATGTCGAAGCAGATGTTGTAGCATTGTGCCTGTGACATTTTTCCCTACGGGGTTGCTGTGTGTTGCATGTTTGTTTTGGAAGTTTTGAATTGTTTTACATGTTCAACAAGTTAGGGTTGTTGAAGAAGCTTATGTGTGCTATCTGGAATATATTATAGCAGAATCAAATCTACTGAAGAGGATTTGATTTGGTTTAAATTAAGAAAGTTGTTATCTTTTGTTCAAATCTTATTTGATAAGATTTGTTACTGGTTTAAAAAGATTTGTTCCATATCTGTTTTGTGGACTCTATTTTCGTGCAAGCAAACTAGCAGTTCACCCCGTCAATCCTCCAGGACCCCTATTGAAGATCAAGACCTGAAGAATGACTATTTAAGGAGGCTTAACCCTAGTTGTAAAGTGTGCGTTGGGCACCCAAGGAATGGGTTTTTAGGGTTATGTTTTGTGAGTCATTGTTCTGTTATTTTGTACACCACTCTACTGCCTCCATTGATCATGTGGCATAGAGCTGGTTTGTTTTAGTTGAGTTGTAATCTCTTCAAACATGTGTTGATAGTTGTTACCAATCACTGTGGCAGTGATTGAGAGAAAGTGAGAGGGGCTCTCATACTTAGGTCGATACACTAATTTGAAAACACTAAGTAGATTAGAAAAGGAACTATGAGCTGAGGTGTTCATTAGTGTTTGTAGTTCCTAAATCTTGAGAAAGTGGATTTCCTTTCTTTGGGCGAAGTTCTCCAGATGTAGGTGAAGTTTCACCGAACTGGGTTACCAATCATCTGTGTTCTTCTTTATTATTTTGTTGGTTTTGTTAATGTTAGTCAGTTGTCGAACCCGGTTGTCCCAGCATCGCGTAGAACATCTGTCCTGTGCGAGAACCAGAATTTCAATTGGTATCAGAGCAAGCACCCTATTCTGATTGGGTGAGCTCCAGGGAATATATTCTGGTTTCATGGACAACGCAAAGGAAGGAGGATCAATCAATAGATCTAATCTTGTGATCTCATGTATCCGCTGTTGTTTATGTTGTGTCTCTGATGTGAAACCCAATGATGTGCAACTAATAGTTGTTGATGAAGACTTTCTCCACCGCTGTGCTCACAAGTTATTTTTAGTGAAAATTCTTCTAATAAGGGGGAGTAATGTGATTGTGGTTTCTGATTTTCAGCTGCATTGTGTTTATTGCTGTGACATGTGCATCTGGAAGCTGTCAGGTTGTTGTTGTAAGTGGGCTACACAGTTTGAGGGGGAGTTCCACTGTCGAGGGGAAGTTATGTTTATCTTCTCTGAATCTCTAGTTTTTTAAACAAAATTTGACAAAATGGGAGATTGTTGTTACTTTTGGTTGTCTGCATTTTGTCAAAAAACAACCTGATGTTGAAGCAGATGTTGTAACATCGTGCCTGTGACATTTGTCCCTGTGGGGTTGCTGTGTGTTGCATATTTGTTCTGGAAGTTTTAAATTGTTTTACGTGTTCAACAAGTTAGGGTTGTTGAAGAAGCTTTTGTGTGTTATCTGGAATATATTATAACAGAACCAAATCTACTGAAGAGGATTTGATTTGGTTTAAATTGTGAAAGTTGTTATCTTTTGTTCAAATCTTATTTGATAAGATTTGTTACTGGTTTAAAAAGATTTGTTCCATATCTGTTTTGTGGACTCTATTTTCGTGCAAGCCCATTGAAGATCAAGACCTGAAAAATGACTATTTAAGGAGGTTTAACCCTAGTTGCAAAGTGTGCGTTGGGCACCCAAGGAATGGGTTTTTAGGGTTATGTTTTGTGAGTCCTTGTTCTGTTATTTTGTACACCACTCTACTACCTCCATCGATCATGTGGCATAGATCTGGTTTGTTTAAGTTGGGTTGTAATCTCTTCAAACATGTGTTGATTGTTATTACCAATCACTGTGGCAGTGATTGAGAGAAAGTGAGAGGGGCTCTCATACTTAGGTCGATATACTAAGTAGAAAAACACTGGGTAGATTAGAAAAAGAACTATGAGCTGAGGTGTTCATGAGTGTCTGTAGTTCCTAAATCTTGAGATAGTGGATTTTCTTTCTTTGGGCGAAGCCCTCCAAATGTAGGTGAAGTTTCACCGAACTGGGTTACCAATCCTCTGTGTTCTTCTTTATTATTTTGCTGGTTTTGTTATTGTTAGTCAGTTGTCGAACCCGGTTGTCCCCAGCATCGCGTAGAACATATGTCCTGTGCGAGAACCAGAATTCCAACATTTCCTTATTTGTGCTCTGCTAGGGTTTGCTAGAATATTCTTGTATTCCTTAGTAAGCCTCTAGTACGAAACAGATACTTATTGATTAAGTGATTGGTAAGAATTGTGATTGGTGAGAAGTGAAAGTGGTAGGTGAGAGATACAATATGAAATGAGGGTATATATTGAAGAAGATGTGATAAATAGTTGTGAATTCCTAAAATAACAATGAATTTGAAAAATATATGAAAAGTTAAAATAACAACTATTTTTTAAAAGAGGGACTATTTGATATTAAACATATGTGTCTCGAGTGTTAAGTTCAAACGCTAGATATATCATTTATCATATTTTGAATGATAACAATTTTCAAAAAAGTATAAGTGAAAGGCTTAAAGTCTCACATGAATAATATTTTAGGAAAACAACACTCATGACTCACATCCCTACACAGTCTTATATCCAAAGCATAAGACTATGCAAGAAGACGCTCAACTTAAGAGAAGAAATGTCAAAGCAACACGGGTAAACGATACAAGCAAAGAAAGTCAAAATCTGCTAAGTCGTTTGAGCAAGAGAAGAAAAGAATGATCAAGATACAAGGCAGTCTCTACAAGTAGAGTCAAAGCATCAAGATCGTCTTTGGCAGAAGAGTCAAACTTCAAGTCAACTCATGCAAGACCAACCAAAGCAATCAGATCGTCTGAGAAGACTACACTCAACGGCTACACTCATCGTTTATGTCAAAGACTGGACAAGTGGAAGCATTGTCTAGAGAATGAGCGCCAACTAAATTTGAAATATATCCCTGACAAGCTAGAGGAGAAAGTCGAGAGCAAGAAATCAAGTGATACACTATGAAGCACATTGATCAAGGAAAAAAGCACCACGACGACTATCAAAGTTTCATCTTTCTCTCTCACACAAGAAATGTAGAAACGAAATAAAGCTTATTGTCTTTGCCTACTAGCAATTATCTCATTCAGGCAACACACTGTTAAGAAAATTCATCTCCCGAAAAGAAGCTACAAGTGTTTGGTCAAAGCTTATATCTCTAAAACTCCTAGTCACCAACAGGAAGAATGAATGAAGCAGAATGATCGTCTGAAGAAAGGAAAGACGACATAAGCAGAAAAGCAATGAAAGAAGATCGTCTCATTGAAACAAAGTCTATCATATGATGAAAGTAGCAAAGTCTGAAGAATGGCCGTTGAAATGAAATTAGAAAAAGCTCAGAATAACTTCTTGAGGAAGATTAGCAAAGTCAAGATCACATGTTCTGACAAAGGACAACGCAAAATGAAAAGTACAATGGTGTCACTATCAAATTTTCATATCTATACACCAACGGATAGAGAAGCTCAGACTTATGCTACCTACAAGCTGACAGAATACATCTTTTCAGCAAACGGTCTCAACCAAACAGTACTATGCAATCCATGCATTTGAATCAAGTACATAATGTACCGTTTGATCCAACGGCTGAAAGCTCTGTGAAGAACACGCTCTGACAGCTATCTTTCTCTCACATGAGATTCTTGAGAATAAAGTGAAGATCTGAAGACTTGCAGAATTAGCTTTCAAGGCTCAAAAAAGAAGAAGCCTTTGCGCTAAAAAAGAATAGAAGCCTTAATGCTCACAATTCAGAAACGATCGTCAACATCGTTTGCTTCAACATGAAGAGAAGTTATTCTTCAGAGTCAAATCTCTTACTTACCATCTCATGTAATAGAACATAAAGTATAAGTATTAAAGTCAAACCTACTCCCAAAAATACTTTATGATTTATAAACTGAATTGTATCTACCATCACTATTTCTATAAGAGATATACGTAGAGGAAATGATGTTGAGAAAGATTGTTCAAGGAGAAGTCCTACATACTTTGTAAATGAGGAGTCATGATAATACTTAGTAAGGAGAAATCATAAGAATACTTGTAACTCCCTGAAGAGGCAGGGGACAAAGAATACTTGATAATGCCTGAAGAGGCAGTGGCAAAAGAATACTTGGTTTTCCTAGAGAGGCAGTGGTCAAAGAATACTCGGTAATGTCTGAAGAGGCATGAACACAAATACTTTTATGGAGAAATCATTTATACCTGTGCTTAGTGAAATCTTGGTATAGTCAAGAACTTGATGTAGCTCTATCGTTCAGGGGTTGAACCAATATAAAAATGATGGTGTTAATTGACTCCTTCCATGCTCTTACATTTCTGCTGCACCAAACGATCCCAACGAAGATGATAAATCTTTCAATCGTTTGGAAATCCATGTATTTGGATGGCACAATTCAAACTCCCTCCCCTTTCTTGTGCTACTCTTGATCAACTTCAATTCTCGAGATTATAAGCATAAATACTGCTCTCGCTCAACTAAAGGGGTTCCAAGCTCGGAGGGTAAAGTCAAAGTTTAGGTTCTAGATCAGCGTTAGCGAGAAGATGATTATCCTATGGCCCTTGATACCCTCTTATAGGCATTCTTCATGTGTCTTGGGTTACCATGAATTGGGGGTCCTTTATGTATATTTGTTTGTGTGTTGATTATGGTTAAACAACCAATTATCGTAAAAAAGATAAATTATTGGATAAGGGTCACGTGAATAGTTTATATTATTATATCTAACGACACTCTTTTACTTAAGAGCTTGTCTGTTTGAGCTTGAAACGTGGAGAACACACAAGTTTACCTAACTGTAAAGTTCAAACGTTAAACTCATAAATCTCTAATCTCATGTTTTGAGTAATAACAACGTCCTTAAGTGTTTTATCATGAAATGCACAAATTTGTCTAAGAAGATCTTATGTCTTGATTTTTCAGGAAACTCAACATCTATATTTCCTATCATCTAAGAATGAGAGAAAAGGAAAAAGAGGACTCAACGTCTATATATCCTATCGTCCTAGAAGCATAAGTCTGGATTGAAGAACACATCGTCCAGAGATTATTTGACCAGTCAATGAAAGGCCTGTTACACACACTTGAAGAAGCAAGCATGGTCCAATGAAGAAGCAGAGAAAAGGCCTAAGTGATATGTGTGATAAGTGGCTCGAAGATTGAAAATCTAGATCTTTTGACGTGAGCTACAAAAGGCCAGTTGAGCAAAGAATAAAAGTGAAAGTACAATATTGTCATATCAAGCCACATCATACATGTAACACCCCGACTTTCGGGTAGTCACAATAGTAACCGATTATAAACTAAGTGCGGAAAATGCAAGTATTTTTTTCTTTTTAAAGCAAGACTTGTCCAACGAGGACTTAATTCAAAACTTAAAACATACTCTGATAAACTATATATATAAACATGTCCAACCCTAACTATAAACGTCACCAGTATTGCAAGTGACAAAAGTGTGCCCGAAGGCAAAGTTTATGCAAATAGTGGTCTAGTGTAAGTTTTATAATTACAATCCTCCAAATGTGGGAGAGTCAGCCCAAAACAGCCTCCTCAAGACCTCCTATTGTCCGACTACTCCTTGTGATTCCCATACAGAGAATCACACAAAAAGAAAAATGTCTGGAACCTGCCATGTCCGAAAATGTATAACTCACAAATCAGAGCTACGACTATATACACCTAAAACCCAGTCACCCGAAGAAGCGGGTCTCTCAACCCTCCTCTTCCTCCTCGCTAGAGTAGTCATTTTCAGAGTCGGAATCCATAGTGATCACATCGATGTCCACATCCAGAACCTCCCTCCTCACAGTCTTATGCGCCACCCTAGTCAAGCCGGTCTCCAAGTCTACCACGTCGATGGCGATGTCCTCCTCAATCACGTGAACCAACGGTTGCACGCGATATCCATGAGAGGAAATGGACGAACCCAAAGGAGTAGAAGGTATGGCGATTGGCTCCTCCTTTGGCTCAACGAACCTCGAAGAAGACGCAATGTACGTAGGGTCCATAGCAGCAGGAAGGTTCGGTCTAGAGGGTGTCTCTGCAGCAGCATCAATCTCGGACGGATCTTCATCCTCAGACGACGACGGTGGTGAAGGTGGTCGTAATCCATAGCCAAGTCCAAAGTGAACCATCAGTGGCAGGTCAAAGGCCATTGTATACTTTTGTAGTACTTCCTTTGTCAGGTCTCAATGTCCGCCAATCTCATCCTCCATCAGTCTCCCCTTGTAAGTCGCGCGGTGATTGGCGGGTTGCAACTCCCATGAGGCAGGGTCGATTCGGTCAATCATCCCGGATCGGATTCCCCCCGAAGGGTGAACCAACGTGAACCACTCCCCCAGGCACATATGGCAGTTTGCCGACCACCTTAACACAAACAATACAAACAAGGCAAGGCGCGAGGGTCAACTCACAGAATAGAGTAGATAATACAGACAACAAATAAAGCATAAGGGATAGATATATAGGTTCGATTAGTCATATCATGGAATATAATATCATATCCTCAGGTTGCATAACAACATACACTAATCATTAACTCATCAAATAACAACACGATGTTCATCAACATAAAATCATCAAATCACCAAGTGAATGGTATGAAATGCAATGTCATGCTAAAAGAATGCTCCGGACAGGCTGGGCACCATCGAGTTGGACATTACACAGACCCTTGTGTTAACCATAACGCTCGGGTGTCACTTACAACCTAAATGTAGTCAGATCGACCTTAACCCATAAGTTATCTACTAAGTCTGCTACTTGAGCATCTCTCACTTCCCTGATGTACACCCTCACCGCACCCTAAACGAGTTCATCTCCAGCGACCCACCATTCTCTTCAAATGCCACACGCAACCGACCCATGACTCCTTCGAGCCCATCCCATGATTTCTGATCTCCCCGAACCGATCAAGTAATGGAGGAACTCCATAACTATCTCGTTGTGGTAGCGAGATATGGTTATGGAGGAAGAGCGATGGGACGAACTTGCGGCATTCGTGGTGGTGCGACGGTGGCGGTTCGAGCGGAGGAGAAAGCAGTGACTGTGGCTTGGGACGTGGCAACTGCAGCAACGGTTGGCATGGTAAACTTATGAACTCAGGTTTCCTTATCTTGGAGATTCTATATTGAAATTGGGGATTGAAATAGTGCGAATGTGTATAATTTAGGTGTGGTTTTATATTTGGTGAAATTTGGGAATTGAGGGTTTTGACTTTTGAATACAATGAAAGGAAATTTACACTATGGCTGCTGCCGTGATGGAGGCATAGTAGAAGACATGTGGTAGTCGGAGACATAATAGCAAGGGAAGAGGGTTGAGAGTTCCTTCAACCTTGTTCTATCTTTCACTTTGTTCCTTTTGCATACCATCTTGTATTTTTTGATTTGAACTGGACTGTAATATTAATCTTGGGTGCTAAATCTATGGATTTGATTTTCAGAACATGATGTTGATGATGAATTAAACACCCACATAGATAGCACTAGCATCACAATTACAAAATAAAATAAATTGAGGTTTGATTTTTTAAGATTTGAAGAACTTTGATTTTTCTGGTAATTAATTTTTAAGAAGATAAAGATGATGGAAAGGTGTATGAAGAAGATGAAGAAGTGGATGAATTTTTCTGAAAAATCCAGAAAATGTTAATTTTTGGACGGAAATTAGGGGAGGGACCAAAAGTGTTAACGGAGCAAAACGTTGGGGATGCGTTATGCTATTTTTGAAGTTTAGGGACCCTGATGGCACATATAGCATTCGTGGGGGACCTAAAGTGCAATTAATCCTTTTTGTATGATACATAATTAATGATGTTTGTTGTCGTCCCGGCGATAAGTCTTTAGAGTTGATAAGTTTACACTAAAATAAAAATAAAAAAACTAACTTTTATAGTTCAAATTTGAAGTTCAAATTTTTTTTTAAAGAAATAAACTTTAGCAAACTTTAATGAAATTATTAAATGTGAAGAATGAATTTTTCGGCTTATAATAATTTGGATAAAATGAGGATAAAACATTCTAACTAGGCCAACATCCACTCAAAGTAGGGTTGAGCTCCCTACAGAAACCTCACGTGGAAAGAAACTTAAGTCTCGATTGAATCATGGAACCGCTGAATAAAATGTAATTAATTATGATAGTAGAGCATACTAACATTCCATAATAATATCAATATACCCAATTAACAATACTATTGTGTGCCAAAACCCGACGTCAATAAGTGATAAAAGCTTTTTTCCTCGTTGTTTGTACGGCTTTGGAACCAAACCCTTATGATTCAATTGTAGTAAAGCAGATACGAGGCTGAATAAAATGTAATTAATTATGATAGTAGAGCATACTAACATTCCATAATAATATCAATATACCCAATTAACAATACTATTGTGTGCCAAAACCCGACGTCAATAAGTGATAAAAGTTTTTTTCATCGTTGTTTGTACGGCTTTGGAACCAAAACCTTATGATTCAATTGTAGTAAAACAGATACGAGTTTATCGTCCTCAGGGATTGTGTGAACATTAGTTCCACCAGTTAAACATTGATCTGAGCGGATATAAAGATGTTTGGTAAATTGTTTTTGTAGTTTTTGAATATAAAAGAAAACACTAAAAGAAGGTCTACTGAGGTAACAAAGAAGAAAAACGTATTTAGATATGTCGTCACCTAATCCTCTAATTGCTTTCAACTCAAACACTTTTGTAATGGTTCATTTCATTTATGATGCCGAGAGTTTATCGTCCAAAGACATTCCCAATAATCTATCTATCCTAAAACAAGGTACCCTGAGCTTGCGAATCCCCGTTGTCACCCGGAAACTCCTGTTAGAACTCAGAACACCACCTGTCACGTGGAAATCCACTATTGCTCTTACCTAAGATATCCTCACCTTAAGACAATTGGTTCAGTGAGTGGTTTCTCTCTTGAACCGGACCCTCAATTATCTCCCGATCTAATGCTAGTCCTCGGAAATCTAACGCAAATCACTAATACTTGAAGCACATAAAGCAAAACTTTAACACATAAATTGTGACCTAAGACATATGTGTTCTACCTTCATTGAACTAAGCATACACTAATTCATATCAACCTTCCGATCTATTTATAAACTAGTGAACTCTTTTGATTATCAATTTATAGGTTAGAAGCATGAAGCATAGAAAGAAACACCATACATGAAATATTTCGATTTACATTAATGAATGAGTTTACAACAAATCAAAGAATCAAGTTTCAATAATCTAAATACAAAAATAGAAACAACATGTACAAGGGATAAGGAAGAAGAGATGAAACCCAGAATAACGGCGAAGGATCCACGGCGATAGAAGCTTTCCCAAGCTTTCCATCGCCTCCTAGAGGTTGTCACAGTCCTTCGGCGGTCACCGCCACGCTCCGGAGCTTCAATCCGTCAATCCTAGACCCAGAGAACCTTCCGCCATGAAGCCCAGCCTCCTATGAATGTTTTAGGGAGGAAAAATGGAAAAGATCCTGAAAATTTCGTGGTCTGGCCATTTATAGAGTTTCTGGCCGACCTTAGTTGGCTCAAAAGCTAAGTTGGCTCATGCGAACCTTTCTTCATGCTGAAGTAGTTAAGACCGCCTTCAGTTGGCTCAAGCTAACTCAAGTTGGCTCAAGCGAACTATGCTGAAAATCTACTGTAAAGTGGTGGCTTGAGCCAACTTTTGAGAAAACTTTCCTCACTTGGTTTTCTTGCTCAAATCTTCATGAAACTCCAACCTACATCAAAAACCAAAGATTAAACAAAAAAAAACTCACAACATTTACACGATTTCTACATTAAAATTAAGTATTTACTAAATCCACTACTTTGGGGACTAAAATGATAAATAAATGAAGCACCCACGTGAGATAAGTGCCTAACAAGATAACCAAATATGCGTAAAAATGACACTTATCAATAAGGTAAAAGTCGATTCCAAGCCTAATTTAGTGTTGACCTTGGGATGCATCATAACTTGCTCGAAGCTAGTCTTAGCATCGATCTCGAGGTCGACGTTAAGCTTAGCAATGGTAAAGTCAATGCTAATCCAACGTTATTCACTTAACAAGAGGGCTTACACTAATCTTTCTAGGAAGACACTAAGTTTAGCATCGATAAAGCCGACCCTAATCCGATGTTATTCACTTAGCACGAAGATTGACACTAATCTTTCTCAATCAGCTAATTTATCAACTTTAGCGTCAGTCTGGCTAACGTTATTTACCAACGATTAATAATCACTACAAATTACTTGTATGCTGATAAAAATGGCAGCTGATGCTGGTGATTAAAAAGCACCAAAAATTACTTGTATGCTTGAGGTGCTCGAACCCGGTGGAAGATGACATTCACGGGAGATTGGATGAGGATGGGTGCGATAGCGTGAAACAAGGCAATGGCTTGGGAGCACGGCTTTTGGAATCTGATTTGTGAAAGTGATTGTGTCGGGCTGCTCGAAGACATGGATACTCTTGAGTCTTGACAGTGATCTTGTTCTCCCAATCATTGCTAATATTAGAGAGATGCTGGCCAAGGATTGGTGGGTGTCTATAAGGAGGATCCCCTGCATGTAAGATCCCAGCTGATTGTATTGCTAAGCTTGGAGCCAACTCTGATAGCCAGGGTGTGCAGGTTCTCGATGCGCCGTTTTTTGAGTTGGAGACTCTTATGTTGCGAGACTCCTTAGCTGTTCTTTAGTAGTTTTCCAATGTATCAAAAAAAAGTTGACTCCTTGGTCATCACCAGATATAGTTATGCCTCCCCTTGAGACTCAAAGCAGTAGGAATTCATAACTTGCAATTTTTCATCTAAATAAGCATGGTGCACATGGTTGCTATCGCTCACATCTAGATAGAGATCAGTAAGAGAGCAAGCGACTCTGCATCTATCTATTCTAACAAATTCAACGAAGAAATCAGCAAGAGATCCTCACTTGGTGACTGCTCAACTTAAGAGAACTTGATCCTGAAATTTTCAGAGAAAACATTTATTAGGACTAAGGAACTACATCAAGGAAATATCCAGGGTCCCAGTATCAGAAGAAGAAAAAATAAACAACCAAACTAACTGAATTGGGTGTCTAAGTATCATACACAACTGTTATGAGACTCGTGCTTCTGTATCAAACCTGTCATGTTGGACAAAGTAATCCATGTTGATGAGAACTCACTCCTATGGCTATAAGCCAGGCTGATAAGATGGCATGGCAGAGTCTTCTTCAAAGATTACCCATAGAGCTTGACTATATTAGCCACAGAGTTTCCACCAACCTCTTCCTCCATCAATGTATCTCTAGCAAAAGATTACAGAAAATATTCAACAATACCTCTAATGTGGGCATGGATTACAGTAATTATATTGTGATAGACAAACATGAACACTGTTATGTAAGAATTTCAAACCAAATTCTTGGATACCAAAGTATACCCTATTCCACAGGATAACACTGTTAAAAGGCACATGCTTCAATCTCCAGAGTCAGCTGATCATCAATGGAAGCAAGGTGGCTTACAGATTCCCATATTGAAGCTACAAGAGTAACATCAGAAATAAAATGTAAGCATTCAAAAAGGGAAACAATTAATTTGGTCAAAGAAATTAAAAAAGACAAGCTTTCCCAGAAATTTCTTTGCATTCAACAAAAAGAAATTAAAATTGTAAGAAACATTGGCACACAGTAATACTTATGCTAATTTGGTAATGAGGAAGTCAAAGAACACTGGCACTGTGTCAAAAATTTAAGTTTTCCCATGCCTGCAATGGAAGGGACCAAGAGAACCTCAGGGTTAGATCATCAGAAGGTTCCAATTTTTACTCATGCATGCAGTTTCAAAATGCATATTGGAAAAAATAGGGAAGATAGACCAGCAATATTCTAAACATTCACAAAAGGTCTCTACTCAATTAGAAACAAATCACCATGGGAAAAAGCTTTGTAAAAGTAGCAAAGCAAGGCATCAATCAGGAGTTGAAGTTTTGTGAGATAACACTTATGGAACTTGCTTGTGACAACCCGTCAGGTTTGTATCTTTCCTCAAGTTCAATTTTCCGTGAGATGACCAAACATATAGAGGCTTATTTTCATTTCATATATAAGACAGAATATCCTCTTATGCATCATTAAGACTACTTATGTGCATTCTAAGGATGAGCTTGCAAATGTGTGCACGGGAATATGAGTGTACTGGTATATGATCATGTTGTGTGTCCTTTGATGCTGCATTGCTGCTGTGATGGAGTTGGGTTTCCGAAGTTGCTGCTTCCTCTCACTCTGCATTCTGGATGCTAACATTTAACTTAATTGTGCTGGAGTTCAATTACTATTATTATTATTAGGCTTAATACATCAGAAGACCCCTGTAATTGTAAAGGGAATCAAATCCAGGGCCTAGAAAATTTTTGCATCAAATTGGGTTCCTAGAAATTTTTTTTTAATTCAATTAAAGCCAAAGTGTGCCAGCCTTCAATTTTATCCCAGTCATCAATTCCACGTGGCTTTTATTATTATTTTTTAATTAGAAAAAGAATAAAAAATTATTTTTAATTCCAACTCAATTAAATAATCAGAAAAAAAAATTAAAAACTTAATAAATAACCTAATATAATAATCCTTAACTAAACAAACTAATAATCTAACTAATAAACTAATCTAATAATCTAACCTAATCTAATCTAATAATCCCTATAACCAATCTCAATCTTCCCCCAAATTGAAACCTAACTGAGGAGAGATCAAGAACACAGAGAAGTCTCCCCCTCTCTCCTAGCCGGCGGCCACCATCATCACCATAACCACCATCTCTATTTTCCCCTCTGAATCACACCATCACTGGTCCTTTTCTTCCCAATCACCTTTGTCGTTCCTCTGTTTCTCATCTCCTCAAAGCAACCCATCTATGTTGAAATCAATGAAGGAATTCTGAGCTAGACTAAACCCAGAACCCACCCACCTCCACGCCATCCAGAACCTACCACCACCATCAACTAGAAACCCAGAAACCACCACCACCATCACCAACCTCTTCACACCACCCCAAACCCAGAACCCATCACCCAGAACCCACCACTATATATCCCTCAGATCCATCGAATCACAAGAAGAGGAACGATGTTGCTGCCAAGCGGCGCTCCCTGAGGGCTTCGAGATCATCAGAACAGTACGAATCAAAGAGAGGAAATGCGTGATGGGGGCGAGAGAAAAGGACGACAAACCCAGCAAACCCATTCACCACCGCAAGCCACCACAAGTTTAGGACGACCACAAATGATTTAGAGAGAGAGATGAGGGGCGGTGGCGACAAGGAAGCAGCGCTGGAGCGCGACCCACACAGAGGGTTTACAGGGTTGGGGGTGGGGGTTGGGGTTTTGTTTGGGTTGGGTTGGGTTGGGTTGGGTTGGGGGTGGGGTGAGGTTGAGGGTGGGTATGGTGGGAGAGAAGGGAGGAAGATGAGAACTGAGAAGTTCAATTAGATCTAGGTTAGTAAGTTTAATCAGAATGATGAATAATTAATTAAATATTTTTTGAATAATTAAAAAATGAGTTGGAATTAAAAAATTAACTTTTAGAATTTTTCAATTAAAAAATAATTCCAAATGCCACGTGGAAAAGCTGAGTAGGCTAAAATTGAAGCCACTTCAGCATCAGACACACTTTGGCTTTAATTGAATTAAAAAAAAATTTCTAGGGACCCAATTTGATGCAAAAATTTTCTAGGCCCTGGATTTGATTCCCTTTACAATTACAGGGGCCTTCTGATGTATTAAGCCTTATTATTATTGTGCATTTGGAGTTTTGGCTACTCTCATTCAAGCAAGTTATTGCACTTGGATTTCACTCTTGTCTTGATCATGGAATGTAGTATGTTGTCCATATCTTGATTTTGGTGGTATTTTCTGATACAATGGTACTGCATGCCTTTTGTTTTCTTAACGAAACCAAGATATCCCCACAGACAATAGCGGTGAGACTCATTCCTCATTTCACAGTCAGTGCACTTAACAACAGGGGCTGACAAAGTTGTGAATCAAACCTCCAGCCATTTGCTAAAGGACAAAGCAGTTGGTTGATTGGATTCACCTTAATATAATGCAATATATTGATATGAATGAGACGTTTTGAATTTGATATATTAACAACCAGTACTCATGATTTATTTAACTTGAAGGAATATGAGACAGAAATTTTGAATTGCTTTGATTCATTCATTGGAAGACAGGCTCCACAACACATGTAGGTTGTAGCAGCTTGCTCAGATACATTTTTCAAATTGTCAAAGGAAAATGTGCCAAAAGTGTAACCAAAGGAAATAAATTAAAGGCATAAAACAAAACTACACTACTGCCAATGTGTCCAAGATCTAGTCAAGGTTCATGAATTAGACCCTATACTCAAATCTCTCATCAATCATCATCCACAATTTATTCAATTGCTGATTTTCCCCTGCAATTCTTTTTAATTAATTGACAACCCTGCAATTCTTTCTGATTTCTCCATTAGTCCCAGTGAGAGGACTAATTTTACTCATCTTCACCATAGCAGCAGCAAAATCTCTAAAAAAAGCAGCATTATTGGCAGCATAACTCTTAACCAGAGCATCCTGAGATCCACCATTGAAAAGCACCTGATCAGAGTGGAGAAGTCCTTTGCGAGCCACGAGGTCTCGGTAGTAGTTGTTCTCGAATTTGGTCGGCGTGAGGGTCTCAAGAGGGGCTAAATTGGTGTCTCCGCCGCCGGAGGCAGGGCAGTTGGTTTTTCTGGAGGCTGCGAAGGCGGCATCAATGTTGGTCTCGTTGTTGACACGTGATCGGAAAAACTGGCATTCTGCTTGGCCTATGGTGTGGCCACCGGAGAGCACGGTGAGGTCACGGGCTGATAGACCCTTGGCGCTGAACATGGAGATGAGGGTGGAGAGGTCGGAGGATGGTGAAGGGATTTCAGTGTTGGCTTTTCTCTGGCTTGCTGTTCTTGCATCTCTTCGGCCAAGTGGTACTTGCCATGTTGGTCCTCCAAGCTACAAATTGAACCATGCATGATGAGTTATTGAGTCAAGTGATAAAAATGGAAATATTTGCTTCGAACAAATATGGGATAAAATCATTTTAACTTTTGACACAATAATGTTTTGACACGTGTCATGAAATTTCTTAATACATATCAAAATATTATTATGTCATCTAAATTTCAGTCATTTGGTTAAGATTGAATGACTCAAATTTTAAATGTATTTCTACCTCAATATTAATCAAACGCTTCAAATTTGTAACGACATGAATGTAGGATTGCTTCTAGCTTGACATGAAACCAAGTCCAAAAGTTTATGTATCGATCTTTGAATTTTTTTCTTTAAGTGGTTTTCATTTTCTTGATAAAGATACAAGATTGATAGAATACTTTGAATCTTTGATTGGATGAACTATGAACATTTTTCTGTTGATTAATTTGTATGATATAATTTTGTACAAGACATATAGGGAGGACCCCACTAAATTACAAGAGTTGACATGATGGTCAATTGCATGTGAGAAAAACGAAAGTGGGGAACATGGTTTGAAAACAAGGCCCATGCCTAGGCCTTGTTTGAAACGGTGGATTGATAGAGGAAAGAAAGGGAAAGGGAAGGAAAATGTCATTGAAAATTGTGCACCTCAGTTTGGTTTCATTATTACTGTGAAGATTATTTTCGTGGGACCCACAGTAAAAATCCTTTCCTTCCAATTTGAAGAGAAAGCTGGAGTTTTTTTGGTGTTTCAGTTGAAAAGACTGAATACCTCATTTTCCTTATTTATTATTACAATTGTTTTTTATTCATTTAGTAGTCGTCACGTAATGTAAATTAAGAATTTTTTTTCTTCTTATATTCATATAATAATAAAATAATATATGTGTGTAACAATTATTAAAACAATATTTTGAAAAGGTAAGTTTTACGTTAATTTTAAATAATGATTATAATATAAAAGAGTTGAGGATGTTTATGTCATTTTATATATACACACTTTTCTTTCCACTCACTTTTTCTTTTCCTTTCTTTTAAACCAAACAACCTAAAAAATCATCTCACTTTCCTTTCTCTTTCTTTTCTTTTCATTTCCTTTCCTTTCTTTTCTTTTCTTTCCTTCTACTTTTCTTTCCGAACCAAACAAAGCCTTAAAGGAAATGTTAAAAATCAAACATCAAAATTAGCTACTTGTGAGTGTGACTGGAGGTTGGAAAGTCAATTGTTAGATTTTAATGCACTCTCAACAAGAGTAGGAAAAACACCATTTCTCATAAAAGGAAATAAAAATTAAATTTCTTTTCAAATAAAAATGAAAATGGCTCACCAGATTTATTCCATCTCTTGTGGCAAGTGCTAGAATATCTGCACATGAGACAGTATTGTTGCAAGAAGCTTCTACGTTGGTTTTAATGGTGTCAATCACTTCAAAGCCCCTAGCTGAATTTTTATTTGGTGCTGCATTCTTTTCTCCCACAAAGGTAGTACCAATGTCATCCAATAAGATTGATCCATCACAACCCTGCAAATTAACAAGTAAATAATCAAACTCTAATATATGTTACTTAATGCTATCAAATAATATTTAATTTTTCCTTTGAAAATATATAAAAAGATACATATACTTTAATTTCCACGACATATATTCAAGTAATTTCAGTACCACATGAGTATATTTTGGCAGCTTCGAAAATGATCAAACTTAAACCTAATCCTCTGCCTACGAACTTAACTTTATGTGTTTTTAAAATATCTCAAATTCTCGGGTGCGTTTAACCTGCTCCATTTAATTAGGTGGTGTACTGATATACCATTAAATTCTTGTGTGAAAATACTAGGTTATCCTTGTCTTCTACCTTCCAACTCTGGTTTTGCAGCTCTCACTCCTTCATTTTTATTTCGATCCAATGCTCCAATTACTGTAACTGTTTATCAATTGATTTGCTCTTTCACCATTTGAGATCTGAATTTTCATATTCACCACTGATTTACCAAATAAAAACTGAGAAATTTGAGTTTTCTTATTATTATTTTCACATCATCCCAAATCTCATCTTCTTCTCTTTCACCCAATCTCATTCAATTGACTTCTTGGAAGTTCTCTGAATGGGTCAACGAACCTGGGAATTGTTTTGGGGTTCTGTAGGCGTTGTCCTTTGGTAGGCTGATTGGGTTTCTATCTATTTTGTTCTCTTCTTTTACTGGTTCTGCCCAGTTTTCTTGTATCGGTTTTTTGCTCTTGGGTATGGTTTATAGTTTATACCCCCTTATAATAAAGTATTGCTTATCCAAAGAAGAAAAAAAAACCAATCAGCTGCCGCCGCCGTGGAAAAGGGCGGTGGAAGGAAAGACGGCGATGGAGTTGTGGAAAGCGAAATCGATGGGGAGGAATTATCACCCACCACTGCTTCAGCTGCTGTCACTTTCGCTACCGCCGCCGCCCTCCCTCCGCAACACCGCTGATGAAGTTCTTCAGGCTATTTTTTCATTTTATTATTATAGGGTATGAATGTAATTTAAACCAATGATCTATCTTCAATCTCTACCGTTTAATTCTTTAATATTATATCATGTGGTTACCTTTTGTGGTGTACAGATACACTACCAAATTGAATGGTGCAGGTTATACGCACCCCAAATTCTCAATTGATTAGATTTTGATAAAACCTATCATTTTTAAGAAAGTTACTGTGTAACTTGATATAAAGACGTTAAGAGTCATGTGTCATTTGGCAGCTTCGAAAGTGATAAAACTTGAACCCATCGAATCCTGTGCCTATACACTTAACTTACCTACTTTATGAGAAATTTGAGTCCAATATTAGATTGATAAATAACAAATCTTTTATAAGTTAGTCATTATGTGATTGTGATGTAAATTAAAGAGAGTTTTTCTAATTTGGATCTAGAAAAATCACTAGTTATAATAATGTTTTTGCAAATCAATTTTAATATATATAAAAAGTATATTGTAAATAAAATCTATTAAATATTAATTGTAAAAATATTGTTTACGGGTTGATCAATTTTTAACACAATTCATAATAAAATTGTTCATATAAATATGTCAAGAGACTTAATCATGTTTGTAAATTCTTTTACAATTAATTCTAGAGATAGAAATAGTTATAGGAATAAGTATAAAAACTCCTGACTTACAAAATTGATTTTAGAGAAAAACTCATTCAAACAGGTTATTCAAGTAAATAAGCTAACAATAAACTACCATATATATATATATATATATATATATATATATATAAATTTGGTCTTACATTTACAAAGCAGTCATGGAAGAACAGGCGAAGGATAGAGGCTCCCATCCTAGCTTCTTTTTTGATAGTTTGGACCATTGCATTGCGCACAATGGTTTGAAGCTTGGGACAAGATCTGTCATAGAAGGTGGGAGTAAGTTGTGCATTAGCAGAACAGGCTAGGAGAGAAAGAAGAATGGAGAGTGCAGCAAAGAAATGGGAATGGGGAGCCATATGGATTGTGAAGCTAGCACTTTGTGTTGTGTGGTGAGTTGTGAAGAAGAACTATGCAATATATAGAAGATATTGTAGGGCAGGGTAAGTGGATGACGGTGCATGCAGACAGAAACAACGCATGGAGAGAGAGTGAGAGAGAGAGATGGGAAAAGATCATTTAGTCACATTTTTCAAACTTGTCTGCTGAATACGCGCTTTACTTTTCAAAGTTTTTCACTTTTTTGGGACCAACTGGGGTAGGAAATCTTTGAGACAGTAAATTAAAGACGGATATTTGTTTTATTGAGACTAGAGGTGAACATGGTCAGATAAATCCAATGAACCCACCCAATCCAATCCGATTCAATAGAAAAAATGCTGGTTGGATCGGGTTATCGGGTTAGCCGGATGAATTTTACTACAACCCAACTAAGTTCGGATCGGATTTCGGATTCAGTTCAAATCCATCCAACCCAACTTAGAATCCATACATATAATAATAATTTTTATAATTTTACTTATACTTGGAGTGCTATTGTCGGAGTGATGACTTTTTGAAACTTTGAGACTTAAGTATTTGTAGTTATTTTGTCATATTTGAACTTAGAATATATATTTGTTCGTAGTTATTTGTTGCATGTTTATATATAGTTATTTGGCATGTTGGAGAAATCTAAGTTCTAATTTAGTGTTGTTTTTCACTTTTTAGATACTATTTATGTTATATTGTTTCATGTCATTTGGTAATGAAGTTTTATGTTTTCATGATATTTGGCTATATGTCATTTATGTGGTACTATTTCTATAACTTTTTGTGTCTTTTTCATGCTATTTAGTATTATAACATATTTAGTATTTTTTATAACTTTTTTCTGAATTTATAATAATTTTTGTAAGATTTTTTAATATTTCAGATATATTATTATTTTAATATAGTAACCCAATAAATTCATCCAACCCAATCCAAACTTCGTCGGGTTGGTTCGGATCGGGTCCGAAGAAGAAATTCGTGAAATCCAACCCAACCCAACCCAGATAATTTTGATCGGTTCGAATTTTATTTTGACCAAAATCCATCCAACCCAACCCATATGCACTCCTAATTGAGACTAGTGTATGCACTTCTAAGTTCTAACTAACAATAGTGACTAATTCCTTTTTTAATACGAGTGCTTATATTAATTAAGTGGTAAACAGTAAATTACAAATTGTTTTTATTCTCATGAACAAATATCAAATTACCAAGCCTCCAATATTTAAGAGATGAGGTGAGTACCTCCAATGCACACAAGACAAATTAACATGAATATGCATCACATTAAGTGTTTTAAAGATTATTACATGTTTGAAGGTCTAAATTCGAATCACTTTCCTTGTGATGCATATTAGCTGGAACCTTAAAAAGTATTTACCAAATAAAATTTTAATATGTATTCTCTCTCGATCGATAAACAAAATAATTTATGGATGCCACATAAATTCACTTATATGGACTATTTTTTTATTATTGGTCCATATATATAATAAGCAGGGAGATCCTTCTTTCTCAATATTCAAACTTATTAAAATAACTTATAATCTTTTTGAAAAAATTAATTACTATAGTTTTTGTTTTTTTTAACTATTAATTACTATAGCTAATTTTTATAAATTTTGTAAATTAAAGTTCATTTTTATATTAGCTTAGTAATAAACATTTATTCTTATATAAACACTTAAAATTAA
This sequence comes from Lotus japonicus, assembly GCF_012489685.1. NCBI lineage: Eukaryota > Viridiplantae > Streptophyta > Magnoliopsida > Fabales > Fabaceae > Lotus > Lotus japonicus. The sequence continues at coordinate 38,791,018 of NC_080043.1, forward strand.
ACTTTTTATCCAAATACATAATAATATATATAGGTTGTTTTAGGTTGTTCACATCAAAATATATATATATATAGAGGTTCTTATATATACACATATTTCACCTTACAAGCTTTTTTATCAATCGAGAGAGAATACGTATTAAAATTTTATTTGGTAAATACTTTTTAAGGTTCCAGCTAATGTGCATCACAAGGATTAAGGAAAGTGATTCGAATTTAGACCTTCACACATATAATAATCTTTAGAACATTTAATGTGAGTATCACACCCAAAATAATTTATGGATGCCACAAAAATTCACTTATATGGACTATTTTTTTATTATTGGTCCATATATATAATAAGCAGGGGAGATCCTACTTTCTGAATATTCAAACTTATTAAAATAACTTATAATCTTTTTGAAAAAATTAATTACTATAGTTTTTTTTTAACTATTAATTACTATAGCTAATTTTTATACATTTTGTAAATTAAATTTCATTTTTATGTTAGCTTAGTAATAAACATTTATTCTTATATAAACACTTATAATTAAACTTTTTATCCAAATACATCATAAAATATATATATATATATATATATATATATAGAGGTTCTTATATATACACATAGGCAACCACACTTGTGGTTGTAACGACCAAAGAGTAATGATGTAGTCCCTCGGTTCCAAAATATAGGTTGTTTTAGGTTGTGCACATTATTTAAATGCTTATAATTTTTTTTATTAAAATACCCCTATTTAAAGTTTATATTAAGGAGGGAGAAATGTTATTATTGGTTAAGTAGATAGTGAGAGTTGTGATAGGTGAAAATTGAAGGTGGTAATTAAGAGATATAATATTAAATGAGGGAAAAGGGCATTGATTTTGCAAAACAACTTATATTTTGAAATATAGTACAAATTCCAAAACAACTTACATTTTGAAACAGAGAGAGTACTGTTTAAGATTGTGAAATATACCTGTTAGAACTTAGAATACACACAAAAATCTATCGTACCATATCTTCTTTCATGAAATTCAAAAAAAAATATTCTTCTTTCATGACTTGTATATATATTACATCCAAAAGATAAATGACATCCTCCAAGAATTTATCCACAGACACTTAATTTATATATGTGTGTTTGTTTTTTTAAATGTGAATAATAGAAATTAAATAGTATAAATGCATAATATTTTAATTAAGAGTTTAATTTTGATGCACCGACGGTGTAAAGAAACTTTACACCGTCAACCAATCATATTTTAAGGATGTGACATGTCAATTAAATAAATTAAATGAAAAGAGAGATTTTCTCACATCCTTAAAATCTGATTGGTTGACGGTGTAAAAAAACTTTACACCGTCGGTGCATCAAACTTTTTCTGTTAATTAAATGTGATTTGTACCTTTATTGTTTGTCAAAAAAACTTTTTTTATTTCATTAATTATATGTTTTAATGAAAAAGCATGAATTACTGTTACTTTACACGCCAGTACTATTCATAATATTTTTGGTTGGGTACTATTCATGATTTGATATATATATATATATATATATATATATATATATATTCTACTGAACGCATATATATTAAAGAACATTTTAGGCCCAATCATTTACTCTGCAAAAGTGATTCTAATCAATAATCATAGCCTTTTAATTAGGACCTAAGCAGTTTGACCAGTTACTCGCTGCATGCATGTGTAAATTAAGTAGCTCTCAGTCCAACTTGATTAGAGTTGGTCTAGACTTTAGGCATAGGCAGACCCAAACCACATACGTCTTAATCAGTCATTTTGTCAAAACACAATTTCAAAAAAAAAAAAAATATACTGCCAGTGCCAAACACGTAGATTAAATAGCATAAAATTATTCTAGTTTAAGTAAAAATTCCGGTTTGTGTCACTTTAAATTAATACAGCTGTATTAATTAAATTTTGGTAAGTTATATACCGCTTATAATAATCTTATCCGCTAAAAAAATGATGAATATATGTGGTTTAATAGAATATCAAAAATAATTTTTGAAACTTTTAATTGACCTTAGCCAAACGGTTGACAAAGTTAGGTTGAAAACTGAAGAATTTGTATATCATAATCATAGATATGATTTGACAAACAAGTCGCGCGACATTTCAGTGCTTCGATTATATAATTGGATGAGAAGTTCAAAAAAAAAAATTACTACTCCCTCCGTTCCCTATTATAAGTCACATTTTTTGAAAAAAATTTGTTACAAAATATAAGTCACTTTCTGTATCTAGGAAGCATTAAATAATTATTTCCAAGTTCACCCTCATATTTAATATGAAAGAGATGATAAACTTTAGAAGTATTAACTTGGAGAGAGAAAATCATAGGAAAGTAAATAAGAGTAATCTAGGAAAGTAAATCATTTTTTTTACAAATTTATTACTAGTAACTACTTTTCTTAATCTAAGAGAATTAGTTATTTGTGACTTATATATAGGAACGGAGGAGTATATAATTGGATGAGGGTAGAGGTTATGAATATGATCGTATTTCTCAAATCACATCACATCACATGCATATGGATATGATGGGTGGCGCCAGCCAATTATGATAAGATGCAAATTAAGATCTTGGACAATTTTGCTCCACACGAACATAAATATAACCATAAGAATCAGAGAAGAATGGGTAATAATATAAGTCAACATGTGTGGGAAAATGTTATTATAAATGCGTGTGAAAATAACATACGCAAACAAATGGGTTTAAAGGCCAATTTGTTGTTTGGATCAGGTCTCCTTCGGTGTGGATTCTTATTGTTAAGCTAAAAATTACGAGTATTACGACTCTCGACACCATGGTGCAAAGGTGGGTTCTCGACAGAAAGGGTTATGGTGAAACCGGCAACTCAGCACACGGTGTCCCTCAAAGTTAAGTTAGTGAGAGCTATATCTCGACAAACTCAGCAGATAAAGAAATCTCGATCATCTTAATGGAAGAGGCAGTTACCGAGTAACAAGCAACTACAAGCACGTGCATATACCCACGATGCCACGAATAGCAATGGTTGCCCACGACTCAGAACCATCCACGTGGCAATAGAGCCACGTGCGCGAAGACCACCGGCTAAACGTGGGGTATGGCGCCAAAACTCAAAACCCACGAAGCCATCATACATTCAAGAAAAACCGCCAAGAACGTGGGCATAAACAGCACTATAAATAGAAGAAGCAGCAGCAGAAAGAGGGGTTCCCAACTCAAAACTCTGAAAATTCACCAAAAAGCTCTAAACGTCCGCATCAATGAGACTCAGAGAGCAAAATGTGATGATAGAGGAGTATGTTGCAGAACCAACACTTTAGTTTTCTTGCATTTAAGCTTGTTAATTCCCCAGTTCTTCTATGCATTTCCCTGTCGAGATCCTCATCTCTTGTAGCTTTTATGTTATTTTGATGTATGTGATTTCTTTGTAATTGACCCGTGTTTAATGAAATTCAGTTTTGTTTGAACCAACTTGGTGTTGTCGAAAAAGCACTTACACACACAACACTTTGGCAAAGCGTTTTCTCAAAAGGACCCCGAATCTAAACTTCCTTTAGTCGAACTAAGAGGATATTTGTTTACCAAAAAACCACGTAAACAAATTGGCACGCCCAGTGGGACCGTTTTTGTGAAAACTAAGTTTTACAGAAGCGTTTTGTGTGTTTTGTTTGCTGCATGCTACTTGGTATTTGTTACTTGCCCTGGTTGTGATTTACATTTTATATGCACCTGAGAAGTGGTAAGACTGTGAGTATGGCAAGTAATCGAGGAAGAACCTCCCCTCAAGGGTCTAACGTGGGTAATCAGAGTAGCCCCAGGGGAAGTAGCGGTAACAATAATGAAGAAGTGTCTACTGGAATGGGGCATGACACCACTATGCCAACCCAGAATGTAGCAATTTCTGCAGTTGCAGAAATGCCTGTATCTACATCAGTACAGGCACAAATTGTTCTAACGGTTACGAGGGAAAACATGCCTTATGGTATGCTTACGTCTATGATACAAGGCATACAAGGCACGTATTCGACGTTCCCTGAAAATGTTCCCCCATTCAGCATACCCCCTTTTGGGGCAAATGGAAAAATGCTAAATTTGGGGAGTCGAGTTAGCCCTCCTATCCCTGGATCTAGTTCACAAATTTATTTATCTACAGGTATGAATACTGGTTCACTTCAAGCCATTAGGCAGCAAGTAGATGATAGTAACCATGAAATGGTTAACATGTTATCTCGACAAATAGGTGAACTAATTAACCCTGTGCTCCAAAATAATAATGCCAATAATCAGCATTTGACACGTCAGATGGATCGATTGGCGACAGCCCTGGGGGCACCAGTAGAAATCCAACCGGCACCAGGAGTTAACCAAATTCCAGTGCCTAACCATGTCCCCGCTCCTGTGCGCTATCAAGCGCCACAACACCAAAACATGGGGGCAAACCCTTTGTTCGGGGGAAACGAGGTAGTGCAACCACCAGTACAGAATGTGTACATGGTGAACAGGGATGAGCACGCTGATGGTGTACTAGAACGAATTCGACACCAGAATGCTGGGGGGCAACAAAATGTTGCTGCTGTGGTGGAACAATTGTTGAACCAACATGGTTTCAACGTGGGTTTCGCGAATAGACCCCATTTTGTGTCGGCCTTTACAGAGGAGGTCCTCGAATCATAACTTCCTCGAGGCTGGAAGGTCCCCAAATTCACTAAGTTCTCGGGGGATTCAGGGGAGTCCACTGTGGAACACATAGCCAGGTACCAAATCGAAGCAGGGGACTTGGCCATCAATGAAAATTTAAAAATGAAGTACTTCCCGAGTTCTTTAACTAAGAATGCATTTACCTGGTTCACCACCCTCGCCCCTAGGTCAGTCCACACATGGGCCCAGTTGGAAAGGATTTTCCATGAACAGTTCTTTAGGGGAGAGTGTAAAGTGAGCTTGAAGGATTTGGCTAGTGTCAAAAGAAAGCCAGCAGAATCTATTGATGATTATCTAAACAGGTTTAGGATGCTTAAATCTCGATGTTTCACTCACGTTCCTGAACACGAGTTAGTGGTCTTAGCCGCTGGCGGTTTAGAGTATTCTATTAGAAAGAAAATCGATACTCAGTACATTCGAGATATGTCTCTGCTCGCAGATAGAGTGAGGCACATCGAATTGCTGAAGGCCGAAAAATCTGAGGAAAGGGCCAAGACTACTAAGTGGCCAAAGAAGGAAAAAGTGGCGTATATAGATGCTGATCCAGTATGTCAAAGTCCATGTGTCTATCGAGAAGTTCCTGAAGACGTCGAATTAAATGATGTCAATCTGGCTGAACTCCAGCCAGGCGATCCCTATGTTTGTAAAGCATTGAAGCCACGTGAAAACAAACTTGGGGAGGAAAACCCCAAGAACACGATTCCTGCTGTGAAAACTTATACTTTTGATGTGACCAAATGTGATGCAATTTATGATATACTTGTGTCTGATGGTTTGCTTGTGGTCCCTAAAGACCAAAAACTTCCTTCTCCTAAACAAAGGAAAGGAAAGAAATATTGCAAATATCACAACTTTTTTGGCCATTGGACCTCACAGTGTGTTCGTTTCAGGGACCTTGTGCAAGGGGCATTGGACTCAGGAAGACTCAAGTATGATGAAAAAGCCAAAAGTCAAATGAAGATCGACTCTGATCCACTGCAGATAGCTGAGGCCAACTATGTAGAGCCTTTCTACATTGGCATGGTCGACATTTCCGAAAAGCTGGGCCTGGGCTTGACGCTTGGAGAGGCAAGAGAAGAAGACATAGCTGTCGAAGAACCAGAGGTCGAGAAAGAGGTGAGCTTGGAAGAGGTTTACCCCAAGGCTGGAGAAACCCTTGTCGAGTTTCTATCCCGGAGCAAAGATGGCGAGAAAGAAGTCATGCTGTGCCCTCGATGCAGCGCTGTTTTCGACAAATCCGCAGCCAAGGCCTACCAAGATTCAGAAATGAAAAGGCATTATCAGAGGAAGGCTCCTGTATCCAGGAGACTGAAGTACCCTCACGAGGAGTGGGTTGAGAGAGATCAAGAGCTCGATGGCCATAAAGGCCAAAAGTTAAAAAGTAAGGACAAGACTTATGTCCCTGATGCTGGGTTACCAAAAAATCAATGGTTTAAGCCAGCACCTCCAAGGCCAAAACCATACCCCAAGTGGCAGAAAATCGATTTGGGCCAGGGATCCTCTTACATCAACAATTCCCGTGTGTCGCGAAGCTACTCCTATGGCTCTGGGAACTACTATGCTCCTGAACAAATGACCAGGACTCAGTTCAGACGTTTTTTGAGGAAAAGGAAAGCTGAGAGGGAAAGAGGTGGCAAGTTCCGTTCACTATGGGACATAAAGCCAGAAGACAACTCTCGTCATGAACCTAGTGTGGCGTCGATTATCAATCAGCTAGACCATGTCGTCAAACAGGGAGCAGCTGCGCCACCAAACCCAGCCAAAGAAAAGGGAAAAGATGTTGCCGAAGATGAGGATGAAGACATGCTCGAAGATTTCGACGACAGTGATGGAGAAGACCTTAACATCATCTGCATAGTGTCTATCTTACCTGCAGAATTCGATTGAATCTCAGAGGTCACTGAAAGCGAGGAAGACTACTATGTCGAAGATGAACCAGATGACAATCCTTTGTGTTATTATGTGATGCAGAGAGGATCTGTCGAGGATAAAAGAGCTATCTTCCAAAGGCCAACCGAGCAAATGAAGAGCCATTTGAAACCGTTATTTGTTTGGGCCAAAGTCGAGGAGAAGGGCGTTAACAAAGTCCTTGTCGACGGGGGAGCTGCAATCAACCTGATGCCCGGGTTTATGCTCAAGAGGTTAGGTAAAACTGAAGCAGATCTAATCCCACATGACATGGTGCTTTCTGATTATGAAGGAAAGACAGGTTCTTCCCTTGGGGCAATCATGTTGAACATAACCGTAGGAACAGTAGCCCGTTCCACATTGTTCATTGTGGTTCCTTCAAAGGCCAATTACAATTTGCTGCTAGGAAGAGAATGGATTCATGGCGTGGGGGCAGTGCCTTCGACTTTACACCAACGTATATCCATTTGGAAGGCTGATGGAGTTGTCGAAAATGTACAAGCAGATCAAAGCTACTATTTAGCAGAGACAGGCTACGTTGGTAAGAAGAATTTCGAGAAGAGTTTAGCCACAATTGCTCCTTTAGACACAGTGGCTAACCAATACTTCAACCCCTACTCAGAGTACTCAGTAACGTTGGATCCCATCCGGGGCCTAAACCTCAATGAAGCATGCAAACCTGATGCCATGAGTGGATGGCACAGTGATGAAGAAAAAGATGCCACTACTGGGTGGCAAACCAATGATAAAGATGATGAATTCGAGCATGGCTCGAATTTCGGCTTACGCAGCCGAAAACAAAATAAGAACGGCCTTGGAGGCCGAAAGGATGGCCAAAGAAATGGCTATTGATGAAGCTAGTGTCTCAATCCTGCCTGTCGAATTGACACCTCAGGAGGAGGCAACAACAAATAAGGATAACCCGTGTTTGAAAGAAGACAAGCAGAGTGTCGAGGAATTCGAAGATCTGTGTAACTTAAGGCTGGACTGCATCTATGATGACAGTCCATTGGGTTTCGAGAAGCCAACGATCGACATTTCCAAAAAGATGGAAGCTCAGGACCCTTTGGAAGAAGTGAACTTGGGTGATGGCTCAGAAAGAAAGCCAACATATATCAGTGCTCTTATTGACCCAGAGTTAAAGGATAGGATGGTGAAATTACTCAAAGAATTCAAAGATTGTTTCGCTTGGGATTACGATGAAATGCCTGGCCTTAGTCGAGAGTTGGTGGAGTTGAAGTTACCCATCATAGAAGACAAGAAACCAGTCAAGCAATTACCCAGGAGATTCCATCCAGATGTGTTGGTGAAAATCAAGGAAGAAATTGAAAGACTCCTCAGATGCAAATTTATCAGAACAACTCGATATGTAGATTGGTTAGCCAACGTGGTCCCAATAATCAAGAAGAATGGGAAGATGAGGGTTTGTATTGATTTCCGTGATCTTAACGCCGCCACTCCAAAAGACGAGTATCACATGCCTATTTCTGAGATGATGGTGGATTCAGCTGCTGGTCATGAATACTTGAGCTTATTGGATGGTTACTCAGGTTACAACCAAATCTTCATAGCAGAAGAGGATGTGTCGAAAACAGCTTTTCGATGTCCTGGTGCCTTGGGGACATACGAGTGGGTGGTCATGCCATTTGGGTTGAAAAACGCTGGCGCGACCTACCAAAGGGTAATGAATACCATTTTTCATGATTTCATTGAAACCTTCATGCAGGTTTACATTGATGATATTGTGGTAAAATCCCCATCAAGGGATGACCATTTATCCCATTTAAGGAAATCCTTTGAAAGGATGAGGAAATATGGCTTAAAGATGAACCCCCTTAAATGTGCCTTCGGTGTTATTGCAGGTGATTTTTTGGGTTTTGTGGTGCATAAAAAGGGTATCGAGATCAACAAGAACAAGGCTAAGGCCATTCTCGACACAAGTCCACCAACCAGCAAGAAACAACTGCAATCATTACTGGGAAAGATCAACTTCCTAAGGAGATTCATTGCTAACCTCAGCGAGAAGACCAAATCATTCTCCTCACTTCTTCGACTTAAAAAAGAAGATGTGTTCCACTGGGAAGCAGAACATCAAAAAGCATTTGAGGAGCTCAAAGAATACTTGTCCAACCCACCTGTGATGGCACCACCCGTGGGAGGAAGGCCAATGAAGTTGTATATCTCTGCCACGGACGAAACCATTGGAAGTATGTTAGCCCAAGAAGATGAGGATGGCAAAGAAAGAGCCATATTTTACTTAAGTAGGGTGTTAAATGACGCAGAAACGCGATACACTATGATCGAGAAACTGTGTTTATGCTTGTACTTCTCTTGTATAAAGCTGAAATATTATATAAAGTCAATCGATGTAATGGTTTTTTCTCATTATGATATAATAAAGCACATGTTATCCAAACCCATCTTGCACAGTCGAATTGGTAAATGGGCTTTAGCCCTAACCGAGTATTCACTAACTTATGCCCCACTAAAGGCAGTTAAGGGACAAGCAATTGCTGACTTCCTGTCAGATCATACTTTGCCTCGAGAAATCGTAACTTACGTAGGCATCCAACCTTGGAAGCTATTTTTCGACGGTTCCAGCCATAAGAATGGCACCGGAATCGGGATGTTCATAGTATCCCCAAGGGGCATCCCCACGAAATTCAAGTTTAGGATTAAGAGTAACTGCTCAAACAATGAGGCTGAGTATGAGGCATTAACATCAGGCCTCGAGATCCTGATAGCCCTTGGGGCAAAGAATGTTGTCGTAAAAGGGGACTCTGAGTTGGTAATAAAGCAACTTACCAAGGAATATAAATGCGTCAGTGAAAATCTAGCTAGGTACTACACGAAAGCTAACAATTTGTTGGCCAAATTCGACGAAGCTAGGCTAAGCCATGTTTCCAGGGTAGACAATCAAGAGGCCAATGAATTGGCACAAATCGCGTCAGGATATATGGTCGATAAATGTAGGCTAAAAGAGCTTATCGAGGTCAAAGAAAAACTAAACCCCGCTGACCTCAACATCCTGTTCATTGACAATATGGCACCCAATGATTGGAGAAAGCCAATTGTCGATTACTTGCAAAATCCTGTGGGTATTACAGACAGAAAGACAAAGTATAGGGCAATGAGCTATGTCATCATGGGAAACGAGTTATTCAAGAAAAACATCGACGAAACACTACTGAAGTGTTTAAGCGAAGACGACGCGTTCATAGCAATCTCGGCCGTTCACGATGGGCTATGTGGTGCCCACCAGGCAGGAACCAAGATGAAATGGATCCTATTTCGACAAGGGATGTATTGGCCTACTATCATGAAAGATTGCATGGAGTATGCCAAGGGGTGCCAAGATTGCCAGAGACACGCAGGGATACAACATGTGCCAGCAAGTGAATTACACTCAATCATTAAACCATGGCCATTCAGGGGATGGGCTTTAGACCTAATTGGCGAAATTAACCCATGTTCTTCTAGGCAACACAAGTACATAATAGTGGTTATAGATTACTTTACCAAGTGGGTAGAGGCAATTCCTCTACAAAATGTTACCCAGGACACGGTGATCGATTTCATTCAAAATCACATAGTGTATCGTTTCGGGTTACCTGAGTCACTTACTACAGACCAAGGCACAGTATTTGTAGGCCAAAAAGTGGCATCATTCACGGAATCTTGGGGCATAAAACTCCTAACCTCGACTCCCTATTACGCTCAAGCGAATGGTCAAGTAGAAGCGGCCAACAAAACATTGATCTCCTTGATTAAAAAACATGTTGGTCGAAAACCTAAAAGATGGCATCAAACATTGGGCCAAGTGCTTTGGGCTTACAGGAATTCACCTAAAGAAGTTACCGGAGCAACACCATTTCGACTAGCGTATGGCCAAGAAGCAGTATTACCAGCAGAAGTATATCTACAGTCATGCAGAATTCAAAGGCAAGAGGAAATTCCAAGTGAAGATTATTGGAATATGATGCTTGATGAATTAGTCAATCTCGACGAAGAAAGACTATTGGCGTTGGATACCTTAACCAGGCAAAAGGATCGCGTTGCTAAAGCTTATAATAAAAAGGTTAGAGCTAAATCTTTTATGCCCAGTGATTACGTATGGAAGGTTGTCCTACCAGTCGATAAAAGGGATAAACGCTATGGAAAGTGGGCCCCAAACTGGGCCCCAAACTGGGAAGGCCCTTTCACAGTCAAGAAAGTACTTTTAAACAACGCTTATTCGATTAAAGAATTAGGAGGTCGAAATCGACAAATAGCGGTAAATGGCAAATACTTAAAAACGTATAAGCCAACGTTGCATGAAATAAACATCGAATAAAGAAGCAAGAATAAGAAAATAAATAAAGTAAATTGCCAAACTCGAATGTTTTATTAATTAGAATAGAGCATTACAAATATGGCAAAGAAACTTTAAAAAGGGGGATTGGCCCTATAACTATCGTATTTGGCCCTAAGAGGCTCCATGCGCCTCAAGACATCCTCTTGCTGGGATTCCAGTCTCGATTTCTCCTGTCGAAGATCCAGCTCCTCACGGGCAGTGGAAGAAAGCTTGTCCACCAAGGCTTTCAGAGCTCCCACACTCCCCTCAGGGTCCGCTTGGTTCAGAGCAGCCTTCAACGCTTCAAATTCCTCCATCTTCTCCTCAATTTGGTGTTCAGCAAAGAACACTCGAGCAGTAAGCTCCCGGTGTTCTTCATATAGGGGTACAGCTTCATGCAGGAGGCCCAGAAACTCCAGGAGAGGGGTTTTTACAGAGGCAATAATATTCCTCTGCAAAAGCTGGTTAATGAGCCTGGTAAGCTCTTCAGCCAGAGAAAGAGAGGAATGCAATTCCCAAAACAGGTCTTCGTCAAAGGCCAAGCTCCGGATCTGGTTAAGAACACGACGGCTAGCCATGGCTGAAAGGGTTTGTAAGAGCAGGAAAAGAATTCTGGAAAAGAGGCAAGGGAGAGTTTGAAGAAGTTACTGAAGAGAAGTAACCAAAAACGCTCCATTTATAGTATAACAACAAAGGAGTGCATTTAATTAATGGCAATCAGTTGCCAACTCTTCATCTTATGGTTACAGGCCATGTAGATTACCACTACCATCGTGAATAGCTTTGGCATTTAATGAACAAAGACTTACATTGAATCAAGAAAACGTGGTATAAGATTGCAATAAATTGGTTTATTCCCCAGAAACCAAGCAACGACTACGTAAGGGGGTGCAAGGGAGTTTGAACGGTGCAACAATAAGTGAATAACCGTCAGAATAAATGCACAATGGAAACTGAAAAGACATGGCAAATTAAACGTCAAATTATATGGCCTACGTGCCAAAACCATTGTCGAAATATTACATGCAAATTGGCATCGAAAGCCATGGTTAAAATAGTGCCATCATTACATACTGATAAGAAAGAGTCCTAAAGCAGGAATTTAAAAGAGTTCAAACGATCAGCAAAGGTGGCAATCTTGGCATCGAGATCCTTCTTCACGGCCTGGTCAACCTCCAACTCCTTGATAACATCTTTTGTCGAGATGATCAAAGCCTTGGAGTCCTTAGTAAGCACATCCAACTGAGCCTTCACAGCAGGGCCTTCCTCGACCAAATCAGCTCGCTTTTTCTCCAGTTTGGTGATCTCTCGATGCAGCTCCTCAAGTTTAGTGTCGACTTCAGAGATTTCATCTGCAATTAAAACCTTCCTAGCAGTGAATTTCTTGAAGTCCTCTTTCATTGCTGCGACTTGAGCTTTACCAGAAGAGACTTTTGCTTCCTTAAGGCTGACAGCTTGACCAACGTCCTTGACTTGATGAAAAGTGGCTGAAGCATCCACTAAGAACGATTGAAGGTTGACCAAAGCAGCAGCCTGATGAGAATCAAGTTTTTGGCCAAGAAGGAAGACGAGCAATTCCTTAGCAGCATGGCTCGCTTGAGGATCAGCTTGGATCTGGTCGAGAAACCCACTGGCGAAAACAATAGCCTTCAGCCGACCCACACTCTCCTCGATTTGCTGAAAGTTGGCCACCCCACTAGATTGAGCAGTCTCAGCAGTGGCATCAGCTTGATGGGGTGGAGAATCCCATTCCAAGGTGCCGTCGAGAAAGCCATCCAAAGCTGCCAGCGGGTCCTCCTCAAATAAAGTGTCAAGCTTTTCACTAGACACATGAGACGAGGAGCCACCCTTGGCTTGAGGTGAAGGTTGCACAGTGGCAGACGATTTTGGAGGAGGCATAGGGGTATCATCCTTGCCCGGAAGAGCTTCTGCTTCGCGAATGGGAGAGGTTGCACCTTGAGTTTCCTACAAGAGAAACCTCTTTAATGCCCTTTTCGATAAAGTAAAATGCACAATAGAGAGACCAACATAATATGAAGAAATGTAAAGATACCTGGCAAGCAGATTCCTTAGAGGGGCTTGAGTTGGTGGAGCTTTTGGAACGACGAGGAGATTTGTGACTAGACTTGCTCCTGACCTTCCTCCTCCCCTCAGATGTCGAGGTCTTTCTGGCCGAAGACGCGGCTTTGGGAGGCTTCTCGACACCCTCAGCTTTGGATTTTGCAAGATTGGGAGCTGGAGAATTCTCACGAGATGGAGGATTGGAAGTGGAATGCTCATGGACATCAGCCTAAAAGAAACAAAACAAACAAGAAACGATTCAGATTAGGAATTCACAGGTTAGAATATCACAAGGTACCCTCGAAAATGGAAAACATACCTGAATGGCGGCGTCGCCACCACCTTCTTTGCCATCGAATCCTGGTTGAGCATCAGATGCCAACTTAGAAGCCCCACTGGTGGTGGAAACACCAGCCCCCTTGGCCCTCTTCTGACTGGCCGAAGCAACAGGCTTAGGTTTCCTTTTTCGACTCTGTCAAAGAATACGTTAGTCCATATTCCAAAGAAATTGGAAAAAAGGGAAAAGTCATGAAGAAAGTACCTTGAGCTTGTCAGCAAGACTGACATTATCATCCACATCATCATCATCATCGTCCTCAATCACGACTGGCTTGTCCTTAGAAGATTGAGCCACTGGAGAAATAACTTGAGGAGCTGGTTGGGTAATGGCTTTAGCTGTAAACAGAAGGAGAAATTAAAAGGTAAAACAGGAAAACCTAGGCCAAGTCGAAATATTACCTTGACCAATACGCATGTTCAGCGATATGTGGTTGAAGAATTCGACGGGCACATGATACGGAAAGTTCCACAAGTGGTATTTAGTCCAAGTCACTCGCTTTCGAGGAGGTAGAGCTTGATTGGCCAATACATTTATATTTACATGGTCAACCCATTTAGGCAAGACCGGTGGAAAGGCCAATGCAAACCTACTCGTAGGCAAAGATGGGAACCTAAAGCCAGTTTTTCGAATAACAAAAGATAGACCCTCCTCACCAGGAGGAACAACTAACTTGGATTTCTTGGCTTTAAATTCCCATTTTTGCCTTAATACCTGAGCTGCTTTCGCAACCGTATCTCGAAGGCGAAGAGTTGGGTAATATACCACCCCAAAGAACTCTTGAAAGGATCGAATTTCTGCCAGGTGCATACCTTTGGTCTTCTTGGGATCCTGCTTCTGCAAAAGAAAAGCATCTGTCATGCATTGCAGACAATCTACGAGGGGCTTCGAAATTTGAGCCCAATACTCAGACCACCAGGCTTTGAAAGCATTAGTAGCATAATATGAAGGAGCGTAAATGAAGGGGCTCAGGTTGAGAAGCTTCTTGTTATAGAAATGAACAGTCGTGTCGAAAGCAGAAGCCCTCTTAATAGCACCGGGGTACAGGACTAGACTCTTGTCAAACAAAGTGTTGGGTAGAACTTGGCTAAGCCCAAACTGTCGAGAAACCAATTGAGGGTTGTAGCCACATAGAGTGTAGTCGCTGCTAGCAAAGCCTACAGTTAAAACCCTAGGAGATAAGAGGGTCCTCCAGAGTGTGATGTGGTGCTCCTTGGGCAATGCAGAATCAGAAGCATTAGGATAAGAATTCCTCAGCCAGAAAGGGCCACGAACAGCCTTGCTATAAGGAGAGAAACTAGAACGATAATGCTTCAGCTCGAGAAACATAGTAAAGTACTTTCTGAAATCAGCTTCAAAACTCGACGCATCATAAGCAGGGCTGTTGAAACAGCCAAAGAGGTCCAGCTGCATTCAGAGAGACGGTCTTGGTATTCCGGATATCCTCGACAGCTTCATTCAGCATTTGATAGAGGTTTCCAAGGACAAGCCTAGCCATATCGAGTTGTCAACCCTCGTGAAGTAGATTGGCTAAGGGCAAAAGCTTGGCAGGTATACGCAAAGACTTGGTACAAAAAACATAAGCAGACAGCCAATACAGCAAGAAAGCGACATGTTCAGCGTCAGACACCTCACCACTCTCGACATAATGGTCCTTAATGAATCGACTAAAAGAAATGTTGTCAGTAGGAATCGAGATGGGTTTAACAGTGGCAGGTGCAGAGTGATAATCATCACCAATGGGCCATAATCCGGTGATAGCAGCAACATCCAAGAGGGTGGGGGTAATCATGCCAAAGGGAACATGAAGGCAATTAGTGGACCTCTCCCAGAAATAAAGTGCACTCAACAGCATAGCAGGGTTATACGAGATTGGAGATCTCGACAGCTGAATCAAGTCGAGAATCCCGACATCCTTCCAGTGTTGCCTCTTATCTTCCTCAACCCTATCTAACCATTTCAGGTAGGCTTTGTCGTTAGCAGAGGGGTTAGGAGGAGCTGAACGAAAGGCTCGTTTTGGGTCGGAAAGAAATGGCATACGGTAAGAAGGTTGAAATGCCAAAATAAGCTCTTCTCCCCTAACGCTAGGGTGAAATGACTCATGTTCTTCAGGGAGACTATTGGGCCTATCATGCTTCACTACTTTCAAAGGACCCAAAATGGCGCGTAAAGTACCATTAACAGAGAAAGGAATGAGTACCTGGGATTTCCAGATAGCTCTCTTCTCTGCTTCGTTGGGAGGTTCCGGGATTGCCACGCGCTTGGATTCATCCAGCTTAAGCTCAGTGGCCAACGGAATGGTCTGCTCAGGATTGGAAGCCATTGAAGGAAACGGTAGATATTCCAGAGAAAACGGAAGAAGATGAAGTGAGAAGTCTGGGAGAAGAAGCTGAAGGTTGGAGAAAAGAGTAAAGCTTGAACGAAAACTACCAAGAGGGTATTTATAAACAGAAGGGCAAACGGAACCCAAGCCGCATTGAGCAGTAATTTATAAAAATTTGGAGTCCAAGCGATTATTTTATTAGTTAACTCATGTCACCTCTCAGCTTTTTGGCATAGGTGAAATCATGGCCCTAAAAAGGCTATAACTGTCAGCTAGTGGAGAAGTCATCAGACGTTATGGCTGCTGATTGGACTTGAAGATCGAATGGTCGAGAGCACAAAGTATTTGAATCGTTGGAATCGAACGGCTGCGATAAAAAATGCTTGGTGTCTTCAAGCTAAAGCAGTCGACAACCAACATTCTTGGGGGGCAACTGTTAAGCTAAAAATTACGAGTACTACGACTCTCGACACCATGGTGCAAAGGTGGGTTCTCGACAGAAAGGGTTATGGTGAAACCGGCAACTCAGCACACGGTGTCCCTCAAAGTCAAGTTAGTGAGAGCTATATCTCGACAAACTCAGCAGATGAAGAAATCTCGATCATCTTAATGGAAGAGGCAGTTACCGAGTAACAAGCAACTACAAGCACGTGCATATACCCACGATGCCACGAATAGCAACGGTTGCCCACGACTCAGAACCATCCACGTGGCAATAGAGCCACGTGCGCGAAGACCACCGGCTAAACGTGGGGTATGGCGCCAAAACTCAAAACCCACGAAGCCATCATACATTCAAGAAAAACCGCCAAAAACGTGGGCATAAACAGCACTATAAATAGAAGAAGCAGCAGCAGAAAGAGGGGTTCCCAACTCAAAACTCTGAAAATTCACCAAAAAGCTCTAAACGTCTGCATCAATGAGACTCAAAGAGCAAAACGTGATGATGGAGGAGTATGTTGCAGAACCAACACTTTAGTTTTCTTGCATTTAAGCTTGTTAATTCCCCAGTTCTTCTATGCATTTCCCTGTCGAGATCCTCATCTCTTGTAGCTTTTATGTTATTTTGATGTATGTGATTTCTTTGTAATTGACCCGTGTTTAATGAAATTCAGTTCTGTTTGAACCAACTTGGTGTTGTCGAAAAAGCACTTACACACACAACACTTTGGCAAAGCGTTTTCTCAAAAGGACCCCGAATCTAAATTTCCTTTAGTCGAACTAAGAGGATATTTGTTTACCAAAAAACCACGTAAACACTTATATTTGGTGTTTTATAAGCACTGAAAATGCATTGGGAGAATGTGAGTATATGACATGATTTCGAAATGTTGATTAACATCTAAAAGCAAGTTGGAAAGACCAAGCTATTCGATGACGAGAATCTAAATTTTGGTGAACCAAGATTCAAAGTTCGAAAGGTTTCAGCACCGTGCTAGTATTGAGATTGAAGGAAACTAAAATTTACAAGAATTAAATAAAAAAATAAGTAAAATAGAGGGAAATTTGATTAAAATGAAAGCAGAAAAAGGTGGAAGGAGATTCGTATGTCGCTTATGGTAGACGTAAACTTTTAGAGTGTGAGTATTAGATGTCCAATCCCGTTTCCATATTACATGGTCTTATTTATAGCATTTACATGGAAACTGTAATTCTAATTTTAAAGATAGGAATAAACATAAAAAAACTGTTTAATCTAATTAAGTCGTTCCTTCGATATGACCATGAAGCTCTGAACGCATTTTTTTCAAACCTCTCAAATCACTTCATGGTAGACTTTGTGTCTTCACGTCTCATAACCATTGAGATTGTGGGTATGTGGCCCTTTGGTGTGTTTAACCCCTTGATAGTGGGAGCATGTGGTGCAAATTGTGACATCCCATACTTCATCTTTGAGTTTTCTATTCACTACTCTTTCTCGAAATCAGTCCTTTAGTGTTGAATAATTCTTTGTTACCTAAGCAAAATATTGCCTAAGTGTAGCTGATGATTTAACTTTTTGACAGAGCCTTCCTTGAACTGCCACCCATCTCGAGTATGTCTTTAGGCCTTTTTGAAATTTCATCATGATTTATCATCATAACTTAGTCAATTTGGATCTTCACCTTGGTCAAAGCCTCATGCAATGTTATGTCTTTGAAATCGCCCTTCACTCCTTCAAAAGTCAACTTCGAAATGGTCATTTTCTTCGTCTTTTGTCTCGATGATAAGTCTTCTCTTTTATCTTCTCAAATTCGAAAATTTGATGTTAAAACCACCAAATGCCTATTGAAAGGAAGCATAAAAAGAAAAAAAGAAACTTTATGGGTGAACTAGCCTTGGCCCTAAATAGTTAACTTTGTTTGAGGATTTAGATAGCCAAATAAGGTGGGTACATTGTTGATTAAGATGCTAGCGTGCGTTTAAATTGTGTTGTTAATTTATGATTAAAATTTCCAGAAAGAATTTTGAAAAAATAAAATAAAATCTGAAAGAGAGAACTAAACATCATTAAATGATGTTGGTGTTGCATGTTGGTATTTCACACTCACTTGATAAAGACTGCCTATCTAAAAAAAACTTGATAAAGACTTATTTTCATATGTATGTATGGTATTGCAATTATATTACTCTAATATTAACATCAGTTACAACTCAAAAAGTCTTAGTTGTTGATGTCGTAAAGGTTGGATTGGTGGACGATCTATAAGTATCATTATAAGGGACATATAACTTCAGCGGCATGTTCTAATTCGTATGTTTGAACGAAATAGACCCACCCAAACTTTCTATTACCAAAAATAAAAAGTAACAAGTCCCGACATAATTAGGAGATAATTATGCTCCTTAAGTATTTAGTCAAGAGTTTGATTGTTGGACGATTTGTAAAAAGTGTGATTTGTTGGGAGAGGTTTACACTTAATGTGATCTCCGAGACTCGAGAAGATTAATCTTATATCTGTTGACTGTGAGAATACCTTAGTAATGCCAAGCAACCAATCATCCAAAAAACTTAAGATATTGGGTAAGGGTTACATGAATGGTTTTATATCATATTTAATTCGTCCTTTCACGGATGAGTCATTTGGACTTGAAGCGTAAACAATGCACAGACTCACCTACTATGTGCTTAAATTCAACTTTTTGTTAGAAGAATTGAAGGTGGCATAGATCGAACTCTAGACCGCTTGGTCATGACTCATGAGACTCTGATACCATATCAAACAGTTAAAATATCTTTTTGGTACATCGGAAAGATAAATTACACCATCTAGGAATTGATCATTTGATATTCTTCTTTCTTCTCTCAACTCATATGTCTCTAATCTCTTACCACTTGAGTTATGGTTCGAGTAATATTAAACCACTTATAATAATTTAATATGTAATATTATTGATTATAAAAATATAAGCTTAAATTAATTAAAGTAAATATTTTCAGAAAATTGTATCACATTTTTTTAGGCAGTGATGATTCATGGATATTGAAATTGTGAAATACACTCGACATCTCCAACACCTAGTGATTTTTAACCGTCACAAATTTTATAGTTAATTTTTTTTTCATAAACTCCGTAACTTGTGGCACCGCATGAGGTGTACCTTAAGGGCTCGTTTGGCACGCTGTATTAGGCATGATAGTATAAGCTTATACAATACATTATGAGTTTATCCATTGTTTGGTGATGACATTGTATTGTATAAGCTTATCCATCAAAGTCCCCTTATACGTTAAAATGACGTATTATTTAATCCATCATGTGAGTGATGGATAAGGCATGATAAGGTTGTGACGTATAAGTCACCATCACCACCACCCTCTATTGCTGCCAACTTACACCACCATTGGCACCACCACCACCACCACCACCATCCGATCACCGCCGCCACCACCGCCCTACCGTCACCACTGGTGTTGCCACCACCACCACCGCCGCCGCCCTACCGCCACCACCACCATAATCGCCGCCACCACAACCCTATCGCCACCACCACCATAATCGCCGCCACCACCGACACCACAACCACCCTATCGCCACCACCACCACCACCATTGCCTCCACCCTCCACCGTCACCACCTTACTACCACCACCACACTCTATCGTCGCCAACACCACAACCACCATCGCTGCCACCACCGCCACCACCGATGTTGCCGCCACCACCACCGCCACCGCCCTACCGCCACCACAACCACCACCCTATCGCCACCACCACCATAATTGTCGCCACCACTCTATTGCCACCACCGACACCACAACCACCACCCTATCGCCGCCACCACCACCACCATTGCCTCCACCCTCCACTGTAGCCGCCACCGCCTTACCACCACCACCACCACCCTATCATCACCACCACCACAACCACCATCGCTGCCACCACCACCACCAACCTATCTCCACTGTCACCACCACCGCCACCAACACCAACCTACCACCATTGCCACCACCACCACCAACCTACCACTACTTCCATCACCACCGCCACCACCGTTATAATCACCTCCATATTTGATTTTTATTTTATATCATTATTCAATACTTCATTAAACATAAAATTGCATTAATTTAAACGATATGGTAAATTATACAGTGTATGTCCAAACGCTGGATAGTATAAGAAAATTATCAGGGCTTATACTATCAGGCCTAATACTATCAGGCCTTATACTATCAGGCCTTATACTATACGTCGCACCAAACGGGCCCTAAGTTCCACCAAAATTGAAGAGGTATCACTTTAATCATAGTCGGAATATCATCAGCCAATCAAAATTGAAGAGGTGTACTAAAAAACGAGAGAGGATAGTGTATTATTATTACTCTTACCAGTGTTTTTTACCTGCGTGGTGCACGGAGAACAGTGGCGGATCCAGGACCCCAGGGTCAGGGGGTTCAAAAAATTTAAATAAACACATCGGTAAAAATCACAATATTGAATTCCACTTAGTCTTCAAAATCACAATCTTGAGCTACAAACTACAAAGTATGTCATAACAAATGGATTTCACAATATCAAATGATCAAACTGCAGTCTCAAAGGGAGGGTGAGGTGGGGGTGTTCAAACTGCAGTCTCACTGCGATTACCACCATTTCATGAGAGTTGAGAGATATGTAGGTACATGGTAGCTAAGCCACTTTTGCCTCAATTATTGTATAATAACACCACATAAAAAAACATTAAGCAAACTAAAGCATGCTGGTTCAACAGGTTTAACTTTGGAAGCATTTTAAATCACAGACATCACGGCAAACTAGACTAAGAGAGTTCATTTTAATCTTCACCAACTCAGGAACTCTTCACCTGTAGTAATTATGAGTGCAACCAAAGAATTCATGTATGAGGAAATCATTGAAAGCCAAAAATTATGTTAAAAATGAATACAGGTGCAGATTTAAGCCACCACAATAGATGATATTATCAATTCAATTCAATCTAGATCCTATAATATGACACAGACACATTTGCTCTGCTTTGCTACACTTGCTACTTCAATGCTGGTTGCAGATTTTAAATGGCACTCTAGAAGAAACCCATAAAAATTCTAATTGATTGTGCCTCAGCGAAAAATCCCAATCCAATCCACTATCCCCACAGCAGCAACACAAACTAATAAAAACCCTCCTTCAATACACCCACCACATAGTACCAGGTGTGTACTACGAACAACAAAAGCATAGGAAAAGTAGTAGTCACAAAAAGCAGGATGTTGGCAGCAGCATTCCCCTACTGATAGAGCCACAATGCACACATTAATTTAGAAACTTCACAGAACAGACATGATTCAAATAGGCATAGTGCAGTAGCTTCAAAGAAATCACAGAAGAGCTTAAGCAGAGTTAATTGTTCCTTGTTAAAGAGCTAGCAATGGAGAAGAACCTATAATTTCCTTCTTTTTGTGATATAAAGACTTCAATATTTCCAATAAAAATGTCAATTAAGCATTTGTAGTTGTAGACTCCCACTGTGCATCACACTCAATGTCGAGGGTTACTACAAAATTATTACCAGCCTAATGATAAACTTTGTAGAAACATGGAAGAGAATAATTGAATAAGTTTAGGGATAGGAGAAGAGAAAGGAAATCAATTTAGGGAAATCAAGCTTGAGAAAGGAGAAGAGAAAGAAAGGAAATCAATTAGGGAAATCAAGCTTGAGAAAAGAGAAGAGAAAGGAAATCAATTTTGCCATTTAGGGTTAGGGAAATCAGTCATACCTTTAGTATGTAGAACCGCAGAGCCAGAGGGAGTGGGACGGCTGGACTGGTCTGGTGGTGCGGCGGCCGGCGTGGTGGTGGCCGGTGGTGGTGCGCGTTGATGACGGCCAGACCTAGGTGAGAGTGCTTGTGGTGTATCGTGTGAGAGAAATCAGAGAATGAGAGTGAAGGGCGTGAGAGAGAGAGAGGAGTTGGGGTCAGGGTGCAAATCCAAATTCTCAGGGGGTTCAAAAAAAATTATTATAGGGGGGTAAGTGAGAATTGTTTTCTTTTCAGGGGGTTCAATTGAACCCCCTGGGCTGGCTGTGGGTCCGCCCCTGACGGAGAATTTGTTTATTATATTTGATACATCGATTAATATTTTAAATTATAAAATATTTAAGATGCAAAGAATGTAAGAACAATCATAATAAAAATGTAGATATTTAAAGAGCACAAATTCAGACACTCAACTTTAGTGTTTTGTAAGCATACATTTCATTAACTAATATAAAGATTTTGAAAAACACAGAAGTCAATAAGCCAAAAGCTTTAAGTTTTGCATATGTGAGGTATAACTGAATTTTGTTTGTGAAGATATATACTCGTGTTACATAAAGGGTAATGCTTTTGTATTTTAGATATGTAAGGATACATAAATATATAATTATTGTTTAAATTATTAAAAATACACTTAAGTTATAGAAAAAATGAATTATTTTTTTTAACTCCTACAAATTTTCATTTTACATATAAAATGTTCCTCCCCGTGAGATCTCGTAACTCTAATTCGTTAGCACTAATAAATTTAGGTGATAATTTTATAATACATATGTATTAATATTTTTTATTCCTCGTACTTTTCTTACTATCCAATTATTATAGTTATAAACATATATAAATATACACTCTTAAAATTTTGAAAACAATACTAAAATTAATTATATTAAATTTTTCTATTAAAATAATATCAATCAATTAGTTTAGAATATAATGATTGTATAAAAAAGTATAATGATATTTTTTATAAGTATAATGATACTTTTTATATATAAAAAAATCTCACGTAGGTAGCATTATAGTAGTTTAAAATTAAAACATATCAATTGAGAATTATACGCAAATACAAACAACAGCCGCTTTTAGGTTTCAGAAAGATAAGCAGTAGAAAATTGTGTGCATCTCTAGAACAAATATTTCTAGTGTTTTTACGGTGAAATTTGCTCTTGTGTTTGAGGCATGGATCAATACCTTGGTTTATTTCTAGCTTTTTGCCCCGTGGGAGCTTTTTATGTTAATTTTACATAAATTTTCATGTAAAATGTTCATCCACGTGGAACTCTTAACCCTATAGTTTAACTTAAACAAAAATACAATATATATGTATTAATGTTTTCTAATATCCGCACGACACATTTTAATCATCAAATTATCATGCCTTTATATTTATTTCTTTTTAATATTTTTAATATCAAATGAGAATTAATCTGTGAGTGACACCTTATTAAATTGGTCTGAAAATTAATCTGGGAGCGGCACCTCATCGAATTGACCTGATGAGAGTTTTTCTTTTTTAATATATATTGATTGATATTGATGTGGGAAAGAAACAAACTTTACATTGCTTTAAATCTAGACATATCTTATAAACTGCCTTTATCTTATAAAAAGCGACATGTCATGATTTGAACTTTATAATGTGCCATGATAATAACTGGGGACGGACAATTGACTAAGCAATAGCTTCAGCATGGATGATATACATTAGAATTATCATATTTAGTGCCTGTTTCTTTTCCCATTTTTGGTTGAAAGCAAATATATTTAGATATTCCTCTGAAAACTGATTTATTTGAAGTGTATTCCATCATTAATTATCTACCTAAATAATGGACCATAAAAATATCTCACCTCATTTCACTTCCTACCATAAATCCAAATATAACTTAAACAGTAGGAGATAACCAACGAGTTTATTCCACTCACAAGAGTTAGAAATTGAATGACCAACTAGTACTGAACTATTGTGTTGTGCCAACACACTTCACTATTAAACTCTTTTTTAACACATTCAAACTCATAAATTAATTTTACGGAACTTATATTTACCTGACAGACTGTTTTAAACAAATCAAACCTTTCATTTTGAGCTTTACTCTTGTAAACAAACAAAAAAAAAACAAATAAACCTTTCATTTTGAGCCAACCACGTTTTAAATACTGTCCACACCATATGATGTGTTTAAACAAATGCGCAATAGTTTCAATCAGCTTTTAAACTTCTTGGCTTTTGCCATAATATATTAATATTGATGATGATGCTATATCAACCTCCCAGGGAAACCTTGTCCCAGGCAGAAGATACAGGGAGGAATGAGTATAGGTTATGCAAAGGGCCACTAGGATAGCGAATCCCCTAGGCGTGTAGAAATATTTTTTTAATTCTATCTTTTTATTTGCCTTCAAGGATACAATAATTGAATATTAAGAGAACCATAATGCCAGAGACTGAGAAAAGCACCATGAGACTTGAACCCTTAACATTTGAACCAACAATTTTTTTTCTCCAAAGGGCATAAAATGGTTTGATTGGAGTCTTATGTCCCTAAATGGTGTCTCTTTCCTATCCAACCAATAAAATTTTAACCATGTCAGCTAAAAACTATCATTTAAGTTTATAACTTCCCCACTCATAATTTTTTAATTGACATGGTAAGATTCCATCAGTAGAACAAAAATTGATACACCATTTAAGGACAGAAAATCTTGATTCCATATGGTTCAAAATTACAAAGAAACCGCAGACTAACAACTAACAAGCATCCAAATTTAAGTTTGGTAAGCAAGCATTTCTATCAATGCATGTTTGATTGTGAGTCTTGCAAACAACCCTATGCAAATTGTGGCTAAAAGCTGCTCAATGTAGCTTCATGGAGGAAGTGGCTTTGGACTCAAATGTGGAAATGAAAAGTGAATCCAAGGATACTATTAATCTGTATATTGATAGTACATTACATATCTGTGGTAACTAGATGTTGGCCTGGGGACAACATAGGGGAATGGAAACTGGAGCAGTTTCCAACCCTTGAGGTGGTCCTGTTAGTCTTCACCAACGGCACCAACGACTGCACAACGTCTGCCATTAGAGGTCGATAATCTGCCTCTGGTTGCACACACATCGCAGCAATTGCCGCTACCTGGATAACCTCTTTCATAGAGTACTGTCCCTCCATTGCAGGATCCATAATCTTCACAACCTTTTCTCTATCAGTCAAAAGGGGCAAAGCCTAAACAGAAATAGTAAATGCAAGTTTGTCAGAAAAAGTAAAGTGTTCCAAAAATCCTTCTACCATTGATTCTAAAGTCAAAATCAATTCTTAGGATAATGAGTAGCTTTTGAGTGCCAAAATAAATTCTGAGGTTCTGAGGAAAGACAAGTTGTTCCAAACATCCTATAAAGTAATACTCAGATTCTCATAAATGGAAAAACATCGAGATGAGTAAAAAGAATTAACAAACTCACCCAAGAAACAAGAACACCTTCCCCTGGGGGTCTTTTCATATCAACTGGCACTCGACCTGTGAGCAGCTCCAAGAGTACAACACCATAGCTGTACACATCTGATTTTGTTGTTAAATGCCCAGTTAGTGCATATCTGCACAATCAAACATTCCCATGCACAAAATAGTGTAAGTTTTTTTCATGAGAGGAAATTTCTCAAGGGACGATCATTAAATAAAAATGGAGATTATAATAACAGATTAACAAAACAATGTAAAAGTAAATTATGAGTTATGAATTGTACTCAGGGGCTACATATCCCTGGGTGCCTAAAACGCGGGTTGAAACATGTCCACCAGCTCTATCAGGTCCAAGCTTTGCCAATCCAAAATCAGAAACTTTAGCATTAAATCTCTTATCCAAGAGGATGTTGCTGCTCTTAAAATCTCTGTGAATCACTGGGGGACTAACATGTTCATGAAGATATTCCAAACCTTTGGCAGCTTCGAGTGCTACTCTTAATCGAATTTCCCAATCCAACTTCATGGGTGTAACATTAGAATCTACAAGTAAGCCAACTCATAAAAATAAACTTCACCATACAAAATAACATGATATATTGGACAAAAAATAGCAACCATGATTCATGGTGGAATAAGAATTCTTGGTTTTTAAACAAGTTGCAAGTTACATCATTAGGCCGGTTGTTTATTTATTTTCCTTCTTCTTTAAATATTAGATAAAATACAATTACCTGATTAAACAGAACAATTCAAAAAGTTCAAAATATACTCAAATTTTGAATGGTTGACTCACTAACAACCTAAGCTTCTGCAAGTAAATCGTAGTTCATCCTAAATGATTTTCAACTGCCTCTATATATAATATATGGGTGGTTCTACTTGAGAATTACACTAGAATGTTGGTTGGTTGAGCTTAGTGGTAAAATCAAACTAACAAAATGATTATCCTCATTAAAATCATTCACTCATCAAATCATTATTTACATTGTTCATGGCCTTATTAGGTAAGAACAAAAACTACTAGTAAATATTTAGTTCATTACTTACTGCTGACAGGATAAAGATGTTCCTGCAAGCCACCATTCGCCATAAACTCGTACACCAGCAGTTTATGATTACTATCAGAGCAATACCCAAGCAATGCCAACAAATATGGAGAATGTAACCGACTTAGTAATTCCACCTGCAGTGAGATGTAATCAACCAATTCAACACATTCCCGCAGTGAATTACCCTCCCAAGCCACTGAATGCTAACAAATTCATTGGATCATTGCCAAAAAGAAATTGATTATTCATACTCAACAAATTTTACTTTTTTTATTACAAGAGAAAATCAAGCATATGCATCAGAATAACACATTCCCTTTCCCACAATTACTAGAAAATAGACAAGGCTGGTTAAAATGTTCTAAGAGGAAACATACCTCTACTTTAAATTCTTCTTCTCCTTGCTTTCCTGCCTGATCCATGAGCTTAATTGCAACTTTCCTGCCATCATTGAGCACTCCGCGGTAAACAAGTCCAAAGCCGCCATGACCAATCACATTTGACTTGCTGAAGCCCCCTGTAGCAGAATGCAGCTGCTTGAAAGTAAACACCCGAGGTCCTTTCTCAACAACAACTTGCAGGTTTGCAAATTCACTTTTCTCGTTAAGGTTAGCGTCTTCAACTAACATAGAACCAAGTACCGTGTATCAGTAAGTGGGGTATCAAATCAACTCATTCGGGTAAGATAGAGAAGGAAAAGATTAGAGGGAAAAGTTCAAAAGGAAACAACCAAAAGTTACTTTAAAACCATGGAGAATTGATAAAAAGCATCACAGTTTAAAATCCAGAAAAAGCAGTGTCTAAATTAGCTGCATCATATTTCCTGTTCTTATGTGATCATCATTATCAACTAAAACCGAATACAAAGAAAACATAATACATCCTACTTGTACTTGATATCCAAGTTTGAACAAGGCAGGGTGGAATAGACAATTTTACTTCATATGTGACCCTTATGGTAAAGTTAGTTGGTTGGTGACGGAGGGGTCTTATAATAGGGGACGGAGGGAGTAAATCATAATTAAATATTTCAGTGTCTCATCTAAATGTTCCATTTTATGCTGAAAACTGCATGAAACTCAAGTAAAATCAACCCCCTCCCTCCTCAAAGGGAAAAAAGCAAACATTTTTGGTTAATTTTCCTGGATAAAAGAACAAGTTTTTACCAAAATTTCCACAAGGCCCGAAATCCAGAGGGTCAGAAAAATGCAGAACAAACAAAAATAGAATACTACACAACACACAATAGCCCATTATCAATCTCTATATCCCCTTTGATCTCTCTTTCTTCCAGAGGATGAAAAACCGAACCTTGACACTACCCCCAACATTTTCTGAGATTTTCTCGGCAACCAAACAGAAACAGACCCATAATACCTTTCTGGCTTTTGCGGCGTTTGGAGACTTTGATGCGGATGTAGCAGTAGTAAGCAAAGGCAACCAGTGAAGCAAAGACGGCGAGGGAAGCAAGCACCACGATGGAAACGACTGCAATGTTGGCCTTCCTTCTGTACCCAGCATCATCCTCTTCCATCTCAGAAGAAGCAAAGAACCCTAACCCTAGAAATGGTTCAAGCACAGTGCGTGAAGCAAGAAGAAGGGGAAAAAATCAGGTGGTTTTTGCAGCAGTTTTGTGAAGTTCGAAGACACAGTCTCTCTCTGACTCACTCTTTGAGCTTTTGCTTAATGGCGCGTAGAATAAGAACACTGATGCTAATTATACTCTCTTTTTGCATTTTAGTACTCGATTTTATTGCAATTTGCTATGCCATGCTCTCTCTTTGCAGTATTTATGTTCCTTCCCCTTTATTTTCTTTCACTTGTGCTAACAATAACGGTCAATTAGATATTAAAAAAAATAACATATACAATTCACTTAGTGTTAAATAAGTTGGTATATTCCTGAGATGAAACTTAGATAACTTCATCGTTCTCAGCGGCGGAGCACGACTAAGAGTGGTGATGAGAGTGTGGTGGTGCTGGTAGTAGATGTCAAGGTATTTGCAGAAGACATTCTAGCGCTCAAGTTAGTATACGAGTAAGGGGAGAATCCAAGAGCTTTAGAAGAACTCAAGGTGAAATGCTAAGAATGAATAGCAAGCGTATGAAAAATTCCTAAGTGGGAGCTTATGTTCAATGTTTTTTTTTGAAAGGTCAAAATGAATAAAAGAATGGTAGCACTTAGGGGTGCTACAACTCACAGTACAAGACAACCAAATTTAAGGCAAGAAAAAGCAGAAAAGGCTTGCCAACATATGCTAGCAGCATCCCTAAGGCAAAGCATAGAAGGCGGCAAAAACAGGCAACACAGTAGAGGCTATAAGAAGCCACTGACCCACGACGATGGCCAACATGAAGATGCCGAGCGGTTCAATTCTGTTTCCAATTAACATGCACTCCCAAGCACCCACTGGAATTTGAGATCCATTCATAAGAAGAGTAAATAAATTCCTTCTTATTACAACATAGCCATTTCCATGATTTTAATTGAATGTTATCCACAACCTTCTCTACATCTGTTTGAGACCCATTGAAAATCACATCATTTCTATCAGTCCAAATCGACTAGATTGTAGCAATCCAAACCGACCACCATCCTGATATATAACTTCTGAATGCAAGCTGACCATGTTGTTCAAAATGTGATTTAAAATCCTCCTGAAACACAGAAACAACTCCAAGCTAGCGGTAGACTTTCATCCACACACGCCAAGCAAAGGAACAAGAGAAAAGGAGATGAGAGGAGGTTTCTTCATGGCAATTGCAGAAGACACACATTACCCGAGGATCCTGCTAAAGAATGTCTCTCCTCAAATTCGACTTGGTTTGGATCTTATCAAGAATTGTTCTCCAAGCAAAAGACAGAGCATTCGAGGGGGCTGCTACCCTCCAAACCGATGTTGAAAACTGGGCTTGTCTCCTCAGGAAGTGGTTCCAGTAAGGTTTCATAAGCAGATTTCACAGTGAATCTACCATCCCCTGCTGCTTCCCACAACCAAGAGTCTTGTATCCCTCTTTTTATACCAGTTGTATTTAGTTCCATCAGCAGTTGATCCAACAAGTTATTTTCCCAAACAAACAGATTTCGCCTCCAGGAAAATTTCCAGACCCAATGCTCACCCTCCCAGGTTCTCATTTGTTTAACCGAGCAACCATGTTGGAGGGAGATGGAGAACAATCTTTTGTAATTTTCTTTAAGACATACATCTCCCTCCAGCCACCTTTCTTCCCAAAATAGAGTAGAGTCACTCTCTCCCACTCTTCTTCGCACACACCTCTCGAACCAGAAACTATCCCCTTCACTAGCTAACCAAAGGTCCCTCCACCAAACTGAGCCTCTAATATCCCTCCGCTCCCCAAGAACCCGGTCTCCTATCCTGTATTTAGCTATCACCACTCTACTCCAAAGCCCTCCCGAGCCTACTAATAGACGACATCACCACTTCGCTAACAAAGAATGGTTAAACAGCTCCAAGTCCCTAATTCCTAGACCCCCTTCTTGTTTTGGTCTACAAACTATGCTCCATTTGACCCAAGCAACCTTTCTTTTTTCTCCCGCCCTCCCTCCCCAGAGAAATTGTTTCATAAAAGAGTTGCACAATTTATACACACCCTTGGGCAATTTAAAGAAAGAGAGGAAAAATAAGGGTATAGAGGAGAGGACACTTCTTAAGAGACAAATCTTTCCTCCGAAGGAGAGGGACTTACTCTTCCAAGACGCAAGTTTTCCTCTAAGTTTGGAGATCAAAGGTTCCCAAGTAGCCTTCTTCCTAGGGTTTTACCCCACCGGGATTCCCAAATACATAAAGGGAATCTTCATGATCCTACAATGTAGGATTCTAGCCAAACGGTTTGTAATCTCCACATCCATAGCCACACCAACTAACGTACTTTTGGAGAAATTTATCTTGGGACCCGACATTAGCTCAAAGCATTGCAACATGCTTTTCATAACTATCACATTTTGGATAGAAGGTTCTCCTACAAACAAGGTATCATCAGCAAACTGTAGTAGAGACACTTCCACACCTTCTTCCCCTACTTTAAACCCTTTGAAGAGATTTGAGCTCATCGTTTGTCTCATCATTCCACTTAGTCCTTCGGCCACCAAAAGAAACAAGAATGTGTAAGATCAAGTTTTGATCTAGTAGTACAACTCTATGTTTTGATGATTACAAGTTAACCTTTTGATATGAACAATTGTGGTACTCTAACGTGTTTTTCTGAGTGTGCTATTTACAGGCTCTGACCTCAACTCAATCTCACACAAATCAGAAGCACTGTGTATAAAGGGTAACTCAAGCAACGCTTTCGCATTCACCATGTTCAGTATGAACAGTGGAAAAGCTTCAGAAGTTCTGAAGCTATACAAACTCTGATGTGGACTCAGTCGCTAGAAGCTCTGAAGATCCAGAAGTTCTGATAACCAAGAAACACTGAAGGTTCAGATGTTCTGATGGTGTAGAAGACTCTGAAGATCCAGAAGCTGAATAGTGGAAACTCTGATGTCCAGAAGCAAGAAACTCTGAAGGCCATGTTCTTCCCTCTGAGTTCAGAATCAGAAGATACAATGGTCAGAGGATCTGTGCTTTCCCTCTGACTCTGATCAACCGGCTTCACAAGTTCCAATATGAAGTATTCCCCTGATCAGAAGTCTCCTAGGTTAAAAGGTCAAGTCGCTATCCAAGTACAAAAGCAAGTGTACCTTCCTGACGACCTACCTAACGTTCTCAGCCACAGCAGAAGCTGGATTTTCCAGAACTGCCCTCCAACGGTAGCATTTCCCATGCAACGCTCAACCCTAATCCTTGGAGTATATATAGAGGCTGAAGATTGAAAGAAGCGGCTAAGAAACTAAGAAGAAGCAATACACACGCACAAGACATATTCAAAATATTCTAAGCTTTCTTTCATCTGAAATTCATTGTGTTTACTATAAGCTTTTTAGAAGCAATTTCTTTGTAAACAAGAACTTCATATACAGTTGTATAGTTTGCCTTTAGGAGATCAAGGTTGATCGGATCCTAGAGAAGACTAAGAGAGTGAATCTTAGTGTGAGCTAAGTCAGTGTAATTGTTAGTCACTTGTAGGTTTCAAGTGCAGTTGTAACTCTTACCTGATTAGTGGATTGCCTTCATTCTAAGAAGGAAGAAATCACCTTAACGGGTGGACTGGAGTAGCTTGAGTGATTTATCAAGTGAACCAGGATAAAATCCTTGTGTGCTTTTCTATCTCTTATCTTTAGCACTTAAGTTCTCGAAAGATTGGTCAAAATCTTTAAGGTGGAAGTTTTGTTCTGAAAACGTTATTCAAACCCTCCCTTTCTACCGTTTTTCATACCTTCAATTGGTATCAGAGCGCAAGTTCTGATTACCACACCTAACAGTGTTCAGTGATCCGGGCCGGTGTGAAAAACAATGGCTGCCACCACCAGTGAAACTCAAAGAGATGGTTACAACGCAAAGCCTCCTATGTTCGATGGTCAAAGGTTCGAATATTGGAAAGATAGACTGGAAAGTTTCTTTCTGGGTTTCGATGCAGATCTCTGGGATATTATTGTGGATGGCTATGAGCGTCCAGTTGATGCATATGGCAAGAAGATCCCAAGGTCAGAGATGACTGCAGATCAAAAGAAGCTGTACTCACAACATCACAAAGCAAGAGCAATTCTTCTAAGTGCTATTTCCTATGAGGAGTACCAGAAGATTACAGATCGTGAGTTTGCTAAAGGCATTTTTGATTCTCTGAAGATGTCTCATGAAGGAAACAAGAAAGTCAAAGAATCAAAGGCATTGTCTTTGATCCAAAAGTATGAATCCTTCATCATGGAGCCAAATGAGTCCATTGAAGAAATGTTCTCCAGATTTCAATTGCTTGTAGCTGGCATACGACCTCTCAACAAGAGCTACACAACAAAAGATCATGTCATAAGGGTCATCAGGTGTCTTCCTGAAAGCTGGATGCCTTTGGTGACTTCAATAGAGCTCACGAGAGACGTTGAGAATATGAGTTTAGAAGAACTCATCAGCATTTTGAAATGCCATGAGCTGAAACGCTCAGAGATGCAAGATCTGAGGAAAAAGTCCATAGCCTTGAAATCCAAATCTGAAAAGGCTAAGGTTGAGAAGTCAAAGGCTCTTCAAGCTGAAGAAGAAGAATCTGAAGAAGCATCAGAAGATTCTGATGAAGATGAGCTGACTCTGATCTCCAAGAGACTCAACCGCATCTGGAAGCACAGGCAGAGCAAGTTCAAAGGCTCTGGAAAGGCAAAAGGCAAGTATGAGTCCTCAGGCCAGAAGAAGTCTTCAATCAAGGAAGTCACATGTTTTGAGTGCAAAGAATCTGGGCACTACAAAAGTGATTGTCCAAAGTTGAAGAAAGACAAGAAGCCAAAGAAGCACTTCAAGACCAAGAAGAGTCTGATGGTGACATTCGATGAATCAGAGTCAGAGGATGTTGACTCTGATGGTGAAGTCCAAGGACTCATGGCCATTGTCAAAGACAAAGGAGCAGAGTCAAAGGAAGCTGTTGACTCTGACTCAGAATCAGAAGGAGATCCTAACTCAGACGATGAAAATGAGGTATTCGCTTCCTTCTCTACCTCTGAACTGAAACATGCTTTGTCTGATATCATGGATAAGTATAACTCTTTATTGTCTAAGCATAAAAAGTTGAAAAAGAACTTATCTGCTGTCTCTAAGACTCCTTCTGAACATGAGAAAATTATTTCTGATTTGAAAATTGAAAATCATGCTTTGGTAAATTCTAACTCTGTGCTTAAGAACCAGATTGCTAAGTTAGAAGAAATTGTTGCCTGTGATGCCTCTGATTGTAGAAATGAATCTAAGTATGAAAAGTCTTTTCAAAGATTCCTAGCTAAAAGCGTGGATAGAAGCTTAATGGCTTCAATGATCTATGGCGTAAGCAAAAATGGAATGCATGGCATTGGCTATTCTAAACCAATTAGAAATGAGCCTTCTGTGTCTAAAGCTAAATCCTTGTATGAATGCTTTGTTCCCTCTGGTACCATATTGCCTGATCCTGTACCTGCTAAAGTTGCTAAACATCCTCTTAAAAAGGGATCTTTCTCTATGACTAAATATCATGCAAATATTCCTTTAAAATATTATGTTGAGACACCCAAGGTGATCAGAACCTCTGGGGTAACTAACAAAAGAGGACCCAGAAAGTGGGTACCTAAGGACAAGATCATCTATGTTGCAGATATCCTTGATAGCTCCACTGAAACACCAATCATGGTATCTGGACAGTGGATGCTCGCGTCACATGACGGGAGAAAAGCGTATGTTCCGAGAGCTGAAACTTAAGCCTGGAGGCGAAGTTGGCTTCGGAGGAAATGAAAAGGGTAAAATTGTTGGTACTGGTACTATTTGTGTAGATAGTAGTCCATGCATTGATAATGTTTTATTGGTAGACGGCTTAACACATAACTTATTGTCTATAAGTCAATTAGCTGACAAGGGTTATGATGTTATATTCAATCAAAAGTCCTGCCGGGCTATAAGTCAGATCGATGGCTCTGTTCTGTTTAACAGCAAGAGGAAGAACAACATTTATAAGATCGGATTATCTGAGTTGGAGGCTCAGAATGTGAAGTGCCTTCTGTCTGTTAATGAAGAGCAGTGGGTATGGCATAGACGGTTAGGGCATGCCAGTATGAGAAAGATTTCTCAGCTGAGCAAGCTAAACCTTGTCAGGGGCTTACCCAATCTGAAGTTCGCTTCAGACGCTCTTTGTGAAGCATGTCAGAAAGGCAAATTCACAAAAGTCCCTTTCAAGGCAAAGAATGTTGTCTCAACCTCAAGGCCGTTGGAACTTCTGCATATCGACCTTTTTGGACCAGTGAAAACTGAGTCTATAGGTGGCAAGAGATATGGGATGGTTATCGTTGATGACTATAGCCGCTGGACATGGGTAAAGTTTCTAACCCGCAAGGATGAGTCTCATGCTGTGTTCTCTACCTTCATTGCTCAAGTGCAAAACGAGAAGGCTTGTAGGATTGTGCGTGTCAGAAGTGACCATGGTGGAGAGTTTGAGAATGACAAGTTTGAGAGTCTGTTTGATTCCTATGGAATTGCACATGATTTCTCTTGTCCCAGAACTCCTCAACAAAATGGTGTTGTTGAGAGGAAGAACAGAACTCTTCAGGAGATGGCTAGGACCATGCTCCAAGAAACCGGCTTGGCTAAGCACTTTTGGGCAGAGGCAGTAAATACAGCATGTTACATTCAGAACAGAATCTCTGTGAGACCAATTCTGAATAAGACTCCTTATGAATTGTGGAAGAACATAAAACCCAACATTTCTTATTTTCATCCTTTTGGCTGTGTTTGTTATGTTCTCAATACTAAGGATAGATTGCATAAATTTGATGCTAAGTCTTCTAAGTGTCTATTACTTGGTTATTCTGATAGATATAAAGGTTTTAGATTTTATAATACTGATGCTAAGACTATTGAAGAATCTATTCATGTTAGATTTGATGATAAGCTTGACTCTGACCAGTCAAAGCTAGTTGAAAAGTTTGCAGATTTAAGCATTAATGTTTCTGACAAAGGCAAAGCTCCAGAGGAAGTTGAGCCAGAGGAAGATGAACCAGAGGAAGAAGCTGGTCCCTCTAACTCACAAACTCTGAAGAAGAGCAGAATCACTGCAGCTCACCCTAAGGAATTGATTCTGGGCAACAAAGACGAACCAGTCAGAACCAGATCTGCCTTCAGACCCTCTGAAGAGACCTTGCTGAGTCTGAAAGGATTGGTGTCCTTAATTGAACCCAAGTCCATAGATGAAGCTCTTCAGGACAAGGATTGGATTCTGGCCATGGAAGAAGAACTGAATCAATTTTCCAAGAACGATGTTTGGAGCTTAGTGAAGAAGCCTGAGAATGTTCATGTTATTGGAACGAAATGGGTATTCAGAAACAAGCTAAATGAGAAAGGAAAAGTAGTCAGAAACAAGGCAAGGCTAGTTGCTCAAGGCTACAGCCAGCAGGAAGGAATAGACTACACTGAAACATTTGCTCCGGTAGCAAGACTGGAGGCAATTAGACTGTTGATCTCCTTCTCAGTAAATCACAACATAGTTCTACATCAGATGGACGTAAAGAGTGCCTTCCTAAATGGTTATATCTCAGAGGAAGTCTATGTTCATCAACCCCCAGGTTTTGAAGATGAAAAGAAACCAGACCATGTGTTCAAATTAAAGAAATCACTCTACGGTCTGAAGCAAGCTCCCAGAGCATGGTATGAGAGACTTAGCTCATTCCTTCTGGAGAATGAGTTTGTAAGGGGTAAAGTAGATACAACTCTTTTTTGCAAGACTTATAAAGATGATATCTTAATTGTGCAAATTTATGTGGATGATATTATATTTGGTTCTGCTAATCAATCTCTATGCAAAGAATTTTCTGAGATGATGCAGGCTGAATTTGAGATGAGTATGATGGGAGAATTAAAGTACTTTCTGGGAATACAAGTTGATCAAACACCAGAAGGAACATATATCCATCAGAGCAAGTACACTAAAGAACTTCTGAAGAAGTTCAATATGCTGGAATCTACAGTGGCCAAGACTCCAATGCATCCTACATGCATTTTGGAGAAAGAAGATAAAAGTGGTAAAGTATGTCAGAAGCTCTATCGTGGAATGATAGGTTCACTTCTATACTTAACTGCATCTAGGCCAGACATATTATTTAGTGTTCACTTATGTGCTCGTTTCCAATCAGATCCAAGGGAAACCCACTTAACTGCTGTTAAGAGGATCCTAAGGTATCTGAAAGGCACCACTAACCTTGGCTTGATGTATAAGAAAACATCAGAGTATAAGCTTTCAGGTTATTGTGATGCTGATTATGCTGGAGATAGAACAGAGAGAAAAAGTACTTCTGGAAATTGTCAATTTCTGGGAAGCAATCTAGTCTCATGGGCAAGCAAGAGGCAATCAACCATTGCACTATCAACTGCAGAGGCAGAATATATCTCAGCAGCAATATGCAGCACTCAGATGCTCTGGATGAAACATCAGCTGGAGGATTATCAGATCCTTGAGAGCAATATCCCAATTTATTGTGATAACACTGCTGCAATCTCGTTGAGCAAGAATCCTATCTTGCATTCAAGGGCAAAGCACATTGAGGTAAAGTATCACTTCATTAGAGATTATGTGCAGAAGGGCGTACTTCTTCTGAAGTTTGTTGATACTGACCATCAATGGGCAGATATCTTTACAAAGCCCTTAGCAGAGGATAGATTTAATTTTATTCTGAAAAATCTAAACATGGACTTTTGTCCAGAGTGAAGATGGATCAGAACCTCTGACTATGATACTTCTTGATCAGAAGATGTCTAGTCCAGAAGGTAACTCAATCAGAGTGTGTGTGCCCACTGGTACTGACTCTGAAGCTGAGACAACAACACGTGTGTCAGAATTTCTGATGCATAGTTCCTTGTGCCCGTGTGACAGTCTGTTATGATTGCGTGTAGATATGCTTATCTCCTGTGTGTGATTGTGTAGTTTACTGTTACTATCAATCTTTAATTTTCAACCGTTGATCTTAAAGTGCTTTTTGAATCAACAACGGTTATTTGATAAAACCCACTATACACACACGTTCTCGTTCACTTCCGGTTTTCACTCTCGCACTCTCTGCTTTTCAAAACCGCCTCTTTCTTGATTTCTCTCTCGATCTCTCTTCATCCTTCAAACTTCATCTTCTACCTCAAACCTTCAACCTCTTCAAAATGGTGAGACAAACCAGAAGATCTACTGCAGATGCACCTCAGTTCCCTCACATGGAAGTTGGTTTGGCAACGGGTCAAAGGGGCTCTGAGAACCCGGCACAAGAACAAGTTCAAGCTCAAGAGCAGATTGTTCCTATTGCAGAACGGGGCTGTGCCGTTCACTGCGTATTTGCTCCTGAGGAACTCCAAGTCCTGGCAGAATGGAGATTCAACCTCGATAACTTGGCTGCAAATGGGTATGATCTTCGTCCTGAAGTCCAAGCTCAAGGTTGGGGAAACTATTTCAATCGACTTCGAGGACCGGTGTATGAGAAATTGGTAAAGGAATTCTGGAAGCACGCAGACTGCGATGACACTCAGGTGGTCTCTCACATTCTTGGCAGGAAGATCATCATCACGGAGAAGTCATTCGTGAATCTGCTAGGTGCAGATACTGCTTATGGGTATCGTTTCCAACTGACGGAATCGAAGCTGAAACCCAGCACCAAGGACATAGTCAACCAGGCTCTGTACACCACCTTCAAACCGGGCAAGACGAGTTACAAAGTGATGGATCTTCACCCCAAACTCAGAATCTGGCACAAGATCCTGCTCAACTGCATAAACCAGAGACCGAAGGGCAGTTCTCCAGACTACATCAACTTCAACCAGAAGGCGATGCTGTTCTTCATTCAAGACAAGGAGAAGATCTGCCTTCCCTACTTCCTGTTCTCCTACTTAAAGGAATGCATCCGGAAGTCTCGCACCACCGCCTCCATCAAGTCTGCAATCAAATATATCCCTCTTGGGAGGCTGCTCTCAGACTTTCTCATTGAAAGCAACTTGGTGCAAGATTTGATCGATGCTGGTTGCACAGAGGATTTGAGCACAATTGTCAGTGATGTCTTCACTGCAAACTCCTTGAAGAAGATGGGCTTAATCCAGAAGAAGATTGCTCCTGCTCATGAAGACTCATCTTCTGAGATCAGAGGAAGAAGAATGCCTCTGAATGACTACCCTCTGTGGACTCAAGCAGACCATCCTGAAGCCATCAGATGCTATGTTGAAGACCTCAGGGCTCAAGGTTTCGAAATTGACCTTGATGATTTCGTCAGCAGACTACCGCCAGCTCCAGAGTTTCCTTCTCATCCCAAGAGGAAAGCTCAAAGGAAGATGGTTCTGGAAGAATCCTCTGAAGACTCTGATGTCCCTCTGGTCAAGAAGACGCAGAGAAAGCCTGATGATGGTGATGATGATGATAGTGAGGATGGTCCTCCAAAGAAGAAGCAGAAGAAG
This sequence comes from Lotus japonicus, assembly GCF_012489685.1. Lineage (NCBI taxonomy): Eukaryota > Viridiplantae > Streptophyta > Magnoliopsida > Fabales > Fabaceae > Lotus > Lotus japonicus. Next base: position 38,829,474 of record NC_080043.1, read on the forward strand.
GTCAGAATCGTGGTGAAGCCTACTCGGGTGGAACCAGCTGCTGCAGTGGTCAGAAGGACTGAACCTCCTGCCAGAGTGACTCGATCATCAGCACATACAAGTAAGCCTGCACTTGCTTCTGATGATGATTTGAATTTATTTGATGCACTCCCTATTTCTGCCTTGCTCCAACACTCCTCAAATCCCCTCACTCCTATTCCTGAATCCCAGCCAGCCGCACAAACCACCTCTCCACCACATTCCCCAAGATCCTCCTTCTTTCAACCTTCTCCTACTGAAGCACCACTCTGGAATTTGCTTCAGAACCCAACCTCTAGGTCAGAAGATCCAACCTCTCTCCTTACCATTCCATACGACCCATTATCTTCTGAACCAATCGTCCAAGACCAACCCGAGCCCAACCAAACAGAACCACAACCCAGAACGTTTGATCACTCTGCTCCCAGAGCATCAGCACGTCCTGCTGTCAGAACCACGGATACAGACTCTTCAACCGCCTTTACACCTGTATCCTTCTCAACCAATGTTATTGACTCTCCTCCCTCCAATACCTCTGAATCAATTAGAAAATTCATGGAGGTTAGAAAAGAAAAGGTATCTGCCTTGGAAGAGTATTACCTTACCTGTCCAAGCCCTAGGAGATATCCTGGCCCTAGACCTGAACGTCTAGTTGACCCAGATGAACCTATCTTGGCCAATCCTATCCAAGAGGCAGACCCCTTAGTTCAACAAGCTCACCCTGTCCCTGACCAACAAGAGCCCATTCAACCAGACCCTGAACCTGAACAATCAGTGTCTAACCAATCCTCGGTTAGATCACCTCACCCTCTGATTGAAACTTCAGACCCTCACCTTGGAACCTCTGAACCCAATGCTCCCATGATTAACATTGGTTCTCCACAAGGTGCCTCTGAAGCTCATAGCAGCAATCACCCAGCCTCTCCTGAACCCAACCTCTCCATAATTCCCTATACTCACCTTCAACCCACATCTCTCTCTGAGTGCATCAATATCTTCTATCATGAAGCCTCTTTGAGGCTCCGCAATGTGCACGGTCAGACTGATCTCAGTGAGAATGCTGAAAATGTGGCTGATGAGTGGAACAATCTGAGCACTTGGCTAGTGGCTCAAGTTCCAATTATGATGCAGCTCCTGCATGCAGAGGGCAGTCAGAGCATTGAGGCTGCAAAGCAAAGGCTTGCTAGGAGGGTGGCTCTTCATGAACTAGAAAAGAGAAATAAGCTTCTTGAAGCTATTGAAGAAGCCAAGAGAAAGAAAGAACAAGCAGAAGAAGCTGCACGTCAAGCAGCAGCTCAGGCTGAACAAGCCAGACTTGAGGCAGAGCGTCTTGAAGCTGAGGCTGAGGCAGAGCGACTTGCACCAGTTGTGTTTACTCCTGCTGCTTCTGCTTCCATTCCAGATCCTCAAGCTGCTCAGACTGTTCCTTCCAGCTCTACTCAGACAAGCTCATCCAGACTCGACATCATGGAACAACGTCTTGACACTCATGAATCCATGCTGATTGAGATGAAGCAAATGATGATGGAACTTCTGCGACGCACTGACAAACCTTAGTTTTTAGGATCTCTTCTTTTTCTTCTTTTTCGTTAACTTTGTTTTCCTTTTGTTAAACTCTGTTTCTTTTTATTTATTTATTCTCTTTTGTTCGTTTGTGATTACATATATATCTATATACTTATGTCACATATGTTTGCAAAAGTCTTTTTTATTCATAATTCTATGTTTACATCATATTTCTTTACATCATATAATCTAGAATGGAGGATCCCTCCTCATTCTTCTGCACTCCTGGCGCTGCTCTGACCTATCCTTTTCCAGACGATCCAGTACATGCTGGATGTTGTTGAGTCTGACCTTTAGCTCATCTTTCTCCAGAATCTCTTCTGAAGTCCTGAGCTTCTCTTCCAAGATTTCTTTTTCTTCCAGCAGCTTGAGTTCAAGCCGGCTGAGTTCTTGCACCTCCTCCACGAAGGCAAGAAATTCCTTCAGGTCTCTCTCCAACTCTGGACGCAGGTCCTCTTCCAGCAGTGTCCGTGTCAGCTCCGCGATGGTTGTTGCACCCTCTGGATGCCTGATGTTCAGGAACAAGTCCTCTTCAAAGGCCTTCTTCCTCAGCTCTTCTAGTGCTACGTTGTATGATGCCATTCTTTTTTAATGAAACTTGTTCGAGGTGTGAAGCTTACCTTTCTCTCCAACGCTTTTTATAGGCTTCACTTTCTCTCTGAAAGTTAATGCTCTTACAGTTTCTCGAGGTTAAGTTCTTGGTAACTGACCCTTCTATTTACTCACTTGACCGGTGGTAAACGTTCATCCCTTGCATTAACTCTTCTATTTATTTTCGCCTAACTCTGATTCTTACTTCGTTTTCATTTTCTTTAAACTTAGACCTTCTCTAAGGGGGAGTACCTTGTACTTCAAGCTAAGTTTTTCACACCCCAAGCTTTTTTGCTTATGACAAAAAGGGGGAGTAAACCCAGTTTTTGATGTGTAAGATGTGTTAGTGTGATTTATTTTTCTTTTGGAGAATTTAAGAGTTCCACCTTCATGACCATAGATGTGTCACTGGGCAAATACAAGGAATACATTTCACTTCTTCTGAAGTGATTCTAAGTTGACTCTGATACCCAAGACTCTGATACCTTGTCCCTGACTCTGATCACTTATGCGCTCTGATTATTCGTTCTTCATCTATGTCATAAGTTTTTCACTCTGAACTCTTATATTTTTTTAGCTCAGAATCTAGACTTTACTAACGTTTTCATCAAGTATTAGATTCAGGGGGAGCTAAGCTCAGAATCAAGCAGTGACTTGAATTCAGAATGAGCAAGATAAACTATTCACATCAGGATAAGTATTATTCTATATCTCTAAACTCTGAGTGAATTCAGTTTAATGGTTAAGAATTGTTCATCAAAAATCTTAGTTTTGTCATCATCAAAAAGGGGGAGATTGTAAGATCAAGTTTTGATCTAGTAGTACAACTCTATGTTTTGATGATTACAAGTTAACCTTTTGATATGAACAATTGTGGTACTCTAACGTGTTTTTCTGAGTGTGCTATTTACAGGCTCTGACCTCAACTCAATCTCACACAAATCAGAAGCACTGTGTATAAAGGGTAACTCAAGCAACGCTTTCGCATTCACCATGTTCAGTATGAACAGTGGAAAAGCTTCAGAAGTTCTGAAGCTATACAAACTCTGATGTGGACTCAGTCGCTAGAAGCTCTGAAGATCCAGAAGTTATGATAACCAAGAAACACTGAAGGTTCAGATGTTCTGATGGTGTAGAAGACTCTGAAGATCCAGAAGCTGAATAGTGGAAACTCTGATGTCCAGAAGCAAGAAACTCTGAAGGCCATGTTCTTCCCTCTGAGTTCAGAATCAGAAGATACAATGGTCAGAGGATCTGTGCTTTCCCTCTGACTCTGATCAACCGGCTTCACAAGTTCCAATATGAAGTATTCCCCTGATCAGAAGTCTCCTAGGTTAAAAGGTCAAGTCGCTATCCAAGTACAAAAGCAAGTGTACCTTCCTGACGACCTACCTAACGTTCTCAGCCACAGCAGAAGCTGGATTTTCCAGAACTGCCCTCCAACGGTAGCATTTCCCATGCAACGCTCAACCCTAATCCTTGGAGTATATATAGAGGCTGAAGATTGAAAGAAGCGGCTAAGAAACTAAGAAGAAGCAATACACACGCGCAAGACATATTCAAAATATTCTAAGCTTTCTTTCATCTGAAATTCATTGTGTTTACTATAAGCTTTTTAGAAGCAATTTCTTTGTAAACAAGAACTTCATATACAGTTGTATAGTTTGCCTTTAGGAGATCAAGGTTGATCGGATCCTAGAGAAGACTAAGAGAGTGAATCTTAGTGTGAGCTAAGTCAGTGTAATTGTTAGTCACTTGTAGGTTTCAAGTGCAGTTGTAACTCTTACCTGATTAGTGGATTGCCTTCATTCTAAGAAGGAAGAAATCACCTTAACGGGTGGACTGGAGTAGCTTGAGTGATTTATCAAGTGAACCAGGATAAAATCCTTGTGTGCTTTTCTATCTCTTATCTTTAGCACTTAAGTTCTCGAAAGATTTGTCAAAATCTTTAAGGTGGAAGTTTTGTTCTGAAAACGTTATTCAAACCCCCCCCCCTTTCTACCGTTTTTCATACCTTCAGAATGGGGCCAAGGGATCACCTTGCCTAAGCCCTCTCTCCATTCTAAAATCCCCTGTAGGGCTTCCATTGACCAAGACCGAGATGGAAGCCGATTCGATACACCCTTTGATCCATAGAATCCATTTTGTGCAAAAGCCCAACCTCCTCATCATGTACAAAAGAAAGTTCCAATCTACCGAGTCATAAGCTTTTTCGTAGTCCACTTTGAATATAAGACAAGCTTTCTTTTTCTCCTTCGCTTCGTGAATGACTTCATTTGCCACCAAGACAGAGTCCAATAGTTGTCTACCCTCCAAGAAGGCGGATTGGTTCTCATCTATGATTTGAGCCATCACTTTGCAGAGGCGACTCGCGAGGATCTTTGAGATAATTTTGTACATGCAACCAATAAGAGAGATAGGGCGATAATCATTTAGGCAGGAGGGGTTATTCACCTTTGGGACAAGAGTGATGAAAGATGAGTTCCCACCCTTGGCCAAGCACCATGGTTGTGAAAATCCGCCAACATTCTTTCAATGTCTTCCTTCATCACGTGCCAACAAGATTTAATGAAGTGGAAGTTGTAACCATCGGGTCCCGGACTTCTATCACCCTCACACTCCCAAATAGAACTCCTTATCTCTTCTAGTTCAAATTTTCTTGTCAAGTTCTTGTTCACCTCTAGTGAGATAGAGAGAAAAGAGGCTCCATCAAGGAACACCCCACGGCTTGGAGTCTTTTTGAATTTCTTCTCAAAGAACTCTTTGACTTTAGCCTTCACCAATCGTGGATCCTCCACCCAAACACCATCATCAAGGAGACCTCTTAGAGAATCAATTCTCCTCCTCCAATTGATAGAGTTGTGGAAATACTTTGTGTTCGAGTCCCCTTCCCTTATCCATTTATCTCTAGATTTTTGGTAGAGAATTGAGTCATTGAGCTTTGCTACTTTCCAAAATTCCACTTGCAATGCCCTTTTGTTGTTGCTCCTCCTTCGTTAAGCCTTCATCATCCTCTTTGGTGTCAAAGACATTGATTTGATCCACAATCTCTTTATTTCTCTTGTTCAAATCACCAATGTTATCTTGGTTCCACTGCCTCAGATTTTGTTTTAGCAACTTAAGTTTTTCTTTGAAAACAAAGCTCCCCACCCTTGCACCGTAAAGGATGACCACCACGTAGAGATGAGCCCACCCAAGGAAGGGTCCAATAACCAACAGTTTCTAGTTTTGAATGGTTTGGGTCCCCAATCAACGTTCGAACATTTGAGAAGCAAGGGGCAATGGTCTGAAACATCTCGCGGTAGAACAAATTGGACACTATTGGGCCAAAGATCCCACCATTCATGAGAGACCAAGAAGCGATCCATTCTACTCCTATCACGACCATTAGGGATATCCTCAAGTTCCATAGAGTCAATAAATCCATTAAACTCATTAATCTCCCCCATACTATTCCTTGCAGTCTCATGTGACCCATTCATTTCCTCAACCCTTCTAACAGAGTTAAATTCTCCATCTAAGCACCAAGGTAGATTCCCAAATCTGTTTCTCAGAGCTAACAGTTCTACCCATAGTTCCCTTTTTCCCCCCAAAGAGCAAGGGGAATAAATATTGCAGATGAAGCACTCTCGATCGCCACCTGCCTCTAAGACCATTGAAGCTTGTCCCTGTAAAACACTCCTCAACACAAAAAACTCATGCTTTCCCAATACAGAGAAGACCACCTGCTCGCTGAACTGAGGGGGTTACCCTCCAATCCATATCAACATCACCCCAAAGAGATGGACAAGTGAATCTACTGATGGTTTCTGATTTAGTTTCATGTAACATTAGCAATTCAGGTTCTTCTGCTTGGATCAAGTTACGAAGAAAGAGCTTCTTGATCCTCCCTCCCAACCCTCGGATATTGAAGCTCAAGAGCCTGATTAAGCACCCGAAGCATGCCCATCCTTAACGGCGTCAGAACCAACAACTGCATCTCTATCTTCCAATTCCTTAAGGCTCTTGATTATCACTGCATCACACCCATTGTAACTAGCCCCCAATTGTTTCCCAATAGCCCACAAATTTGTAGCCTCTTCCTCATCATTCCTCAGCCAAAAAAATTTATTACAATTCCTCACCGCAGAGTCAAAGACAGAATTACAATAAGATTGTAAAAGGGAGCGAGTTTCTTGCCTGTGATTGGAATTTGGCTTGCTGTGAATGGAAGAAAGATCCTTGCTCTTAGAGACAACAGAAGGGGGCGAAGGATCCTTGTTCTTAGACACATCAGAAGGAGCTCGAGCTAGAGAGTCTCCTTGTCTATCAACAAGGGAGCGGTCCTCAACCTGAGAGTTGCATAGAGGTCCACAAATCTCCTTGGTCTCCTCTAACTGTGGCAGCTGTTTGTTTAGTTGTTGTGTTTCAAGAATCTCCTCGACATGTAGGGAAGAGATCTCTCTTATCAGATCTGCTGTGTCTCCCACCACTGAGCGGGTCTCAGATACTGGAGCCAGAGGAGACTCAGAAAGGCCTAAGCTTGGCGAAGCTTGTTTGCACAAGGAATCAGCAGAAGAGAGGAGCCTTGGGCCTTGCTCATCTTGTGGCCCAAAAGGCCCAGTTGGATGATCCTTTAGTGAAGGGGGGCATGTTGGTAAATTCGCAAGTGTACTAATCCACCCGGTTTTAAATATCGAACCACAGGGATTGTGAGTGACTAAATTCAGCTTAAGCCTTGAGTATGAGGGTTTGTGTTATTGAATAAGAGATATGTTGAAGTAGTAATAAGGAAAAGGAAAAATAAAAAGACAATTCAGAAAATAACATGCTTTGGGTTCTTGTTTAACTAGTCAATTCAAGTAAATCATTCTAAGCACATGTTCTCATGGATCTGTCCTTGATGATATAGCCTAGTTACTCACTTATTGTTTCCTCACATAAGCAATTCTCCCATACTAAAAGCTAAGCCCAATTCCTTGTGTACTTAGTCATTTATATGAGGTTTTAGATCATGCAAATTCCGGCCATCAAACCCCAACACTTCCTCTATTCCTAGTAGCAAGTATAGAAGGGGTAATCCCAAATCGGTTCCCTAATCTATAAAAAACTTCCGTTCTGATTATAGAAAACCAAAAAGCAAGCATGCATACAAGCTTAGATTGATATTCAGAAAATGGGATTCAAGGAAAGAAGAAGAACATGTGTGAAAGAACTTAAGATTATAACTCAAATATAAAAAGTCTTACAAAGAAATCCAAAGCAAAAGAAGAGAGTTTAGCCAAGAGCCATGCTTGTCTAAGAACCTAAATTACAAGCTTGGAAGCCTTCTCTCACTCTCCTAGATGAACCTCAAACTCTGAATTTTACAAAAGTATGAAAAGATATCCAAAATTTCCAAAGAAAATGACTAGAATCCTATTTATAGGCAAAATCACGAGTCTGGCGCCTGAGCGCCAATTCAGAGCGCCTAGGCGCCAATTCCAATTTCTGGAACAGGGCAATTGGCGCCTAGGCGCCAATGGAGCATGCCTAGGCGCTCAGACTCGCTGGAAAGTCCCTTGATCTTCATTTTAACTCCTCTTTATGCCTCTTTAAGCCTCCCTTCAATTCACCAAACTTCTTGACCTTCCTTCTTCTTCAGTTTCAGGCCTCATTACTCTCATCAAAGCTCAAGGAAAAATATCAAGAATACCAACCATTTAATTGCACAAGGGACTCAAAACTAATGACAATTAACAAAAGACTCAAAACTATACTAAAATGCAACTAAAGTCCTTATAAAACTACATAATTACTAAACTAATACAAATGCACAAATAAAAGTAAAAATGCATGAGAATGCATGAAACACTACATGAGACACAAGAAAAAGACTCAAAACCTACAAGGAAAAACCATAAAAACATCATATAAACCGGGGTCATCAGGGCACAAGTGAATGGAGATCATGTCTTCTCTCTTGGGTAGTGAGGATCTCCCCTATTGATTTTTTGTAGTGCACGTGCTCCGTCCACACAAGTGTCAGGCACAAACCCGACAGGTCCAACCTTGGTCTCCGCAAGGCTCTGTCCCTCGATAGCTAAACAGGAGAGGATCAGAGCTCTTTGACACGTCTTAGAGATCCCATGCAGCTGACCAGGGCCTACATTCGTGTCTTTGGCATTAAAACCAACCAAGTCTCCCTTGTCAGTTTCCTCTAATGGCACACAACCTTCACCAGCCGTTAAAGTAGTCAGACCTACTTTCTTGGCACCCTGAGGTATCTCCTCCGTTGCGCCGCCTGTGGCGCCACCTACCACTGAATCGTCAGTTTCGTCCCTCAGTTCATCGGCGAGGATCTCATTGTTCCACTCTAGCGTATCTGAAACTTCCTCTAATCCAGAGTTGGCTTTGTGAGTGCTCTTCGTATATGCGGATACCATACACGAATCCTTTCCAGGCCATCTTTCTAAACTGGTTGATAGCTAAGAGGGAGGAGGTCCTTACACGGATTCTGGCGAAAATGAGATTATTGGAGGAAGATGTGTCCTCATCCAAATCAATCATCTCACTGAACTTAGAAATGAGGAAGCAGAAGCACCTCTCGTTCCACAGATTCAGAGGGATAACCTCACACCTCACCTAAGTCAGCCGCGAGGTAGGGATCTGTTTAGGATCCCATAGTTTTACTTCCTCAAAAACTTCATCCTTCCAAGCTCCGAGGCTTTGTAGAGTCTTTTCCAAAGTGGTTCCTTCTTCCCCTATCAATAGAACCAGCTTATCCCCAAGATGTCTCATTTGAATGGTTTTAAACCCCTCCAAGAAAAAGCCTTCACCTACTTGCTTAATCTTGTCAACATCCCGCAACTTCCCAATGAAGCTTCGAAGAAGCCATTCCTCTGTGTCTCCATCAAACTGGAAACGTTCCACCGCTGCTTCTGTCGACTCCTCCTTTCTTCTCCAGATTTTGTGTTGTTTCTTCATCTTAGAAGTGTCATTCCTGGCAGTGGCGGGCCGGGAACCATTTAGCAAGGCGAGCTTATAGGAGTTTCCAGTGGACAGCCTTCCCTTAGCATTCACCTTCGGTTGTTCAGCCTTAGGTTGTTCAGGTGCCTCGCGTTCTTTCTGACTCTTATGTCTAACCGCATGGTCGTTCCTCACCATCCTCACTTGTGGTGTCAGGTTGTTCCTTCCCTCCTCCGTTTTATCAAAACGTGGGAGGTTCACAAACAGGTTCTTACCACCGATAAAGAGTTGATCTAAGCTTTTCTAAAGAAGGACAGGGTCCTTCACCTCCTGGTATCTTACAAACCCGAACCTAGAGCTTGATTTCATTCTCTTGTTTGGGATGAAAATCTCCCGGGAAGTGGGTGAAGAAGAAGGAGGTGATCTTTCCCTTCCTAGTGTTCCTCCGCCTGCTCACCCTAACTCATTCGTCGTCATTGTGAACCCCTTCCCCCCTTTGTTCCTCTTTCGCCCTCCCTTTCTCTCTCATCCTTTTCTCTTATGTTCAATGTATCTGCAAGTTTATGAAAAATTCTTAAGTGGAAGCTTCCGGGCGCATGGCCGATTTAGCATTGTCATGCTTTGTTTGTTGCATCTCGGCTAGTGCATGGCCAATCAGACACTTGCCTGAGTAACATTCCTTCACTCGGTCATGCAGTCCGCCCTTATGACACCTGCTTAATTGCAAGCTCTTTGGGTTAGTTGTGGTGCATATAAACCCTTTGGCCTAGCAGCTAGCCGGAACAGAAGTTTCTTATACCTATAAATACATTAACATTAAAAAAACCTATAAATACATTCATTTTTAAAGTAAGTTCATGTAATTTTTGTTATTTTAATCAATATCATTAGTGGAAGCACGTTAAATGTTTGTATGGCTGACAATGAATTAAAGTTGTTATGTTTCAAGGGGTAAGTAGGGAAAAGAAGCGATTTCGCACAATTCTACCTTTCCTTTCGCAATGTACTGATGGGGGAGTCAAAGAGGAAACGAGTGTTCTCATTCTTGTAGGGTGAGGAATGTTGGGTTCGTGGTCAAGCTTGCTCCTAAGTCCTATGATTTGAGCTCTAGGACTCCAATGGAGGTTTTGTTCCTAGAGATTTCTTCTTTTGGATGGCAAGATTTCGCCCTTGACGTCTCTTAGTTGGGGTTGGTAAGTGGCTCATTTGTCCTGAGGTTGAGATCGTTGGTTGTGGTTCTCGAGTCTTATGATTCTTGTGTTCTTTTCTGATGTTTTCGTGAGGGGTGGTGGAAATTTTGGGGATGTTGGGGAAGGTCTTGGTTCTTGTGATGCTTCTTTTGATGGGGGTAGGGCTTGAGGAAATATGTGGTGTTTCTTTGTTTGTGGATCCTGGCATCTTCAACCTTCTTAAATATATACCAGCTTTGGGTTTCCTTCGTTATGTTTGAAGGATCATTGGGTGGCAAATCTTATTTTGTTCTTTGGCAAGATTGTCGTTGAGGCTTTGTCTTGTACCAATGAGAAGAATTTCTTGTTGACGGGCGAGAGTCAAGTCAGTGAGCCCGAGGTGGCACTTTTCCCTTTGGGTATGGATAACAAAGGGGTTCCAAAGAGAGGGTGTGGTCACCCAAAGAAGCTAAACATAGGGTGCATGTCTCAGGTGGAGTCATTTATTGCAATTGGCATTAGGACTACATGTTCGAGACCTAGGGGAAGACAAAAGAAGTATCAAAAGAGTGGTTGGAAGAAGAAGGATCTTTTAGGAGGTGTTCGTGATTCTTCGTTAGTTGAGGGCTCGGGTTCATTGGATGCAAATGAAGGGAACCAATTGATGGTTTTACTGATGGAGTTTTCAGAGCCTTATGGTGTTGTGACTAGAGCGAGGAATGTCATTTTTCTGAGAAATATATGGGTATGAGTTACGATTGTACAGATGAGGCTGGTCCGAACTAGATAACTGCCTAGATTGGTGCCCGCAGAGCATCAAAATAGTTGTGGTTTCTCCTTTTTTTGCTGCTGATCTTGGTCCTTTCTACAGAGGTTCTTTATGGATGTCCTTTTTCTTGTTCTAGGTTGTTTGGTTTGGGTTCTTTAGGTTTTGTGGCTGTTATCTTTGATCTGTGTGTGTGTGGGGGCTTGTCTATAGTGGTGTTCATGGGGCTTGTTGGTTTGTTCCTTTGTAAGCATTTTGAGGGGTCAGTTTTTCTAAATTTGGATTCGTTTAGGGTTTGTTTCCTTTCGAAGTTGAGCTTTGTAATTTTGACTATTCTTCAATATATTATACTTCTGCTTTAAAATAAAGTGTTTGTATGGTCAACTTTCATCCTAATCAACAATGTCACGTTGGGGACCTCACATGATTGCTGGTGTGGTTGCTAACTAATAACTAGGATGCTAACGTCGATTTAAAAAAAAAAAACTTTTGGGTACCAATAATATATGGGGTTGTCACTTTTACTTCCTGTAAAAAAAATTATCAACTTTAGTCCCCTTAAAATCCAGATCATTGGTTGTAGTTCCCTTTATATTCTAAATCACGAGTTGTAGTCTCTTTTATTAGTTTCCATGTTAAGTAGTGGGGAGAACCCTAATACATGACAATGTGTTATAAGTATCTTATATTAATGTCGAACCAGGATCCACTTAATTGTAAAAAAATAAATTGATCATGTCAAGTTTCCCTATCTAACAATTGATTTTATTTTATTTCTTTAATTATTAAACAAGGAAACTTAACATGGTAAAAATAATTCCAATTGAGAGGATGAATGAAATTCTGGTTCGTGCACAAGACAGATGTCGAACGCGATGTTGGGACAATCGGTTCGACAATTGCACAACAGTACAGAAATTAAGCCACAACGTTTAATACAGTAGAAACAACACAGTAGTAACAATAAATCACCAAAAAACACAGAGAATTGTTAACCCAGTTCAGTGTCAAAACACCTATGTCTGGAGGATACCAATCCAGGAGTCAATTCACTATCTTAGTAATAGCTCTCAGGTCATACACGAAAGTCCCTCCTATACCTAAGTTACTCCCCCTTAGTATAGAGCCTCTTCAATGTTTACCACTATTACAAGTAGTGAATCTAGCTTAGCCCTTCCCTCTAAGCTACAAGGAAACTTCCCCTAACTCCTAATGATCACTGCCACAGTGACCGATCCCTTACAACTCACAACAAGAGCAAAGATGATCTCAAGATCAAACACATTTGAAGAGATTACAACTCAAATAAACAAACCAACTTTAAGTCATATGATTATCAATGGAGGCAGTAGAGAGGTGTACAAAATAACAGAACAAGGACTCACAAAACAAAACCCTAAAAGCACAATCCTTGGGTGCCCAACGCACGCTTTGCAACTAAGGTTAAGCCTCCTTAAATAGCCATTCTTCAGGTCTTGATCTTCAATGGGCTTGCACGAAAATAGAGTCCACAAAACAGATCTGGAATAAATCTTTTAAACCAGTAACAAATCTTATTTGATAAGATTTGAACAAAAGATAACAACTTTCACAATTTAAACCAAATCAAATCCTCTTCAACAGATTTGATTCCACTATATTATATTCCAGATAGAACAGAGAAGCTTCTTCAATAACCCTAACTTGATTATCACGAAATCCATCCAAAGCTTCTAAAAAAATCAGCCAAACACACAACAGATCCACAGGGACAAATGTCATAGCACGATGTTACAACATCTGGTCCCACATCTTGACACACACATACATTAGCTAAAATGCAGACAACATAAAAAAAATGAACAACAATGAAGATGAACCAAAGAAATGCAATACATAAGGCATGACCACCGACATGGACATGTCGTCAGCCTACATAAGGCCCAAGCCAGGTCAAGCCAAACCAAGTTAATAAATAGACAAGGGCAAAGCTTTGTTCAAAGCCTATTTAGTTAAAAAGGTCAGATTTAGGTCACTAAAAAAACCTTATAAACCTAATAGGTCAGCCTATTTAAGTAAATATAATTAACATAAAATTATTTTATTATTGGTATTATTTTTACGTTAGATTTGTATAATAATATCCTAAAATTATATATTTACTTACTTATTAATATGTTTAAACATGGGAAGAGTAGTGTGCGGCGCCAGACGATTGTTGTTGCAGATGAAGAGTGTATGTTTTCATATGCTTGGAGATGCTGCGAGGAGATTGGTAGCCTCCCAGAGGTGGTTCTGTTCCCCAAAATTTTTTCTGGGTGGCGACTTGAGGAGGCAAGGTACGATGGGTTGGAGTCCAACAAGCTATCGGTTGATGATCTGTTCCCAGAGTGGCGGTGTGGAGAGTCCAGACTGGAGGGTTGCGAGGCTCAGGTTGATGAAGACATGTTGGGAGGTAGAGCGGGGTGTTGCTGCCATGACCTTGTGCGTGGTGGTCCTTCCGAGTATCGTGTTCGTCCTGAGGCTGCGGGTTCCTTGATTGAATTTTCCAAGTGTTGGTTGGCCCAGGTGAATACGGTTTCTGTCCTGATTTACTCCGATCAACGTCGTCTAACCTTGGTCGATCTCCTCCCTGTTGGTCTCAACCGCTCTTGGAGGTTAGAGGTCCCCTCCTTGTGGGAATGTGTTCAGTAGTATTTTTCACTTATTGACCAGGTAGTCTTCTCCTTCTGTTGTCCTTCCTGGTTCTTCTATTGTTGATGGTAGGTGTTCTAGCCCTTTGCCTTGTGAGGAGTCTGAACAGATCTCTCGGGATGGTGTAGAAGTGGTCTTGCGGGTTCCTAGACGTTGAGGTCGTCCAAAGAAATGTCTCGGTGGTGATCCTGTTTGTATTGGTGTTATTGAACCAGGGGAAGAGATGATTAAAGGGCGGTGCCCTGTCATGAAGGCTTCCCGCCCCCGCGGGCGACCTAGGAAAGGGAACAACCCGCCTTCAGCAGTGGAGATTGATGTTCCCTTCTCTCTTGACCCCGGGGAGGTTGTCGTGGGTACTTTGGATAACCAGTTGAGGATCTTTTACTCATAGTGCTCTAAGGGACCTCCAGGTGTTATGACGCAGGCGAGAGTAGCTTGGGCTATAGGGGTTCGACTTGGTTTGTCTTATAATTGCTCTGATGAAGAGGCCCTTCAAGGCATTGCGACGAATATTAGGTCTCGTAGTTTTAGGCAGTAGTGTTTGGGTGGCTTGTTTTGGGTTCATTTGGATGATTTGGTTTCTTTTGGGTTGCTTAGGTCGCTTCTGGTTTATTTTCTAGCTTTTGCTCTTTCAGGGGTTGTTTCTAGTTGAGGAATGTTTAGCTTTTTGTTGCTCTAATCATCCATTCCCCTTTGTTTTCGTTGAGCTTTTGTCTCTTTCTGGCTTGATATATATATATATATATATATATATATATATATATATATATATATATATATATATATTCTCTTTTGCTTTCTAAAAAAACATGTTAGACTATATAAGGATTTAACCATGTTACCTCTCTAGAAAGATATTGATGATCTATTTACTCTGACTTAAACGAAATAATGATTTTAATAGATTTTAGCTCATTAGCAAGTTTGATGACATGTTCACAAATAAACTTATTAGTTTACTCAAATATCTTATTATAAAATAAGTTTTTATATAGGCTATTAGGCTAGACCAGAATTTCAAAAGGTTCATGCTCAAGTCTAAAAGAAAATTTATGACAGATAGTAAGTCAAACTCATGCTTTGAATTTTTAGTGAGTCAGACATATATAAATAATGTCTAACTTAACCTAGCATATTTTCATCTCTACTCGTATGTGTTAATTCATCAAACCCAAATATAGCAATATACTTCGGAGGAATTTACGGTGCACAATTGAATGCTTGTGTAAGGTTATACAAGTGACTTTTGACCTATGGTAGCAGGTTTAGCAGGTTTTAAAAAAAAATCAAAAAACATATATATTAGTAAATTAGTTAAGGAAGAATTAGGTTAATTATTCATAGTAAAAAAAAAAGAAGGAAAAATCTTAACCTCCAATAAATCACCCAACCCTAAATATGATTCAAAACCCCTGACCATCATCATCATCTTCAACCTCCATGCCAAGTTCGAAGCTTTTGCCCAGATCACAAATCTTTTAATCTTCCACCCAGACATTCATCTTCATCATTCATGTTCTTCCAAATTTGCCATCTTCAACATTTTTTTCATCATCATTTAATCATTTCCCCTATTCTTCTTGCTTCTCACCAGACTAAATCGACTGAACCCAAACCCAGCCAGAACCCATTACAACCATTACCACTACCGCTCCAAAACCCATGATTCTTCAGCAACATGTGTTCATCTCTTCATCTCATCTTCATCCAGCAACAAAACATGCAACAAACATGTGCAAAACTAAATCAGTGGAGGAAGAAGAAGGATCTTGATTCTATTTATTCGCATCACCCAATCCAGATCTACTAATGACATCACTAAATAAACCCAAACCACTTCAATTACTGAACCAAAAGGAAGCATGGCAATTACCCACATGAAACAGAAAGCCGACACTAATAGCATCCATAGCTAACAAATGATTCTCTAGATCAAGAAGCCACGCTATAGAAGTCAGGGAGAAATTGTTAACAACCACATGAAAACAAAACAAAAATTGGCATATATAAACCTTATAGAAGTTCAGAAACGAAACAGCCCCAATAAAAACTTCATATATATATATATATATATGAGAAAACTAACAAAACAGGACTTCAAAAAACACACTAGCAAGTAGCATAATCCTAACACCTAGTCTCGAAAGATCAAGCCTTTCACCACCTGCGACCCAACCCAGATCTAGAAACGAACCCAGGAAACCAACCAAGAACCACTGCTCCCATGGCCGCTCCAATCTCCCCCTCGAACCTTCACAGCGTAACAGCGACGACCAAGTTTGAAGCTTTTTCCCAGATCGCAAAGGAGGTGCTGGGTTGAGGGTGATGATGGCTGGGGGTTCTGAGATCCACAAAATAGTTCGATTCTTCCCTTCGATTCTGTATGATTTATGGGTTTGGGTTTGGATCTGGGGTTTGTGAGCGTGGATCTTGAATGCAAAAAGATCAAAACTTTGATGATGGCAGTGGGTGGA
Organism: Lotus japonicus; assembly: GCF_012489685.1. Classification (NCBI taxonomy): domain Eukaryota; kingdom Viridiplantae; phylum Streptophyta; class Magnoliopsida; order Fabales; family Fabaceae; genus Lotus; species Lotus japonicus. The sequence goes on from NC_080043.1 coordinate 38,845,658, forward strand.
TTTGAATGCAAAAGCACTGATTTAGATTGAAGAGATGAGATGAAGTGTTGTGGTGGCGTGAAGAGAGGTGGTGGTGATGGAGGTGAAGGTGGATCTGGATTTGAATACTTAGGTGGAGAGAGAGAGGAGATGAAGGGGGAGAGAGAAGAGGAAGAGGTTCAGATTAAGGATAAATGCTTTTTTTTAATTAATTAAAGGTAAATGTTTAATTAAGAAAATATATATTTTAATTTTTTTTTAAAAACCTGTTATAGTGGGTCAAAATGGCCTGGTGTAACCTTACACAAGGTTTTACTTGTGCATGTTAAATTTTTCCATATACTTCGTACAACTTTAAAGAATATGATTTTGCAACTTTTACATAGGAAAAATAAAAGTCACGAGAAAAGTTAAATCTAGTAAAGGGAGCATTGCAAAAATTTAAAACCTCAACGAATGTAATGTCCCAATAAAATAAGGGATCGTTTGGCACATTATACTAGACATTATAATATAAGTTTATACAATATATTATGAATTTATCAATTGTTTGGTGTTAACATTGTATTGTATAAACTTATACACCAATCCCCTCTAATACATTAAAATGATGGATTATTTAATCTACTTTATAGATGATGAATAAGACATGATAAGAGTGTGATGTATAAGTCACAACCACAATCATCCACCATCACCACCACACCACCCTCCACCATTGCTACCACTACTCTCCACCACCGCCCTCCACCACCACCGCCGCCACCACCACCACTGCCACCACCATCATTGTCGTCATCGCTATCGCCACTGCCACCACCATCATCACCATCACCTTCCACCACCACCACCACCTTCACCACCTCAATTGTCATTGTCATCGCTGCTACCACTATATATCGCTATGACTCAGCACCACCACTACCGCCACAACCACCTTTCTCCGTCGCTGCCACCACCACCACCACCCATGCCATTGCCACCACCATCATCACAATCACTTCCAACACCACTTCCGCCACCACCTAAACCACTATCGCGACCACAACCCTCCACCATCGCCACCACCACCACCTCCCTCCACTGCCACTAACATCGTCGCTGCCACCACCCTAACTACCACTCAGCATCACCGCTGCCACCTCTATAGCCACCACCATCCTCCATCACCTCCACCGCCATTATCTCAACCACCTTGGCCGCCACCGCCATCTTTACCACCTACTAACATCGTCTTCATTTTTATAATTCATAGCATTATTCAATATTTCACAAAACATAAGTTTATATTAATTTAAACGAAATTGTAAATTATATAGTGTGTTACCAAACGTTGTATCAGGTCTAATTTTATCAGGCCTAATACTACTAGACATAATATTATCAGGTCTTATACTATACAACATATCAAACAGACCCTATACTTACAAAAAAAAATGTCCCAATAAAATAAGGGTCATTAGTACATGTTTAAATAATAAAATGAGAGGTCTCAGTGCAATGAAGATAAATCTCATTGGTGATTTAAATTCATTTAACTTAATTTCATACCTTTTATGTTAATAAAATTTTAATATATTAGAAAATGTAAAAAAGTATATTCAATTGTTATCGGTTCACGTTCAACCATGCATAATTCAACTACGCTTGAACTATTAATCCGTGAACCACCTCATTCAAAGATTCGATAACCAATTAAATTTTCTAAGGATTACTATTTAATCCTTTTAATTTAGTATTTCTAAAAGATTTCTATCAATATAACCATAGCCACGTCTACAGGGGCGGAGCCAGGATTTTGACACCGGGGTGGTTAAATATCAAATAAAAAATTAATTTTTTTTCTTATATCTAAAAAATCTTTATTTTTAAATTTACTTTTACATATAATATCTATACAAATTTAATTTTTTATCCTTTATTTTATCAAACTTCATTTTATTAAATATAAATTTATCAAACAATAATCTAAATGATTCGATATGTTTTTTTATAGGCAAATGTTAGTGGTCAGTGGTTAGTATCCTTTAAAAAAAGATATGTGTAAATGAATTGAGATGAGAAAGTGACCAATTATGATATTATGTTTGTGTATAAATATATAAATATATAAAATTTTCAAATATAAGGATAAACTTCTTCCAGCATAGTGGAAAACATGCCTATGAAACTTTTAGCTTTGGAGTAGGAGGTTCAATTCCTAGTCCTAGCATTTATCCATTTTTATAGCTTTTTCGGTCTAAAAATGAAAAAAATGGAGCCAGAAAGATTCAAACCCATTACATAATCTATTCTACGTTGAAAATTATATTAATTTTTATCGGTGCTAGAAGAAAAAATATACATAGTATAGAAATGAATAATGAAAAGACTCGGGGGCGCGGAGCACCGGTAAGCCACCCATGTGGCTCCGCCCCTGCACGTCCAAATAAAATAACAAATATCACAAGTATGATTGAAGGTTGAAAAGAGAAAATAGGTGAAAGTTGAGGGACATGGGAATGCAAAGAAACACCGACGCCTGCACGTTTGTCATGTCTGATTGGACTGGGATAGCAGATAGTAGTCTCACAATAATAATTTCGGAATACAAAAGGACAAAATCTGTTGTTTTGTGTCCTAGTCACTAGTACTTGGAATTGGATCCCCTCTAGTTGAATCTTTCCTCCCTCCCTCTCTTTTCCAGCAGCAAATATGTCATGTGTTTTTAACTATATTCCAATAAACATATATTACAATTTGCAGGTATTAATCATACAATAATCTTAATTCGTCATCAAAACTAAATAAAGGGTTGAGATTTTACAGGAATGAGCGGCAAAATCCCGTAGATAATCTTTGTTAATGTTCATTGTTATATGTGGATATACAAGGCCAACTCCATTTGTATAATCAGACTTCAGAGTCAGATGGATGAGTCTGATTGGGTTTTCCTATGAGTGAGACCATCTCTAACGCGGCAAAAAAAAATACAATTGATATTATGCTTGTTTTTGTGTGTTTTTATCCCATTTAATCAATATAAATCTAATTTGAGAGGAATGAGATTTATTAGCATTGAGTTTAATCGAACAACGTTTTATTCAATAGAAATCTAAATACACATTAAAAGAAATTGAGACTATTGAAATGAGTGAGTGTAGTTGCTTTGGGAAAGAATAACTGATGGAACAAGCTTATGTCTGCGAAACTGATATTCAAATGTGCCTGGTGATCAAAATAAAAATTAAATAAATAAATAATTATGGATCTTAAAAACTATTTCACATTGACCAAAAAAAAAATTTCAGTCAAATATGAAAGTATGGATTATTTGTGAGGTTCGGCGAACTAGATTACTCTCATAATTCCGACTTGAGAATTGTGAATGTATAGGTCTCTCAGAGGTGAACCTCCTAAGATTGAACTTTCAACTTAAGGTTAAAACAATCAAATTTTAATCACTACAACCCGTATTCATGGGACATTTTTTTGGAGTTACTAGATTGGAGTAAAAAATTAACTGAATTTCTTGAAGTATTAATAAAAATGATGGTGTATGAAAGTGTGCTCAGTTTGGAAGAAAAATGGAGGACTATGTATACGCAGACCCAGTTCTGCGTAATTTATGAGAATGTGGTCAGTTTTTTTTTTCACTGCTTACTAGTTCCATTGACTAGCTATTTAAGCTTCATAATTGGGATGAGCAATATTGAGCACTGCAATTGGTGAGAAAATAGTCATTCAATTGTTACTGCTTACTAAATGAGTGGTTTAATGAACATTATGCCTCTAATTTCTTTCGTTGTTGTACACTTGTACTCCTTGATAGTTCATCTTTCTCATTTTGGCATCCCTAATTCCTTGAGGGTGGACTCCACGGTGCATCAGGCGAGTGGATCTTGTATGGTGCAAAACAATACCACGACAACAATCGCCGATGACAACAAACGAGAGGGAAGAGAGAAGGTTTTGGATTTTTTTAATAGATAGAAAGTGGGGTGAGTGAGGTGTAAATGAAGCAAAAGCTTGAATGAATCATAATTCTTACAAATGAACCCGTAGTTCAACTTCAAGACAACCTATATCAGTATTGTACTGCAGCATTCACCATTCCTCGAGCCCTTGACTCCTGAATTTTGAACTCAACAATCAGAATTGCTAGTTTTGGATGCATATTTGACAATATTTAACCAATAGTTCCAGAACACGAGCAATGGAATTAATTCACCCCATCGTCTCTGTCGCATTCTTTTGATTCCATGTTATATGTTCTAAGTTCTAACTCATCCTTTAACCCAATAGAACTAAACAGATGGATGGAGAGAATGTATTTTTGCTTTCTTTCAACTTTTAATCAAACACTAAATCATGGTCTAAACAGCATCATCTCCCAGTAAAGCTTTCCAAATTTTTATGTCAATAATTTATGCTGAAAACACATCTTTATTTACAAAAAAACAATATGCTATATGTAGGAAATTTGCAAGAAATGCATTAAAATACGCTAATCTGTGACAAAGCTAACTTTGTTATTTAACAGACATGGATGGAAGGTAGTCGGTGATAGTTACCACAGCTTGTGTTTCGTATGGTAATATTTAGTAAATACATCATTATGTCTGAACATGTTAAAGCCTCCGGTTGCAACATGCAAACGCAACCATCTTGGACAGCGAGATAAAAAACTGACTACATAAACAGCCATCAGATTTGGTTCCTCATTTCTTGCCACGCAGTTTGGCACCAAGGGCTCTCTCCAATTTGCCAATAATCTGCTGGTTTGGAATCGCTTTCCCTGACTCATACTCCTGGATCACTTGAGGCTTCTCATTGATTATCTACAAGCAATCAAGCTTGTTATCAACAATACCAGATTACAAATAATGAACATGAAGACACAAAATATATGCATGCAATCATGACTGCAATCACAAATTACAGACAATGAACATAGACACAAAATATGTTAGAGAGAAGGGGTTAGCAATACCTGAGCAAGTTGAGCCTGAGTTAATTTCTTATCCATCCGGGCTTGCATTATAGCTTTCTTGAGTTCAGTTGGCACACGATCATCTGTGCACACAAGTTGAGTTCAGTTAGCACACAAGAGTTAATGTTCAAAGAATAAAACAAGGCAGGACCAACAACAAAAAAACCACCACATATTACAGCAGTGTTCCAAATTGAATAATGTGTTATTCAGTTCAACCATGTTTGACACTCATAGATCCAAGAGAAACAACAACGGATACAACAACAACAATAATAATAGGCTTTGATTGCTGATCACCAGGTAAATAGAAGAAAACAGATAGCACATTGTAGATGAGGAGTCAGTTTTATAATCACAGTGCTAAGATGACATTACCATTTAACTTCTAAGAAAATATCAGGCCATATGATAGTTATCAAATTCAAAGAAAATAGTTGCTAGTGGGGGACTAATATCACAAAAGACATAAATTATGAGTATATCCTCATTTCCACCAATTATCAGAAATTGAACCACACTAGAACATAGTACA